>NC_143012.1:197034246-197334246 GCF_055824585.1 Amblyomma mixtum | reverse complement strand
GTCATTTGACATGCTCAGTCTACGCTCCGATAGATGACACCACTTTTGCAAGGCGAAGGTGCAATGTCCTTCTGGATGTGTTGTTCCGCCATTGTGCACACCCATTGTGCAAAATCTATTGTGTACGTAGCACGCCCACAGCAATGGCCGCATCGTCTTCATTTAAGATGTTTGCACTTGTTGTATTGTGGTTTATGTGTTTTCCGTGCTTGTTTCAGTTCTTATTTCGGTTTTGTGGATTGTCTTGTACTCTTGCTTGTGACGTCATCTCGTGTATATATAGGCTGTGTCCACGAAATAAAGAGTTTTCTTGGCAATGAGACATCAGCACGGACTCGACTTTCCTTACTAAGACTGCCACGGCCAACACCACATTGGCGATCGAGGATGGGATAGGCCTAACAGAATAGGGGCATGATATCCCCAGTATCTTGAAGTAATCCGATGACATCCGTCATCTTATGAAGTAATCGTCCTACCACTATTTGCCATGTAAGCTGCACGAAGAAGCCTCGTCGCCCATGTGGTGTTGGCTGTCTTAGTAAGTAGAGTTGAGTCCGTGCTGCTGTTTCATGGCCAAGGAGTCTTTATTTCGCGGACACAGTATATATGTACACGAGATGACGTCACAAGACAAGAGTCATGACAAGAGTACAAGACAATCCACAAAACCGAAACAGGAACTGAAACAAGCACGGAAAACACATAAACCACAATACAACCACACCCAACTGCATTTCTGCTTTATTGTAAAATTATTGTCTGTACTTCCTTTGCAAAGATTTGTCCTTGGTAAGAATATGTTACGGGAACTGTTTGGCTACTGACAAGATGCGCGTTATTTTCCATGTAGACCACTAGTTTGCTAGGCTCCTCATCAGTTCCAGAGTGCTCTGTTGTAGCCGGTTCCCTCGTTTCGAGATGTCGTCCGTCACCCGTCGATCAATTCCTGCTATGCTGATAAACGCTCCCGGTGACTTACTTTCTTCGGCCTTAAGATTTTTTTGAATTATCGCATTAAATAACAACGTTTTTTTCTCTTCTCTCCGCCCAAAAGAACTTGATAGCTCCAGAGTTTTAAGTGTTCTTTGCAGCCTAAAAAGCTGCCACCAAGTTTTCCATCTATCCCTCTTACTGTTTTCAAGCTTCCCGATATCTTCTATGAAATACTTCTTAAAGGCTTTTCGTAGCCTCGAATTCAATTTCCACAACTGTTTAATAGCTCTTAAAAGGGTCGTTAAACGTTTTCCGAAAATTTTGAACGACTTGTGTATCTGGAACTCTGACCCTTCATTCTATATCAGACCTTGGCTTGTTTCTTCGTCCGTGTTCATTGAATGGCAGAAAAATCTAACTGGTTTCCCAGCGCGCGTTCCAAGCAGCCAATCAGATGCTTCTGTCGTCGACACAACATGGCGGCTTAGCGATACCTGTTTAGCCATAGTTGACCGAGGTCACAGCACCATATGGACTCGAATGTGGCGTCAAAATGACGTCACGTCCGGTAATTAAAAAAATGGCCGATGTTCGCGAGCTGTACCACCGCCTGTTTTGGACGGAGTCTGCTAATTGTCGGGCTGACACATGTACGAAAACATGGCTGGTGCACCGCACCGGTCTCCGCTTGCGAACTGCAACACACTGCAAGTAGGAACACACGGAGCGGCAAGCATGTTTGCGCCGCTAGACAAGCCCGGCCCACAGCTGGTGTAACACTTTGCCACCACTTTACCTGAGCGCTGCTTGGATACTTGAAGTTCGCACCAGAAAAGACTAAATAGCGATGTTATCAGAAAGACTGCCTGCTGTACTAGAGCGGCAATAGAGCATGCCTGCCCATGTAGTGCGCTTTCGGCAACGGCGCTGGACGCGGGCGCGTCGGTCGACGAACTGCACTGCTGTCTGGCTGCCCTCGTCGTCGCTAGGCCTATAGCCTGTTTCGATTCGAAGCTGCAGTGGAGAGCGCTTCGGAAGTAGCCTGCGTTATAATAGAATGCCTACTCTTGGCATCGCTTTACTGTCAACAGCACCATCTCACAACAAAATATGTGGCCATTTTTGCGACGCGTTCGGCAGCGGTGCTAGCGGACGCTAGGCGCGCGAGCCGGACCGCAACGGCGGGGCAGCGGCAGCTGAGAGGCGGTTTGAAAGAAATTTGCTCGTATTACAGTTGCTACTTCCAGCAGACTCGGCATTGTTCAACGGTCCTCACAAATGATCTATTTTTCACACTTCTCGCTCCCAGCGTTTATTATTTATGTGAGGAACAATTTTTAGCTCATTTTTATGACGCCGGCAGACGGGATCCAGGCTGGCCGGCCGGCCTGCAGGCTCGGTGTATCTCGCATTCGCACCAAAAAAGACAAAACAGCCATGCTATCAGAAAGGCTGCCTGCTATATTCGAGTAATTCCAGCATGCCGAGCTTTCGGCAACGACGCCGCCTGCGGGCGCGCCGGGCGATGAACTACGAGGCTCCCCGGCTGCCCTGGGCGTCGCTAAGCCTAGCTGGTTTCGCATCGGTGCCGCACCGCAGCTGAGGGAGCTTCGGAACTGGTCAGCGCTGCAAAAGGCACTACTCTCGTCACCCCATGTTAACCTGTCCCATAATAAAATAAAGATATGCTCGATTTCCGCGACGCCTTCAGCAGCGGAGCTAGCGCGACGCCAGGCGGGCCGCGACCAAGCAGCAAATAAGGCAGCTATGGGATGAAATTTGCTTGTATCGCTATGTTCAATAATACCAGCAACTCGACATTGGCCAACGATCATCAAAAACGATTAATTTTTGGCATTAATCTATCCCAGGGTTCGTTATGAATGTGAACAAATGATACTAGCGCGTTTTTCTGACGCCGGCGGCCGGCATCCAGGCTGACAGGCCGGCCCCGAGAAATGCGGCCACGCGCCCCTACGTCACCATGACGCTGGCGCCCTGCGCGCTTGCACTCTGACCCTTGTCAGTGCGACGCGTCGCGTGCGGCCCGTCGTTGACATTGGTTGGACGCAGGCGACAAGCTGGTGTTGGTCGTTGTTATCCCGCTCGGTACGGCACGTCGTGCGCCCGGCAAGTAGCAGTCGTGCCGAGAGCCCGCGGCGAAGCCCCGACCGTGAACCTCCCGAACCCGTTCGTAGACTCGACTCCTCCTCTCCATCGCAAGGGGTGGGCTGACTCGCAGCCCCATCCGCAATTTATGCCTAATCCTCTTTCACGCTTGGGGAAAGAATTTTTCTGCACCGAAGAACAGAAGCGTGGAGCCGGTGCGTGCTATGACAGCTGACTCGTTCGTATCGAGTTCATGTAAACAGAGAGTCGTCGAGATGGGCTGACCTTGCTCAGCTCGATTCCCTGACTCAAACCCCCGCAGCCGGGTTCATGAAACACCACCTAGATAGGTTCATGTAAGCAAGGCTAGAGCCACGGAGGATGGAAAAGCAGAACCGAAACCGAAACCGGTCCCAGGTCAGTGATCGATCTATGACCACGTGCTGCAGCATAACGGAGCACAATTACGTGTGTGCAAACCCATGACAAACTTCGTTTTACTCCCTAACTTTTGCATAAATCTATTATTTTAGGGCAAACGAAAGTTAAAGTTATGTCTACGTTTCTAAAAGTCTTAAGATGACGTAGTTGAGCAATGCGTGTGCCGGACGACGGCGTCGCGTGGTCGTTTCATGGGCGCAAAAAGCCAACGACTTCAAACGGGCTTTATTAAATGCATGCTCAATATTGCGCAGAAATATTTCAGAATCAGCATGTCTAATGTTTATGAAGCAGTAAAAATTAAAATCGAGCAGCTTGGTTTTCTTTTCACAATCCCTTTAAATTACACCGCCTGCACCTGAGTAAAATTTTAAAAAATAAAAAGGAAACGTAAGAGTGGTCGCTCGAAATCACATGTCTAGTCTTTCCGTTTCTACTCTGATGTGGCATACAGTAGTTTTCCAAGGCCGTAAAATCCGTACAATCAAATTGCCAAGAAGACCAGAAGTTATCATAGACGCCGGAAATCCTGTCAGCATTTTTTTCTTTCCGAGAAGGTGACTGCGTTACTGATAAAATTGATGAAGATGATAAAATAACCCCCCCCCCCTCCGCCCCCCACCATTTCCACTTCCACGTAACGAGGGCGGTACTACTTGATTTTTCCGACGTATAACCTTTCGAGCTCTCAGCGAATCAGCGAAAACGAACGAAAACGAAATTATTCGTTTCGCACAGACCGGTTACAACATTCGTCAAAAGATGGAGCCACCATACTATTCACCTCCCTTCGTGCTGTGCCGCAGTCTTCTCAAGATATGGGAGCCTCATGGTTCAGCGAGAGTGCCAATGGCCCTGATAGCTTGTGCTTTGCTAGCGGTTGTGAAGTTGCTGCTCACGATGGCGTCTCAAAGGACAACTGGGCGGCATGCAGAGCGAGCGACTCTTCGCATTCTTCTATCTCCACAGCACTACCGCTCTGCTCTTCCTTCTGTTTTGACGATACTTGCCCGCTGAAATAGCGTTTGACGAGAAAGTGACGAAGCAGTCGTGGCCGGCGAATAGTTCCCTTCTTCGGGCGCAGGTATCGACATCTGCGGTTTGGTCCGTTGCCTGAATGCCGTGTGTGAATGCAGATTTATAGGCGTCGATAAAAAGTCTTTCGCTTTTACGTAGTTTTCCGGCTCATCCAAATTCTGTTCCCGGTAAAAGTGACAAATGTGTAATATTGAAAGGGCTGAATCTCACAGTCTGGCCGGACTTAGTGTTCCCCTTGGTCAGCATTAAACATTGCAACAATTTGTGGGGATACACATGAATCCCCTGCCCCATTGTAACGGCCGCGCGTAATTATCACGCGATGCTATGCGCGCGCCGTTCGGGAGGTTTTGCGAGGGAGGGCACTCTCGCCACCCCTGCTTCCTTTCGCTCCCCGCCGCGGAGACTTTCCCTCTTTCCCCTCTTACAACGGAGAGACCTCCTCTCCACAGCCCGGGAGGAGACGCGATTCTCCCGAGGCTCGCTCGTCTTCTGGCGGGAGCCGTGCACACGCACGGATGAGAGATCTGCCACGGAGACCGCTGCCCTTATCGCCCGGCCACCGTGTGTGACTTGACCGCCGCGGGCCGTGAGCGAGGAACCACGCGAGGTGAGCGGAACCTTCTTCCCCCACATTTTGCGTGCGTTCTGCCCTTTGTGTTTTCCACCCCCGTACGCGAGCGGAACATCCTCGCTCGTTACGGC
This sequence comes from Amblyomma mixtum, assembly GCF_055824585.1. Lineage (NCBI taxonomy): Eukaryota > Metazoa > Arthropoda > Arachnida > Ixodida > Ixodidae > Amblyomma > Amblyomma mixtum. Next base: position 197,329,017 of record NC_143012.1, on the reverse strand, counting down.
GGTTGTATTGTTGCTGCTGCATTGTATTGCTCGGGAGCAATAAACGCTCCTCCGAGTAGCATACTCGTGTTTGTCCCCTCTGGCCCGAACCCGCCGTGGTTGCGACTCACCGCACCGCGGGTTGGGGGTCACAGCTCTGACTGCTAGGGCTGGCACGCTGGTGCTAGAGAGCGACAACTGCTTCTAGCCCTTTGAGCGTTACTACAAGAATAGACCCCCATATTCTTGGCGCCCAACGTGGGGCCAGAGGTGTGACAAACCGAGTGTCTGTGCGAGCGACTGCCGACGCACAGACTAGCCATGGCGGCGAGCGGGATTGACATCCAGTCCCTGCTGTGGTTGTCCAATACGGCTTCTCAGCAGCAACATCTTGACACGGCAGTAACAACTACTGCAGGTGTGTTCCCATAGGCTGACGCTAGCCCCTGTGATCTTATATCGTTTGAGCCGAGCGGTGCTTCACACGACACACCGGCTCAGACGAGCGGCGACGCTAGGCACTTCTCGCCAAGCGCTATGCCGCCAGGTAGGGAGAGCATGGCGCGACACGTGCAATCTTGCTCGTCCCACCTGGGCCCTCAGCCAGAACTACCTGGCCAGGCCCAAGAGGCTGTGTTGCGCAACGCCTTGCGCCTCATAGAGAGCCTTACGGGTATCGTGCAGAACAACCTGCAAACACCCGCTCCAGCGGCGAGTCCGAGGCTAAGGGTGGACCTCCCCAGCTACGGCGGCTATCACGATCTTGTCAGTGCCAACGAGTACCTTGAGCGCATGCTGACCTACCAGCAGGCGACAGGGCTTTCCGATGGCGAGATTCTGGCGCGTGTCGTGCCAATCTCACTGACTGATCAGGCTGCCCGCTGGTTCCGCCTTACTGGCCATCGGTCTCGCACGATGGAGGAGTTCCGAGCGAGGTTTCGCGAGGAGTTCTTGCCCGCAGATTACGACCGTCGTCTGCGGCGCGAGTTGGAGCTGCGTACTCAGCATCCGGACGAATCGTTGCTTGAGTACGTGAGGGCGATGGACGAACTCTATCGTTTTGCAGACCCCTCAGCTTCGAACGGCGAGAAGGTAGAGCGTGTCACGCGACAAGCGCACCCTACCTTCGCAGCCTACCTACGAGGCGTACCGTTCAGGGACTTGGACGAACTCGCCTCGGCAGCCAAGCGCATACAGGCGGACATACTCGCCTCCCGCGCGTATCGGCCACCCCCGCCAGCGTCGCAGGCACTTGAGCCGCGATGCGCCTGGAACGGAGACACTTTTCGAAACCGTTCCCGGGGAGCCGAATTGGTTGCATTCAGTGACGGGCAACTGAGAAACGGTTGGGAACTGTCAGACCGAGCTCTCGACCCGTACACGTATGCTATGCGGTCAGCACACGCTGCGCGTGGCCAAGGTATGCAGAATCGGGACCGACATACCGACCCGAGGACGCTAGACCAAAGGGCATCTGCGACGGTTCGCCCGGCAGGGAGGAACGGTCAGCCGGCGCGAGGCGACAACTGCCCCGCCCGGCAACGGCCGAATACCCTCTGCTACCGGTGCAACCAACGAGGGCACTACGCCCGGGAGTGCAGTCGCCCCGTGAACCGAGAGCACGCGCTTTCGGGAAACGAACGCAGCCGCCGGTAAGCAACGCTTCGCAGCCGGCGGCGTCAACAGCGGTGCTCAGTGAGTTACACGAACTCCTAGCCCCGCTGGCTTGTCGTTTGGAACCACCCAGCGACACGCCAGTACCGCTTATTGAGCTTACAGTGGCACAACGTAAGTTCATGGCATTGCTAGACACAGGAGCGAGCGCATCCCTGTTTGGCGACGAGGTATGTGAGCATCTCCGTCGGAACGGACTCCGACTGCGAGCGAGCAACCTCACGTTCCGATTAGCCAGCGGCACTGCACACGCGAGCGGTGCCGCGCGGCTTGTGGTGCGGTGGGAGAAAAGAGTGAGGCGCCAGCGCTTCGCTCACCTCCCCGGCCTATCGGTTCCAATTATTCTTGGTAGAGACTTCCTCGCCAAGACGGGGATTGTTATTGACGTCTGCAACGGATGATATAGGGAGCGAGCATGTGGCACCCTGAAACCTTTCGTTCAACCCCAAAAAGCGTCGAAAGCACATTCGCTTTCCGATGCTTCGCGCGCAGACGTACGCAACGATCGCCCGAAAAAGAGCCTCGAAACGCCTTCGGCCCGGCTGAACTACCAGCCTGTCGACCGCGTCGAGAGGAAAAGCGCGGAAGGGAACCCCTCCCCTCCCGCGCGACCCCCTGTCCCCCCTGCGGTTGCACTCTGTGCCGCGGCGGCATGCAGGCCTCCCCACCCGCTGCTGGACAACTCAGACAGCTTGTCGGGGGAGGAAAAAGCGCGTTTGTCTCTGCTCCTAAACGAGTACGACGCCGTATTCAAGGAGCGGCCTGGCTGCACTACGCTGGTTAGGCACACAATTGAGACAGGCGACGCTGTTCCATGGAAGTGCAATCCTCGGCCAGTCAGCTTGGCTAAGAGGAAAGCGCTCGATAACGCACTGGACGAGCTTCTCGATACAGGCGTTGTGGAACGATCAAACAGCCCCTGGGGGTTTCCAGTGGTGCTGGTGCCCAAAAAGGATGGAACAACCCGCCTTTGTGTGGACTATCGACGCCTGAACGAGGTGACACGGAAGGACGCATACCCACTTCCGAGCATTCCCTCGATAGTGTCCAATGTTGGTGGAGCGAAGTACTTCACTACGCTCGATGCTAGCAGAGGATACTTTCAGGTGGAGATGACCCCCAGTGACCGAGAGAAAACTGCCTTCACTTGTCACAGGGGACTTTTCCAGTTTACCCGAATGCCGTTCGGCCTGGTCGGCGCGCCCGCGACGTACCAGCGTCTGATGGACCGTGTCCTAGGCGATGCAAGGTGGCACCACGCTCTTGCTTACCTGGATGACATTGTCGTGTATTCGGAAACCTTTGATGAGCACTTACGCCATCTCAGGGATGTACTGGAAAGGCTGAGGTCTGCGGGAATCACTCTGAACCCGAACAAGACCCAAATAGCGGCGACCCGAATAACACTGTTGGGGTTTACGCTAGACAAAGGACGCCTTCTGCCGTGCGAAGACAAGCTGCGGGCTATTTTGCAGTTCCCGTCGCCGGCAGATACAGGCGGACTAAGACGCTTTCTGGGGCTGGCGAACTTTTATCGACAGTTTATCCCAGATTGCGCAGCTCTGCAAGCCCCCTTAACAGCGCTGTTAAGGAAAGGTGTGAAGTGGCATTGGGGACCCGAGCAAGAGGCGGCACTACGCCATCTCACTTGCGCGCTCGCGGAAACCACAGAGCTAAGGCTGCCTGACCTGAACAGGGAATTTGTGATCCACACGGACGCTTGTGACCTGGGCTTAGGAGCAGTCCTGCTTCAAGAGCACGGAGGTAGCCTGAGACCGGTGGCGTTCGCCAGCCGCTCATTAACTCCCGCAGAGAGAAACTATTCCGTGACAGAAAAAGAATGTCTCGCGATTATCTTCGCTCTGCGGAAGTTCGACTACTATGTCGATGGAGTCGCTTTCGTGATTGAGACTGATCACATGGCACTCACTTGGCTGAGACGCCTAGGCGAGCCGTCCGGACGCCTAGCGCGATGGGCGCTACTCCTCCAGCGTTACGACTTTACCGTGCGCTACAGGAGGGGCAAGAACAACGTGGTGGCGGACGCACTTTCGCGCGCGCCCGTTGACGGCTTGGGAAGTAACAACACTGCCCACTCCGCCGCGCCCGACAGCCAGAGCAGCGCGACTGCCGCGCAGCTCACACAACGCCCCGAGGGAAGGGACACCCCGCCTTCCCAGGGCGAAAGCGTAAACCACTTTGAAGACATCAGTTCAGTGGTGAGCGTTTTCAGCAGAAGGGAGCTGTTGGAGGCACAGCGGGAGGATCCATTTTGTCGAAAAGTGTTCGACGGGCTCAGGGAGCCGGGCGGCGCGGCCGCGGCGCACATGGAGGCAACTGGTATTGTTGTCCGTGCGGGGCGCTCGAACACAGCTGGTAATGCTGTGAGCGCGATGGATTCCTATCTGCTCGACTCCGATGGCATCCTGCTGAGATATATCCCCTCCGAGAAGGATACACACGAGTCCTTCAAGGTGGTGATTCCACGCACGCTGAGAGGAGCACTTTTACGCTACTTTCATGACACGTGCATCGCTGGGCATGCGAGTGGCCCTAAGACTTACCTCAAGTTGTGCCGCCTCACTACCTGGCCTGGCATGAAGCGGGATGCGATACGCTACGCCCGCTCGTGCGACGTGTGCCAAAGGGTCAAGCCACGTGGTGGACGCCCACCTGGGCTCATGCAGCCGATCAATAGCCAGGGTCCTTGGCAAATTGCGGCTTGTGACGTCATGGGACCTTACCCCAGGACTCCGAGTGGAAACCAATATCTGCTCGTTGTCACAGACCATTTCAGCAAATGGGTGGAACTGTTCCCACTTCGAAAGCTGACGGCACGCGTAATCATGGGGAAGCTGATCGAGGTGTTCACACGATTCGGCTACCCCGGGCAGTTGATAACGGACAATGCATCGTACTTCACTGCCAAACTTTTCGTGGACTCCTGTGCGGCCCTTGGCATTAAGCACAGGAGAACAACCACGTACCACGCCCAGGCGAATCCCACGGAACGCGTGAACCGCAACATCAAGCACATGCTCGTTGCATTTGCGGAGACGCACATCGACTGGGACACCTGTCTCCCCGAGATTGGGTTTGCTCTCAGGTCGACCGTGAACCGCTCGACTGGGTACACACCTGCCGCTCTCAACCTTGGCAGGGAGCTGCCGAACCCGTTAGAACTTACTCTACAGGTTCGCAGCAACACCCCGATTGCTTGGTCGGCACGCGCTGACTATGCGACCGGGCTGCGCGCGAGGATGACGGAGGCTTTGGACAAAGCACGCCGGAATCTGAGCACTGCTCGGGCCCAGCAGAAAGCGCAGTATGACCGCTCTCACCGGGAAGTTCACTACAAACCGGGTGACCTGGTGTTGAGGCGCAGTCACGTTCTGAGCGATGCCAGTAAGCGGTTTTCTGCTTCTCTGGCGCCGAAATGGACGGGACCATATGTAGTTCGGGAGAAACTTTCCTCTCTCGTCTACAGGCTGGCGGACTTGACGCTAAGACCGACCGGCGGGCCAGTGCATGTCTGTGATCTCAAACCCTACTTTGACAGAGGGAACGAGTGGCCTGTGGAGAACACCCTCCCGCGCCAGCAGGCAGCCGCACCGAGACGCAAGGCTCGACAACAGAGCCCGGCGCCTCGTTACAACTTTCGCCCACGGCAGAAACAACTCTGACCAACGCGCAGGGAGTAATTTCTCCTGCTTAATATGGACGGAACACCCCTTCCATATTTCGCAGCACGGCTTCCGGAGCAAGCACACGCTTTCTCGTCGGAAAAGACCGAGCGGGGTTAGACTAGCTCAAAAAAAAAAAAATGTGTAAATTGGTAATGTAACTAAAAAGAAAAGATAGCCTTGCAGCCGCAGGCCAGCCTTCACAGCGTGCCCGGAGGAGAGCCAGCGGACGCCGCAGCGACCGTTGCTGCTTCGAACACCGAGGGCCAGGCCGTTTGGAAGGCGGCCGCATTCCGCAACCAAGAGCCCGCTGTCGCCACCAAGTTGCGCAGAAGAAGAACAGCTTCCGGTCGGCCGCGGGACGAGCGAACGAGAATTCGGAGAAACCGGGGCCTGTGTCTACCATGGCGAAAACTGCAGCAGAGAGGCCGCCTTGGAGTCCCCCTGTCCCCGCGGCAGCGGCTTCGCCCGCAAGAGAAGCTTGGTGCCCCGCTGGGCCCGCCTCGCAAGTCCTCTGCGGCAGAGGGAAAATGGGTCGGCGCGCCTTTGTCGCCCCCCAACGAGAGGAAAAGAGGGCGAGCCAAGAGCAAGCGGTTCATCCAGCCGAGTGGGGGCCTGCCGTACGCTACGACACGGTGCGTAATTGCCCTGAGCCTGCCTGCCGCCCGCGCGTCCCGGCAAAGCTGCCCTGGCCGACTCACTGGACCTGCGGTCATCGACCCCCTTCAACCCTGGGCTCCACGGTCGTCCATGGCGGTCGTCTACACTGCCTTCCTGCCCTGGCGTCCACGGCCTTCGACGGCGGCACTGCTGGCTGTGAGCTGAATCTTTTCTTAATTCGTTTTAAAGTTAAACGGCGTTTCGCCGGCCCCACTCGGTATACCCTTTTGTGTGAACGCGGTCACTTTTCAGCCGTAGGGCAGTTTTAAGGAGGGGGGGATGTGGGGATACACATGAATCCCCTGCCCCATTGTAACGGCCGCGCGTAATTATCACGCGATGCTATGCGCGCGCCGTTCGGGAGGTTTTGCGAGGGAGGGCACTCTCGCCACCCCTGCTTCCTTTCGCTCCCCGCCGCGGAGACTTCCCCTCTTTCCCCTCTTACAACGGAGAGACCTCCTCTCCACAGCCCGGGAGGAGACGCGATTCTCCCGAGGCTCGCTCGTCTTCTGGCGGGAGCCGTGCACACGCACGGATGAGAGATCTGCCACGGAGACCGCTGCCCTTATCGCCCGGCCACCGTGTGTGACTTGACCGCCGCGGGCCGTGAGCGAGGAACCACGCGAGGTGAGCGGAACCTTCTTCCCCCACATTTTGCGTGCGTTCTGCCCTTTGTGTTTTCCACCCCCGTACGCGAGCGGAACATCCTCGCTCGTTACGGCGGTTGTATTGTTGCTGCTGCATTGTATTGCTCGGGAGCAATAAACGCTCCTCCGAGTAGCATACTCGTGTTTGTCCCCTCTGGCCCGAACCCGCCGTGGTTGCGACTCACCGCACCGCGGGTTGGGGGTCACAGCTCTGACTGCTAGGGCTGGCACGCTGGTGCTATAGAGAGCGACAACTGCTTCTAGCCCTTTGAGCGTTACTACAAGAATAGACCCCCATAAATTACGTTCAGAAAAACAGTGCTCGCGTCGTTGCGTGACAGTTTCCTCTTCTTATCTTTCCCTGAAAACAGTTGAAACGATCAAGAAATGTGATTCGATGGCAAGATTTTACAAAAATAAAAAAAACATCATCTGCAGCTTTCAACCTCGGTTAGTGCCTGGCATGTATCACATTCCAGCCATGCGGTTGCCAAGAACTACAAAAGCGAAACAATGCGCACGGCAGGCAGTATCGGTTCCCAAGCTTTGCGGCAACAAACACTCCTCAGACGTCTTCGCATGAGCTTCGTACAGGTGCGGCCAGAATAATACGGAGCACGCGAAAGGCGACCAAGCTAGCAGAAACTGCATCTAAGCGCCACCTATCAGCACAGCAAAGACACCCCTGGCTATCCGAGCGCAGTGAGAGTGCCTGCCGCCGAGCCCCCCTCTTTGCTGCAACCCTGCCGTTATCGCTGAAGGGACGAGATGACACGTAATGCCAAAACGGCCGTCTTGCGCCCGTTTACAGCGCTCGCCGCTCCTCGATACAAGAAACGAGGCAACGAAGCGCATGACGCTGTCACCAGAGTATCAGTCGATCGTACAGCAAGGGATTGCATGCTATATGCTGTGATGTTGATAGGCCTGCGGAAAAAGTGGGTCCGTGCTACCGGCGCCATCTCGCCGCGTCCAAATTAAGATAGTTCCTGTCGCCACTGCTAGGCAGCGCGCATAAGCACGTTTCCGCTGCTCCGCGACCCTTCCTGTGCTCTGGCCGCACCTGTACGCATCACAGCGCTGCCCCAAAAGGGCCGCTCTGATCATGGCAGTCTACGTCTCTTATCTGGAGGGCGATGATATAGGTTTCGTGAGCATTCACTATGCGGTTCAGTTTATGACAGCGCATGTTAATGCCTAGTGCACGCGTGGCATTGCGTACTCACTTCTCCAGATATTTTATTGTGTTTGTCGAAACGGCTCCTAAGGTGATGACGCATGGGCCTATAGCTATAAAAAATAAATAGTAAACAGGGAAGATGGGCACAATATTCAATTTTATGGGTACTTGGCACACGGGAGCCGCGCTGTTACCTTCTTGGTTTCGCAAGGGCAAAAAGTTACTTCAAGGCTTTGACTGACATGTCTGACGAGGAAGCAGAGTAACAAGGAACGAACATTACAGGAGGCTCCTAGCTCACAAACGCTTCTATGTGCTCCAGCTTTGATACTGAGGCAAACTACACAGTCCATGCGGTGTACTTCACACCCAAATACAGGAGACGGCTGGAAACCAGTTATCTGACGTGCAGTGAACTTCTCCGACAGCACCCCCAGCGTAGGTTCATGTGTCTGCATAGCTAGGTACAACCATTCTCCATGCAATGCCGTCGATTGAGCACTGTTGGTGATTCGGAGTAGCGTAAACGGTAGAAAACAGTTTTCAAACATGCTCAGTGTATTTGCTAGTGACGACATTCGTATTGATCACAAAGGCCAAAGTGAAGCATTTCACTCCTATGTTTTAATAACCCCGCTCGCTCCCATTGAAGCGGCGACGGTGACGTCAAGAGGTCCCATTTCGCACTGCGAACGGGGGACCATAAACGCTGCAGTTTTGTCACCGGCCTGCAACGCAGCTGCGCGAGCTCGATCGAAGATGTCGCACTGAAGAAGTGTCCACTCAGAATAAGTATTAAACGCCTTTACCCTCCCCCTCATCCATCACTCACGGTGCCGGAGGCTCGCCTTCTTCGGCACGTTCAAATGAATGCAGTTATCACCCCGTCAAGCCTTTCTCTATCGCTATCGATCGGACCCTTCCTGTCCCAACTGCCCCTGTATCTATGCGGACCTGGCCCATTGCCTCTTCTATTGCCCGGCTGCTCAGCAGTCGGTTTCCTACCCCCCCCCCCCCCCCCCCCCCCACCTACTTTATCCATCACCACCTGGCTCGACTGGCTTGGCGCTGAAGGGGAGGAAGAACAGCGACTTCTGGTCGCCCAGGCGGTCGACATGCTCGGCCTGTAAATCACGGTCGAATAAAGGTCTTCTCCTACTACTACTACTACAGCGTGCTCCGCCCACTTCAGTAAGCTCTTGGGGAATCTAATAAAACTTGCGTATCGCGGACCGTGCTTCTTGTTTTTTTGTCCACGAATAGAGCTTCAGAAATGCAATTCCATCCTGCTTATAAAAGTTCGCATCTTCTGTGGCTTCGCACACTGCTGCCGTGGGGCATAGCTCGACAGCAGAAAGGCCGCCCATGGTCAGTCATCGTTGTCCGTGGCGGGTCCCTTGTGACGCCCGTATATGCGGTCGTGCACTGACGGCTTGGGTCGGACGTTGTAGAGACCCCGAGTTCCGTACGCGCAGTACGGGTAGTCTCTGAGCATGTCCTTGCGCATGTACAGGCGGGCCAGCCATTCGCCGCAGGGTACAAACGAGGAGCCGTAGGCCAAGTAGCCCCAGCGCAGGGGCCGGTGGGGCATCCCGAGCGGCGGCCACGGCGTCGGTATCAGGTGGGCTTCGGCGTTGCTCCTCCACGACAGCACCAGCGCCAGCGACAGCAGCACGAGCGGTAGGGTCCCGCCGAACAGCCGGAGTTGCTGTGGCATCCCTGAAATGCGGAAACGGAAGATTTTTTTTTTTTGCTCACTGCACGCTTTTTCTTTCAGTGTTCGATTTCTGCTAATCTATACTAAACTTTGCAACATGAACAGATGATGTACAGTCGGGGACAAAAGTCTCCGGACCACGTGTTCCTCTAACGAAGCCGATAGCTCTGCTATTAGTCGGCGGCTGGGGACCACACTTGTGGAGGTAAAAGTTAAATTTTTGTTCTTTCATCTCCACAAGTGCGGTCTCCAGCCGCTGTCTGGTAGTAAAGCTATAAGCTTCGTTTGCGGAACACGTGGTCCGGAGACTTTTGTCCCCGACTGTACGGCGTCTGTCAAAAGCGTACGGCCAACAGGGTTCACAGCCTCATCATCATCATCAGAATGACTACGCTTAATGCACGGCAAAGGCTTCTCCCATTTACTCCCAATTAATCTTCTCCTGCGCCGGTTGCGGTTCTCTCGCCCCCGCAAACTTCCTCAAAACTTCCTCAGACAGCTTAGCGGGGCGGTTATAGCAGCCCTGAGGCTCCAAAGCTCCCCAGAGGTGCAGGCGAAGGACCTCCTTACCCTGCAGGGATCAGGAGGCGGCAGAGGTGCCGTAAGTCCCCGTACATATGACTCGACAACGAACCCCAAGGGCCCGCCACTTTTTACAAAGATTGTACATAGTTTTTACCTTTATGACCATTAATGTACGTTCGAGCAAAATAGGGGCAGGTTCAATAACTCGTCAGAAGTCCCGCGGTCTCAGTTTAGTAAATTACATGTACATTCTGTTTTTGGTGCGCCTAAAAATTGTGTACTCGACAAATATTACCCTTGAATTTATTCAGACTGCGGTCTGGACGAGCTATGCGCATGTTATGCGCACTATGGGACGAGTCATCGGTGCAGCGTGCGCTCGCGCGCAACTTCGGGCGTGTTACGTTTCTACAGCTATCGTACCTCCTTTTTTACTCCGTTGCGTCACTGCAGAGACATACAGATAGTGGAGCAAGGCGTCAGAATTTGTAGCATTAAAACGATGGGATTCAAGCTGAAATGCTGAATGAGTGAAATGCGGCATTAACAAAAGCCAGTTGAAAAATGATTATCAGCTAAACTAACATTTCCGGAATCCTCTCACCGAAACAAGATTCTTTCCTATTCAAATATGTTTCATTTCACCTAATGCAAATGTTTTATGAACTTTCAGTTCATAAAACATTTTGGGAACCATTAGCGCACGTTAAAGAACCCCAGGTGGTCGAAATTTCCGGAGCCCTTCATTACGGCGTCTCTCATAGCCTGAGTTGCTTTGGGACGTTAAACCCCAATAAACCAAACCAAACCATTAACGCACTGCCTCCGAGTCCAAATCATTTCGAGGACATGTACGAATCTTTGTGCGCGAAACTTCACTGACTAGAATTTTGAAGCTACGCACCTGGCGGAACTTCGGAGTGCCACACTTTCGCCGCGAAGCAAAGGGATTTTTTTATATGCTATAGTTGCCATGACTTTCAGCTTGAAGAGTAGCGGAACGTATTGGAGAGAGCGCCTGCCTCAGCCGCAGTCTGAGGAGCAGGCCGAGCAAGAACCTGCTTTCGAAAAAATGCAACGAGAATTTCAGCACTTATGAACTTATGGAGGTTGAAAGGTTTTACCGCCCAGCAAACGGTTGTACTCAAACAGATGCAGAAAGACAGACAAACTCGACCAGTTTCCGGAACTGGCAGTGGTGGATACAAAAATTCACGAGAAATACTGCACTTAATCAAAAGCGACAGTTATACAATGAGTGGACTTTTAAAAAGTATTGTAAAGTTACTTTAAAAGCACGCTTAAAATGGACTTCTACTCATCAAAATGAACGTCTGCGGGCTGTTTTCAACACAGCGAACTTTCACCGAAGTTATCATTGCCTGAAAGTAACCTGAAGTAACCTCGCAATGCTTTTGCAGCCTTGTGACGCCATTGCAAACGCTGATTCGAGAGCTGGCAAGAGTGACATGCGTCGTCGCGAAGCCAGCACAGATGTCCCTAACCGACTGCTTCTGCAAGTGTGTGCATTCACGCTCAGTTTATAGGCGAGACAGGCATGATTTCCACCAGTTTTCGTCTCATACCTAGACTTTCAAAGATGTGCGCGGCCTGTTAGCATGTCTCCACAAACGACAGCGTACATCACTGCAATAATCCACCGCACTTCCGCCTATAAACGGATGCTGTCGTTTCTGAGATTCCACTCTTTAGGATCTCCAGTGCATTCGAGTGCCCACCGGCTTTGCAATGGGCAGAAGCTGTCCCCTGGCCCGGGGCTTGCCTCCTCCGTGGTTTGGGAACCCGCCGCGGTGGCTCAGTGGTTAGAGCGCTCGGCTACTGAGCCGGAGTTACCGGGTTCGAACCCAAGCGCTGCGGGCGCGTTTCGATAGACGCGGAACGCAAAAGGCGCCCGTGCGCTGTGCGACTTCAGTGCACGTTAAAGATCCTCAGGTGGTGGAAATTATTCGGGAGCACTCCACTACAGCACCTCTTTCTCCCTTTTTTATTTCACGCCCACCTCATTCCCTTCCCTCACGGCGTGGTTGAGGCGTCCGCCGAGAAGTGACAGTTACCGCACCTTTCAGTTGCTGAAAAGCAATCATTTTTGGTAAAATTGGGTCTTTGACCCTACGTTGTAGTCATAAATATTTGGTGTCATGGGCCTCTTTGTTCAAAGCTGTCCTTGTGCCATTAAAAACCACCATCATCACTATCCAGCGATTTAATTGATTTCATTTATTTATTTATTTGAACATACTGTTAGTCCCTTCCTGGGACAGTTACAGGAGTGGATTTGTAGACAACAAAGATGCAAGTTAACAACACAATAATACAAAAGCCAGCAGTCAGGTTTAAAAGACAGGTTTAAACAGTTTAAACAGGTTTAAACAGGTTTAAGTCAGGTGTAAACAGGTTTAAAAGACAAGAAATCAGCATTCATATGCGGACTCACATCGAGTGAAAAACAGAAGACGGAAGATAGCCAACTCTGGCCTTCAAAACGTGTTCAGACACTTCTCAAAGTATTCCTTAATACAATCATACACTGGATCAAGTGAGCAAAAAACATAAATCGCGTTCAGCGCGTTCAGCGTGTTCCACTGCATGCACCATTTTCACTCCGTTTGAACGCAATCCCTGTAGCGTGTTTCGACATTGTCGACCACTGAAGCGTTCGAGCTGCCGTCCTGCTTTGCCCGAGAAAGATAGGAGGAAGGGCGCACGGCTGCCTCACGGCATACCTCCTCGTCGGCGCTAGTCGGCGCTGCACAGCTCCGCCGCTGCACGGATGACCGAGAAAGCTATCTCGGAATCGGCCGTCGCGAGGCGACACAGGGAAGGCCGAGCAGAGGTTGATGATCGACGACAGCGACGTGCAGCGGAGGCCCGGTCGTGCTCGTCCCGAGCCCCGCAGGGAAGATGCGCTGCAAGCGAGTGCTATAACGGGGGCTGACAACGGTTGTGCACGCACTCCGCGCAGTGCGTAAATTGCGATATTGTTCTTGTTCGCGTTTGCTTAACAGTAACGACCTCATTTCACACTGTGGAGAAACTATAGGCGCCACCCAGGTCGAGAAAAAAAGGTGACGCGCCACTTCTCGCGGGCGCAGTGAGCTAAGAGCTAACTATGCTTGTTCGGCGCTGCACTCTGTTCAGATGACATTCGCTATACATATACGTTCGATGCGATTGCAACTATACCATAGTTTGCAGGCAGCCATGCTGATAGCGAGAGAATATAGAGCAGTGCAGGACAGGACACAAGAAGATACGAGCAACACGAGAGCTAACTTCCAACAAATTTCCAACAACTAACTAATATCAGAAGTGGGTGAATCTAATGCAAATAAATTAATATCTGCTGGTCTTTTCGCAATCACTTGGTCTCCACTTCGCAAAAAAAAGTGGCAAAGTTCATTATCAATTCAACTTCCGTGCGCGCGGTGACATGACCATACAGGAAAATTTGATGAAAGACCTAACCTAAATCGGTGGCCAAAATCATCCTTACTTCGGCGCAGCAAAAGAAAGAATATGTCTCTTCACCAGTTCGATTACACGACCTTTCCAACCGGTTCTTCGCGGGAAACAAGTCGTTTCCACATGTAAACAAGCATGCAGTCGTGGTGAAGATAAGCTGAAATTACGGTGCGATAGACGAACAAAAGTTACTGATGTCAGAGTGCTGCAACAAGAAGAGCCGCGGTAGCGTAATAAACACCAGCACAAAGGTGTATACAAAGTTGTATGCACAAGCGTGGCTATTTATCTCGTTGGCTCGGGCTCTCGTTGCTTGGAGGCAGCCATCTGTACATTTGGGCCATTGCTTCAAAAATTTAAGTTGGCTTGTCCAGGACTCTGAAACAGGGAATTCTGTAATCTCTGCATAAAACAACAACGTCAGGGACGGCACAATCATGATACCATCATCACCAAGGGAGAAGCAACATAGAGTTCGCAGTGTTTTGAGGCGTGTTGCCACTTGTAACCGACTTCTCTTATTCCAGGAAGTAAGGACACCTTATGTAAGAACACCTCACGAGGACTCACCCATCACGAGGGCCGAGGCCTCGTGGTGGGAACATTCTCCCGCCAGCTCTTCCCGTCCGGCCTCGGAGTTTCTCTCTTGCCCTAGCGTGGGTGGAAGTTAGCTCGTAACCGTGCTGGTGAGTCGGACGACCTCGATTCCTTGGCGTATGCTGTTGCTAGCTGGCGTTATTGTTGTTGCAGCAATAAATGCCTTATTTTTGTCAGTCAGAACGTGGTTCCTTTGTTGCCCCTCACAGCAGAGCCGCCGTGGTCGGCGTGGGCGGTTTTCAACTGTGTCAGCTGCGGTTAAGCGAGGATAACGTATTTATCCCCCGTAATACAACCCCACAGTCTTTACCGTAAGTGACGTCTCGTCCGGTCTGGCGACGCCATTTCCATTCAGCCAATGGGAATGCTCCGGTCTCGTGACGTCACTTCCCTCCAGTCAATGAGCGAATTTTAGACAGGCGACGCATATTAAAAGTCGTAGGCTAAATGCGGCGTGAAGAGTTGCGCAGGAAAGCGGAGGAGCGAGGCTTAGTTCACATGTGGTGATGTTTGCTTCCTTTTATGTATTGCGTGCTCGACCCGACTACGACCGTAGCATGTCGAAAGCAAGGTACACCCGCTCTCATATGTTTATGGAGCGCTATATCAGCGAAGAAGTTTTATTTCACCGCCCTCTTTGCACGAAGCCTGGAATTGATATATGCAGGCTAATTATAATGGGGTAACACAATGCACATCATTAAATGCCAAGCAATGCTCCCAGAATGCAAAGGTATTAAATTTCAGCGTCAATGTAGCGTCCATAAAGTTTTGACCTTGAGTGTACGCTACGCGTGACACGTATTTTGAAGAAACGCGAATGTGTACGTCGAGCGTCGATTCCATCCATTAGCTCGAATCATTTCAGTGAGCCGTGTTACCTACTCCCGGCTTTATATTTGATAACGATAAACTTTGCCATTGCATTGATTCATCAAATGTAACACCGTTGCATTGTCTTTTAGCACGATACATGGCAGCTGTAAGTTTCGAAGTCGAATAAGATATACGATAGCATTACAAGCCCCATGAGGCGAAAATGCCTCGTAGTTAGAAACATTGGCCTATTGGCTGGAGCCAAGTGACGTGACCGGACCGGAAGTGACGTCATTTTTGGTAAAGAAATCAACAGCTGCTAATGCTATCTCATTGCCAGCATATAATGGCATTAGATGTCCCTGTGAATTTTTATTTTAAAGGCGACCAATGAGGCTTTGCAAGTTTTCATTGGCTCACACAAGCCTTACGTTCACGAAGACCTGGGCTGTAAAGAAGCATTACACAAGAGATGTGGTTGTAAAGTGGGCTCGTGATCAGAGGCAGAAAAATCCTCACCTCTCATATTCGCCGATCCGCTGGCGATTTGAGATCTGGTATTTCACCACACTGGGCAGTTCCTTTGGAGTAGTGGTATCATCACGGCTAATATCAAATAGTTATAGAAATAAAACATGCAAGAAATGCCCGTGATGCATTCCCTAAGGATATCAACAATTTGTTTTATTTGCACCAAACACTCTTATGGCGTATTTTGTTTCTCTCGCACTCTGAAGCTTAGAAACGTGGTTATCGACGTCAAGGCTCACAAAAATTTATCGTGCTTTAGGATACATCTGCTAATACGCAAAACACGTAAACAAACAACTGTTGCTCGCTCTGAAAATGAGTGCAGGTGTTAACTTCACCGCTAGCTATGAAATTTCATTTCTACCCCTTCGTCCCGAGGCAGCGGTTCTCAAGATTATAAGCTCAGCATTTCCGTATTGTGATTGTGAAGAGATTAAAAAAAAGCACTCTTCTACGGTGACAAGCATAGGCGGCAGCTCTTCGGCACTTTGAAAGCGCAGGCAGGTTTCTTGTCTGGAAACGATCTTGTGGGCACGCGGCCTACTTCAGATCATCGGAACTGGGCTTCCATTGCCGTGAAACTGGGCAATGAAATCTGACATGGATGTAAAGCATTTTACGCGTGCGTTGATTTTTACTAGCGTTCATCTTTTTTCTGACGACTTAGTTTTACCATGTGTGCCCCAATGCCTACGTCTGAATGCGTCTGTGTTTTTTTCTTTTTCAGCTAGAGCGAAGTCGATCGAGTGTGCGTAAGTGCGGCTATATAACGCCCTCTTTAAGCCGTACAAAAGTTCACACAGACCAGGAACACGAATAAGTGGACACTGTTATACTGTTCGTACACGTTTTGCCATTCGTTGCAATGGGCAGCGCGAAAAAATAAAAATAAAATAGTGTATCACGGCAACGTAAACTGCCCAATGACGCCAGAGGCTGACTTAGAGACCATAGAGGAAGGACACTTGATTCGTTTAGGTGCCGACCGCTTCTCAGGAATTATCTTAAGAGAAAATGGACAGTAGCCTGAGATTTAAAAGCGTGTCAGAGCTTCGGTGCGCCACGTTTTGATGCCATCAACAGGAACTGTTCCATGATGCCTGCTGCTAAATTTTGCGAAACGAACCGTTCTATATATATATGGGTGGCCTGACTGAGGCAACCATGCAGAGTCACTGACGGTGCAGCAGCATTGAGCTTCGGTTTTCGATTATTGTGTGCTGCCACTATGTAACTTCAATGATTCATTCAACAACTACATTTAAGAAATCAAGCGCGAGAGCTCCCAAAAGTGGATATATTAAGTTTGCATTGGTGTGGGCATCTCCCATGAAACGAATAAAAAAAAACGGGCTACTCGTAACAGAGGTATTTATTTAGGGTCAAGTCAAGCCCTTGAAAAAGACAAGTGCTTTTTTTTTTTTCACTTCTGAGGTGAACGCAGTTCTAGCAAAGGACTTGCTAGTTTGAAGCCTGCATTGCCAAGCCTCCACCCATGCGGCGGCGCGACTATGCAGGCTGTGTACTGCTAACAAGAGGCTGAAACTGTGGTTCACTGATAAAATCTTTCAACAGCTGCAAGAGGGATGAACATATGAATGCATGCTTGAAGTACGAGGCTAGGTCGAAAAAAATCAGAGATCACTGCGGGGACCCGCATTGGGAGAATGCGAAATCACTGACGCCTCCTCGGCACTCGTCGCCTCTCTTTTCCTCTGTTTATCATTTTCTTTTTTTGATAATTATTTGAACTACTGAATTAGCGTAATTATCTTATGATTTAATTAAATATCGATTTATTTACTCTGATTGTGGCTTCTTTTATATCAATCAGCCATTTTGGTTTTTTAAATTTGACGCCGTGGTTGCTTTCCTGTCCAGTCTATAGTTTTTGCTGATAATTAACTAATTAAGCTATGTCAATTAAACGTTTTGTTCAATTAATTATCACTCATCATATACCTTTCAATTCATTTCAAACTTTATTTTCACTCTTTTGCCTATTTTTCCACTATTTTCCCTTTCACTAACTTTATCGACGTCCGCTCTATTTCGATGTTTTTTTTTCGACATTTTTCGCTCTAATTAAATAACCAATCCTCCTATCGACATATATTTTTCTGCACAGCATCCTCTCACCGTTGTCTTTCCTTCCCAACCACTCCTCTGATGCTACCTCTTCTGAGAACGTCACAACTGCTGCGGACGCGGTCGTGTCAACACGACCCCGCCGACGTAGCCTAGAAATGTTTCCGCATTAATAAGCAGTTCGTTCTTTAAGATTCTGTCCCTTTAAAGAATCCAAAATGTGGACTGGCAACCTCCTCCATCAAAAATGCCGTCGCAAGATCATGCAACCATCACACAGGGCAGATCTTCAACAGGCAGAGTGCACGGGGCACTAAAAAAGTCTGGCTGCCCGACCAAGATGCTGACACCGATCTGCGTTAGCGTCCGGCGAGAAATTAAACCGAACAAACCAGGACCCGAGTCTGCGACCAACATCGCAAAAATGTGGCTGTTTTATTCCATACATCCATGGACTAACCCACAACCTCAAGAAAATAGCGGAGCTAGATCAGGCATCCAGGTCGTATCCTGTGCCCCACATAAGGCTTATATCATCTGGGGAAAGATCAACAACATCATGGAAGGAATTCCCTAATCAGAAAGCATCGCATCGCGAAATCGCAGCCATTCGCTCGATCACTTTTATAGCGCGAGTTGCTCTGCTAACGCATGGACAGCTTTCAGTAAGGGGCTCTGCCCGATGCAGAATGGTCGAAACAAATGTGTACAAATTTTGCAATGTTTTCTTTGTTCGTATACGATTGCCTCAGTACAGCTGTGTTTATGAGTGTTGACTAGGGTAGTTGCTTTTATGTATTATAACTTTATAGTTTTCACGCGCCTCCAGTGGTCACATAATTAAGCAATTAGTATACTATGACGAATTTATCAGGGAAGTATGAACTAAAACACCTTTGGCGACCGCCGAAAATAATACCGTGATTTCATTCTCTCAACGGATCATACTTCTACTCAAGGTTAAACGTTCGTGTTGAGAGCGACATTCGAGGGCTAAGAACACTGATTTAGCCGGTTTAGAAGCCAACAGGAAAGGAATAAGTCATGCTGAAGCACTGAAATTTATTCGTGTGCTTGCAGCTCGGTGCGAGAGCAGTACACTTCAGCGTTAAGCTTTGGGAATTACGAAAGTGGCACGCAAGAGCCAACAATAAGCTGCACAGGAGAGAGCTCTGAATTACCACAAAAGCCAGCATACCGTTTACCTCAATTGGCATGCGGTCGCTCAGGCGCAGAATTCGCGCATCCAGCAAAAGGTTGCGCTTGTCTCTTGTAGCTATTTATGTGGCAAAAGATGTCGCGTTCTTGCGCAAGCTTCTACGGACACGCTGTTGCGGTATACGCACTCAACTAACATGCACTCCCCTCGGCGTAGGCGGAAGCGGTGACTTCACTCACTTCCGCGAATTATGAGCCGAACCATGCGTGAGGCAGTGTCACGTGCTTTCTCCTTCTGCACTGCAGACAGGTGCGCTGGGCCCGTGCACCCGAAACGGCACATCCAGCAGCTTTCCGACTCTTCCCTCGGTTCGCTCCTTGGCGCTTTTAATGCAAACTTCACCACGCATCGTTGATTTCAAGCCGCCGGTCTCGGAGCGGCCATAAAACGATACACCCGGTCCACTTTTGGGGGGCCTCGTGCATCTCCCCTGCGATCACTTATCCGTGCCAGGAGCGACAGGGATGCTCGCTCGCGAGTTGCCCAACGCGATGGACCATTCGTGTATGAATGCGCCCCAATTCGGTGCGTACAGAGCGGAGCTTCGGCGAGAGCTTCGAAGCGGAGCCGCGTGCATACTCACGCGTCGTCGGGCATTGCGTGAAATTACGAGGCACGCAAAGGTGTGGGTAGGGAGTGCCGCGTGAGGCTGTATGCGTCGTGCTCACGATTCCAGAAATACGCGAAGAGGTATGGTGGTTCCAACGCACTGGTTTGATGCGTTCGAATTCGGCGCAAAACAGAAGCTGACCGCTACTGGAGGTGACCGTGTTTGTTCTTATTGCGTAAGCAATTCTTGCGCAATTTCGTTAGCTTTTCTGGGTCGCGAAACGCAAACTCAGGCCTTCGCCGTGGTAGGAGTTTGTATTGTTGCCTATATGTGACGATGGAAAAAAAGAGCCGAGGAATAGAAAGCACCGGGTGCATTGTTTCTTGTCTTTTGCTCCACTGAAACCACGCGAGTACAGATCTCCAGTACAAATACTTGTTTCGGAGATCAAGGCATTTCTAGACTGCATCACAGTTTTCAAACAGTGCCTAGCGCAGTTGCTCTTATTAAAAGCATATACAACTGAGCGATATGTGTTACGAGGTAAAAAGAAGTGATGATGCTTTGTTTTTATGGAATCTGCAGATTCCATAAAAACAAAGCATCATATAGAGTGTCTATAGACCTCTGTCTATAAATTCTATAGACTGTCTATAAACAATCTATAGATTTATGGCCATATACTTTTAGAAGACTTTTGTCTATAGACGGTCCATAGATTAATAGACAAAAAGAAATGTCTATAGGAAGACATTAGAGTCAATAAGAAGTTTATAGACTGTCTATAGACCATTTTTAGAAGGTTGGTATAATTTGCCGATTAAACAAGTACTTATAACTTTCATTCGGCACGGGAAGTCGCATCAAACGACACACTTGCGATATTTTTCCGATCAGACTTCCATATCGACGTACATACCTGCATGTCCAGCATTCTTCGACAAAAATCTTAGAAATTGAAAAATTGTAAGATACTAGTGTGGAAGTGTCGAAGGTAATGGTCCCATCTTCTGATATGTAGCAAAATCTTTCTTTCAAAGCGTTTCCATCGATCGCATCGAACATTTAAGAGTTGCACAGACAACCAATCGGGAACGCTTTTCACGATAGCAAAAACGTTAATAGAAAAAGAAAAGTATAAGACTGCTGTCGAATCAACTGCAGATATATTTATTGACATGTGTAGTGAACTCTTTATAGGAACAAATTGCGTTCATAGACGGTTTTCCCGCTCAGAAATGCTTTTGCATAGAATTGTCGGGTATGACTTTAACTTAAGTATATTTTGAGTAGTGGCGCTTTCTTTGTGATGACGGGTGAAATGGGCGAACTGCGGCAACCCTCATTATTATGGCGGCGTGGATTAGCGCCTTTGTCAGTTCGGGCATGCATTTATTAGCGTAAAAGTAATCAAAAGGTCCTGAAGGCATGTACCAAGACTACAACTGCTTTCTTGAAGACAACATTGCTTTAATATAAGCTGGTGCCGCATTCTTTTTTGTTTATCAATTTTACTATCCTGGTATGACTATCGCGTTCGCATCATTTTTTCCATCATGTAGGGACATCTAGACGAGTTTGTAAACTCAAGATGAAACTCTTATTAAAAACAGGTCACGGTGTTTCTGATGCGACCGTTGCGGCAACGAGAGGTTTAATTGGACACGAAGCTTTCCGCTGCAGCAAAAAAAAAATGATTGAAATTCTTTAAAAAATTGGAAGGGACACTGACGCTCCGCCTTTAGGGCATGACGCGATAGGGTAGTGGGTTAATTCCCATATATGCAGAATTGGTAATTCTCTACTTCACATTCATAGACCACTGGCTGTCATCGTGCCATTCCTGGCGCAGTGGTGCAGCGGCTAAGCGATGCGCCACTGCCCTGCGGTGGCAGGTGCTGCAACCGGAGGGATGTGTGCGCCCCAGGTTGGTCTTTGCGGGCGAAAAATCATTAACTGTCACCTGCCGCAGTGGGAAGCTTTCTCACTATCCGGTGGGCAGGTTGTGATGAGGCCGCAAGGTCACGTGACCTAGGCGGCCCACCTGCCTTCTAGAGTGGTTTTCTGGGTACACCCTGCCACACCCGTGCTCGAGATTTTTCGCTCACAACGCCGAAGGCGGATTTTCTTGTGAACAGGCTCTTTCACGCTATCGCGTTTAAAGTCACTTGCCAGACCAATTAGCTATCCCTGCCTCAGTCTCTGGTTTGCCTTGGTTTGGTTTGGTTTATGGGGTTTAACGTCCCAAAGCGACTGAGGCTATGAGAGACGCCGTAGTGGAGGGCTCCGGAAATTTCGACCACCTGGGGTTCTTTAACGTGCACTGACATCGCACAGTACACGGGCCTCTAGAATTTCTCCTCCAAAAGTCTCTGGTTTGCCTTGGTGCACATAACATTCGCATCTGACGTTTACTTCGTCCCCGACATCCGGCGAGGAAAAAAGCGGCCTATGCTCCCCAGTGACAACACTCAAAACCTTCTCTCGTTGACGAAACTGCATAGGTCCTCCTCGATTCTACACTCATAGCTCCGACAGGTTTTTATGGACAACAAGTGCTTACGGCCGCCTCATTAACTCCGCGAACTCGCTCTTCGTCGCTCGTCTCTCTCTGACACGTCAGCACCTGGTCTTGCATAACTTTGTTCTCTCAAGCGCACAGCACCACAACTACAGACTAACGTGGCCTATAGAAACAGCTTGTCTAGCAGTTTTGTAAACCGGCAGTGTATGCTCATAAGCGTCACAGTGTTGGACATAGTGTGGACCAGACAAACCCATAGGTTACTGCAAGGCACAACTGCCGTATGTCGTGTCCAATATGCAGTACTGCGGCACATGACAGGTATGTGGGGCTGCTTCGAAGTGTTAATATCAATGACGCTGCTTGGCCGGAAGTTATATATATATATATATATATATATATATATATATATATTAAGAACGTAGACCAACGTTTGAAACGCTTGTTTCAATAAATTGTTTCAAGCGTTGGGCTACATTCTTACTACTACATACCGTGCCGAGATTTCTTTTTTTTGCTGGATTATATATATATATATATATATATATATATATATATATATATATATATATATATATATAAAAGCAAACAAGGGAAGGGGAATGAGAGGCTCGTTATAAATATGAGAGAAGCCAACAGCCACAGAAACCAATTGACGAGTTTTTTTTTAATTTATTTTCTGTTGTTGTTCGATTTAGAATATTACTGAATATGTTATCGCTTAAAGCTAATTGATTAGAAAAGCAGAAGAAAAAACAACCACATGCCGCCGGTGGGATCCGAACCCACGACCTCCGAATTACGCGTCCGGTGATCTACCGCTGAGCTACGGCGACGGCTGTCAAACCTTCTGCTTTCGGGGGTATTTATGCTTACAACTAACCTAACCTTGAGAGTGTTCATCAGCGCCACCCACGTTCTTAAGCGGCCGACGTAGCACGTCTTGAATTACCGCTGATGTGACGTAGAACGTCATCGAATGGCGAGGGTGGAAGCTGTGTGAGAACCCTCTTATGCTTCCTATGGCGTCAATGCTGCCAGAACCGAGGCCCTCGCTAAGCAATTAAGCAAACAAGGGAAGGGGAATGAGGGGCTCGTTATAAATATGAGAGAAGCCAACAGCCACAGAAACCAAGGGACAGAGGGGTTTTTTATTTCTTTAGTTATTTTGTGCTGTTGTTCGATTTAGAATATTACTGAATATGTTATCGCTTAAAGCTAATTGATTAGAAAAGCAGAAGAAAAAACAACCACATGCCGCCGGTGGGATCCGAACCCATGACCTCCGAATTACGCGTCCGGTGCTCTACCGCTGAACTACGGCGACGGCTGTCAAACCTTCTGCTTTCGGGAGTATTTATGCTTACAACTAACCTAACCTTGAGAGTGTTCATCAGCGCCACCCACGTTCTTAAGCGGCCGACGTAGCACGTCCTGAATTACCGCTGATGTGACGTAGAACGTCATCGAATGGCGAGGGTGGAAGCTGTGTGCGAACCCTCTTATGCTTCCTATGGCGTCAAGGCTGCCAGAACCGAGGCCCTCGCTAAGCAATTAAGCAAACAAGGGAAGGGGAATGAGGGGCTCGTTATAAATATGAGAGAAGTCAACAGCCACAGAAACCAAGGGACAGAGGGGTTTTTTATTTCTTTATTTATTTTGCGCTGTTGTTCGATTTAGAATATTACTCAATATGTTATCGCTTAAAGCTAATTGATTAGAGAAGCAGAAGAAAAAAAACAACCACACACTATGTAGCGAAGTATACTCTTTGTTAAAGGAAACATTGATTTGACTCGACGTTTCGATCGGAAGGCCGATTTTCTTAAAGACCGATCTATCAAAAAGATCGATCTTCCGATCGAAACGTCGAGTGAAATAAATACATACATTATATATATATATATATATATATATATATATATATATATATATATATATATATATATATATATATATATATATATATATGCGAAATTAAGAAACGCTTCTTTTAAGTAAACATTTATTGGGAGCCGACGTTTCGGACAGAGCCTGTCCTTTTTCAAGTCTGAGTCTTGAAAAAGGACAGGCCCTGTCCGAAACCTCGACTCCCAATAAATGCTTACTTAAAAGAAGCGTTTCTTAATTTCGCATCTTATTTCTAGCAACCAAGTACGTTTATATTATTGTGCTATATATATATATATATATATATATATATATATATATATATATATATATAAAGTATGAATTCCTAACGTAAATATACAGACGGTACAAAATACAAATTGCACGGGATGAGACAAGCTGCGGGGGCCAGCCGATGTTCACAAAAGAGCAAGAAGAGCAAGAGAGGGTAGTCCATAGTTACCTCAGCTGATGATTTATATGATAAAGTAGAAAGAAGACTACATACAAGTAAATTTCTTGATTATATGTGGAGACAGTGGGGTACGGTCTAGGTCTTAGTTAATGCAGGTAAGTCAGGTATGAGGGAATTCAACGACATCACAGATCAGTGCCGTCATGTACTAAGTATAAGCAATCACTGACGCCATAGCAGCCGCCATTTTGCACTCTATGGAGAACCGCGAAAGGTCACGTGAATACCCTGACGTCACAGGCGCCATTTTGTTTCCGGCGCGTAGCTTCAGCAGTGCCAGCTGGAGCAGGATGTGATAATCCCTTTATAAACATCGGCGGCCTTCCACAGTACTCCACAGACAAGAAAATGTTGGCCGCTACGGCGTCGGTGAATGAGCGCGAAATAAGCACGTAAGAGCAAGCAAATGCTAGTATAGGGGCGGGAAGGCGAAGAAATGCCGCAGTAATGAAGCATACACACCACTGTTTGAGTGTAATAGGTAGTGAGTTCGTGAGAGGTATCTGCAAAGGAGTAACGCTGCCAGATATACCTAGTGGTAATGCGGTTAATCGCAAGTGCGATCGGTAACAAAAGTCAACGAAAAGAGCTGTGCGGAATTTAGCGTTATGAATGCAAATACAAATGAGGCAGTGCAGAGGGACATGAGCTGGGTATCGTTTGAAATGTCGAAAGCACAGAGTAAAACTTACTGTGCGCACAGGCGGTGGAAGTTTGACGCAAAGAGATGGGCTGGTAAGAGTTTCAAGTATTTGTACAGAACGAGCGTTGACTCACAGTGGAGGGATAGAGGTGGGAAAACTAACTAATCAGTGCACACGAGACCACAGTAATGTAATAAACAGTGCTAAGCGTTGGACCAAAGGGGCAAAGCATGCATGCTCTGGATAAAATCAAAAATAAAGAAAATTAGTTAGTTTGTTTATGGGGTTTAACGTCCCAAAGCGACTGAGGCTATGAGAGACGCCGTAGTGAAGGGCTCCGGAAATTTCGACCACCTGGGGTTCTTTAACGTGCACTGACATCGCACAGTACACGGGCCTCTAGAATTTCTCCTCCAAAGAAATTCCAGCCGCCGCGGCCGGGATCGAACCCGCGTCTTTCGGGTCAGCAGCCGAGCACCATAGCCACTGAGCCACCGCGGCGGCGAATAAAGAAAATGATATGAGCCAGTATGATTTGGTTTGGTTTGGTTTTATGCGCACAGAAAGTTTTGCTGTGCGCTTTCGGCATTTCAAACTATTTAAGGAAAATTGAAATGAAAGAGAAATTGTCGTGTGGTCGTTCAAGAGGCAGTTGCCTACTCTTTGACGCAAGATCAGGGTGCCTCACAAAGCGTAGTTGCCCAACATGAGGAGTGTTTGGCAAGCCTGAAGAGACAATATTGGATATTTTGTTAGATGTCGATTCCAGCATGCTCAACACCTCTCGTTCTCTAGAGGATGAGATTGAAGTTGTTGTAAGCGTCTATCTGGATTAGAGCCTTACGGTTAATCTGCCGGCAGTTTCTCCACCGGAATGACACAGAGATGTCAATTAAAATCATGAATTTGCAGCACAGATCTGAGGCCTGGCAGGTCTACACTTCAGGGTTAATGAAGAGAAAGTAAACATGTCTGCAGTATCGTTAAAAAACGGTTGGGAGAGTGGTAGAGGAAAAGCGGGAAAATGAGATGAAAGTATCCTAGGGGCCAAATTCGCTTCGAATAAAAATTACAGCAATTCATTATTCAAACAAGAGCCAGTTGGAGAACTGTAATTTTAAGAACAGAATTGTTAAAAAATACTGAAAATAATTATAAGCTAAACCACGCTACGGCTTAGTTAAATGTTTCATCCCGAGCCGTTATTGGTCGTAACTCTCCCGCGGAGAACGCGGCTGCTTAGCACAGACGCTTCCTATACATTCTCACTAACACCCAGCCTTCCTAGCATGACCCTCGTCTAAGATCAAATTTTGAGGTCTGTCTCCCTCCGCATTGTCGCTGGCGCCGCTTTAGCCGCCTGCGGTACAACAGCGGGGGCAGCGCTTTCAGCGAGCTTACCTTATTTCTTTTTTTTTCAGTTGTTTGCTGATTACCCCACAGCTTCAGATTAAACTCTCTTTTTTACTGCCTTAGCAGTATATAGTTTTCTTTCAACAAAAAAAAAACAAAAAAAAACCATGGTATATGTGCCTATGAGGGGCTCTATAGAGGTTCGCAGCGGATCGGGGCAACTTCCAGCACTCTCCAGTGGGTGGACCTCCGATCACTTGCCAAATTCTACGGACCGCAATTACGCAAAGGCCCAGTGTGAGCTCCGTATAACGGCTCTCGCCGTAAAGACATCCTGGGTGTTTATGCTTCTCATAATGCGTTTGTACAGCGCAGCTGTTGTATGCTTTTACGATTTATGCGTTTGCGATTTGTGAATTCGCGATCTCTCCTCGTCTAGTTTTCGAGGCATGTTTGTGTTGACGCCCCACGCAGGTCACGTGGCTGGCGCGGGACACGCACGCCGCGCAGTGACGTGGAGCGGCCGCTCAGGGTGACGACACGACGCTAGACAAGTAATAAATCGTGCTACTACGCCAACGCCGACGGATACAGCGGGAATGATCTTCTAATGAGAGCTGCGACGTGAAAATATTGGAGCCTGGTAGCACCTGCCACCCCCTTCTTTCTGACGGAACCATCCTCCCTGCCCACCGCCCGCCCGCCCGTCCGTCCGTCCGTCCGTCCGTCCGTCCATCCGTCCGTCCGTCCGTCCGTCCGTCCGTCCGTCCGTCCATCCATCCATCCATCCATCCGTCCGTCCGTCCGTCCGTCCATCCATCCATCCATCCATCCATCCATCCATCCATCCATCCATCCATCCATCCATCCATCCATCCATCCATCCATCCATCCATCCATCCATCCATCCATCCATCCATCCATCCATCCATCCATCCATCCATCCATCCATCCATCCGTCCATCCATTTAAGGGATCCATCCAGCCAATTCAGCGAGCAGCGTCACTGCAGCCTGTTCATGATCTCTTCGGGCGGCGGATGAGTTGTCAGAGGCCTCCTTACAAGGGCTGCAGAAAGCGGTATCCACCACCGGACAACTCCCTTAGCAGAGAGGACTCTGTCGCGTGGAGGCAGCTACAGACGGGCTCCTACCCGAACCTACACGTACTCAACAAAATATATCCAACACAATACAATGACAAATGCCTTTGGTGCCAAGAACCTCCCACGCTGTACCACATAACGTGGGCATGCCAGAGGATAAGCGTGGTACCAGTGATAACAAACCCGAGCGCGGAGCAATGGGAGGGAGTGCTCTCCAGCGATCGCCGGGTCGACCAAGAAGGTCTGATTCGGCGAGCAAAACTGGCAGCAGCATCCAGCGGAGCAATGGACTAAGGGCAACCGACCTTTGAGCAAGATGGACGAAGCCATCTCAAAACCGCCGAACACAACCGAATCTAGAGCTAATAAAGTTTTCACTCACTCACTCACTCACTCCTAGAGAGTCCGAGCGATTTGTTCTACGGGCAAGGCTACGCGCCGAACGGGCGATGGCGTTCCGTGGACCCCCTGGCAACGCTACAACGCGCTGTCGCGTTCTACTCTTAATTAAGCGTCCTCCAATTTTTCACAAGGGGATTGCTGCCTTAAATTGCGCATCTCAGCGGTGGTTTCTGATAGTTCGAAATGTTTAAGCAAACGGGCTGATGTGAACGCGGTGTTGTTCTTCGCTTCATTCCCTCAATCGGCGTCTCGGCGGATTAGATGCCCAATGGCCGGAATTGAGAAGGTCGTTAATAAATGCCGTGTAATCGCCCCATATCACCACCCTACTGCGTCGTCTATAGAGGAGCTATGCTACGGAGTACTCATTCGTTCTTTCTGTCAGTGCACATTAAAGAGCCCCAGGTGGTCGAAATTTCCTGAGCCCTTCACTACGGCGTTCCTCACAGCCTGAGTAGCTTCGGGACGTTAAACCCCATAAACCATTCGTTCTTTCTCCTCTGTCCGGTCATCGCTCCTTTCCGCGTCAACTGGCCCCAAGAATGTGTCTTTTGGTAATGGTCCCGTCTTTGTTCACTCCCCAACGATGCACTGCCGGCAAGGCATGCTGTCACCTCGAGAATTGAGCATCCATGTTTGCGAAGTGCAATTTTCTGTCGCGTCACATAATATCGAAATTTCGCTTTAAAATAAATACTCTACTTTTCCAAGGAAGAATAATACGACCACGTCGCGAATGATTTGGTTTGTTTTGGTTTGGTTTACGGGTGTTTAACGTCCCAAAACGACTGAGGCTACGAGAGACGCCGTAGTGGAGGGCTCCGGATAATTTCGACCACCTGGGGTTCTTTCATGTGCACTGGTATCGCACAGTACATGATCCTTCAGAATATAGCCTCCATCGAAATTCAACCGCCGCGGCCGGGATCGAAGCCGCGTTTTTCTGGTCAGCAGCCGAGCACCATAACCACTGAGCCACCGCTGCGGCGCGTCGCGAATGAGACATATCTGTTTCGAGTGGCGCTGCATGAAAGCGAAGTCGCACTGCTCGATATTTTCTAGGAAGTCATGATATACTCCGCTTTCCATCCCCTAAGGTTGTATATACAGAGTGCAGGCGACAGCAGCAACTCTTTCGCGGTGCTTACCTTCGTTGAGACGTGCAGGCATCGTGCAGTCGGCTCTCTCGGATCCCTCGGAGGTGGGCGCACGCTGCCCCGCAGCCGCCAGTGCTGCTCTCACTGTCGCCGCCCGCGATGCGCGGCCAACGCGCCGGTGCGTTTCATCTCTCGGCCCTAACCCACTTTTCGGCGTATTTTCATTCCCCTCGCGGCTATCGCGAGAGGCAACAAACTCACGAGGCGAAGGAGCGCCCACTGTGGCTGCCGTCCCACCGAACGCCTTTTCCTCGTCCGAGACGGCCGCTGCTGGCGACAATAAACGGTCCACGCGGGGTATCTATATCCACTGTGCACGAGCGCCCAGAGCGGCGGCGTCCTCGAAAGCACGCTGGACACAAATTGCCCGCAAAGAGGTCAAATGGCACAGCGATGAAGCGAAACCAGAAAATAGTGAGGTTTTTGTGTGTGTGTGTGTGTGTGTGTGCGATGGAGTGCGATGGGGTAACGGCTTCCAAGACTGACAATAGCGTAGCCTATTGGTTTGTTCTTTTTTTTTTTTTTTTGCTGCAACGTATAAGTTGACATTTTGCGGGGATCCCCGGTGTCTCAAGCTGCGAATTTTCGTTGTTACGTTGATGCCTCCAGAACCGCCCTCTCATTTCCTCTAAAATTCCTCAAGTGTGTCCGGATTTCGCGGTCCGGGCTTTAAAAAGAAAAAAAAAATACCGCCGATTTCGTGCCAAACCTGGATTACCCCACTACAGGAACGCGTACGCGCTGTGCTCTGGTTTGTTTCGTGCATGCACAGCGAGTGTTGTCACTAAACTATACTTTACGAATTCGTTTAGTTACTTCGCCAGTCGCGTTTACTTAGAAGTCATTGCCTGTTGGCAGTTACTCCTAGACAAACACTAGACAAGCCGTTTTCTTCTCGAAGCGAGCATGTGCTTTCTAACCCCGTTTTCTTCTCTCCGGTAGTCACACGATGCAGGTGAGGACGGTCAGACGAGTATAAACGAGGAGGACGCCATTGTTGACGCCGACACAAGCATTTAATGCACACGAAGAAACAACCAAACTTACAAAATACTCTATCACACACGATGAGAACAAACGCGGCCGCTGCAACCACGTGCGAGCGGGGACAGGAGCAATTGCGAGGGAGGCTACAAATTAAGACAGCTGGCCATGTGTGAAATGTTCGCTGAGTCACCAGTGGCGGTCGGTTGAATGGAAATACCAGCTAGAAATATCGCGAGCAGCCGTGCGGAGGTAGCCGAGTGGTCAGAGTCGCCACCCTAGCACCCAAGAGGCATGGGTTCGAATACCACTTAAACCTACACTTTTCTACGGTGTATTTCACTTTCTCGGGGTTTCTAGCGGCATGAATGTGCAGACAAGGGCCGAAGGTGCAAACGGGGCCACCATTCAATGCATTCCCGCATTAAAGCGCTACGCGTGGACGGCTGGGCGAGTTGGTGCTTTGTAACAGTATTACACAGCTCACATAACTTGCTCTGCAAGTTACGTGAGCGATGTGTTATGCAAGTTATGCGCACCTGTGTTTTATGTGCGCTGGAAACATGAATGAATCATAGTGTTGCATTAAAGCAGCCGAGTTTTGAGAGAGGTCCCGACAGCGGCACGACTCGTTATTCATTACCAAAACTATGACGTCAACGCGGAGTTCGAACCCATAACCGCTTGTCGACCGTGTTAACTTCGAAGGCTTGTAGCGAGGAGTCGATCATGTCGCAGTCTTTGCTGTAACGACCAGTATGAGCAAGTTTATTGATACTAGACGGCACTGCCAAGGGGTGCATCGCGGCGTCAAACCGATTCTTTTCGCACTGTTTATCGCCTCTTTGTTGAGCGATGTGAACCACAAGGTACTCAAGAGACCAATGAACGACAGTGTTTGTCTGACGTGGTTATTCATTTCTCATACGCCGCTGGCGAGCCAGAAGGCGACATCGTCTGAGGCAGCGGCGTGGTCCCGAGGGATAGCGCCGATTGCTAACGTGCATGCCGCGCTCTGCGGGGGCGCACGTTGGTCGATAACGATACACATTAGCAAATCGGCACCCCTGTTGTCAGACCGTCCGGCCGTGTCTCCCTTAGGTTCGAGAAACGCATGGGCGACTACAGTGCGCCCCCACCCCCATGCCCCTTCTTATGAGCCACAACAGTTGGAGGCCCATTTAGATCATGCTTCCAGACATGACAGTTCATACCCATTGGTCAATTTGAAAGCCTGCAACAGAACTGCCAGGAGGCCCATATGCGAAGGCATCCACTGAACGCGCCCAGTTAATCCCCGCCGCGAGTATGTACGAGTGTGATCAAAAAGTTTGGAACTCAGAAAAACTGCCAGACTTTGTAAATAAAATTATTTCTTAGCATAATCTCCCCTCACACTAATCCCCTTTTCCCATTTTCCCGGAAGACTTCTGATACTTTGCAGAAAAACAGACTTTCTTCTTGGTTGCCAGACCACACCTCTGCGGCAGTTTGAAGCGAGTTCAAGTGGTCGAAATTTGATCCCTTGAGGTGTTTCTTCAAATTCTAAAATAAACAAAAGTCGCTCGGGGCCAGATCGGGACTGTAGGATGGGTGGTCCACCTGTTGGAAACCACACTCCCGAATGGTAGCCTGGGCAACACGAGACTTGTGAACCGGGGCGTTGTCGTGCAGAAGGAGGACACCTCTTGTCACCAATCCTCGGCGTTCTTGCACGATGGCTTCACGCAGTTTTCGGATTACGTTGGCGTAATATTCGCCTGTTACTCTCTTCCTATTTTCAAGACGCTCATTGGGCAGGATCCCCTTGAGTCCCAAAAAAAGTGTCGCCATCACTTTGCTCCCCACTCAATCTTGGGCATGTTGGTTCAATCCAATCAACGCAGTACTCACACTTTCACCCTGCTCAAAGCAACAACGCTACAAGACGCACGCATGATCACCCGTATCACCAACAGACGACAAGGCATGCGTGAAGAGGACCCACTAAAACTAGTCAGAAACCTGGTAGTTAGCCGAATCACGTACAGCCCACCCTACCAGCGCCTCAGCAAGAGCGAAATACAACAAGCGGATGCGCTCTTACGCGAAGCGTATAAGACAGCGCTCTGATACCGCGCAGCACGTCTATACCGGGTGTTTTTTTTTTAGAAGGTCCAAAATTTTTAAACACAGGTAAATTCCTTTAGATTTATTTTAACTCTGGGGCTATACTGAGGGCTATGGCGGACGCCAGGTAAGAGGCAAACTACTTTAATTAGTTCGCTTATTAACTGAATACGGTAATTAACTTTTATAATTTTCATTTTAGGGGATATGTTGTATTAGCTGAATTGTAGATCGTCTTCCAAATAGTCCAGCCAAAAAAAAAATTTCATGAGAAAATTTTTTGCGCGCGTTACGAAGCGAAAAAAAGTCACCCTGGTAGGCAACATCACACTGTAGCACAGCGTCAGCGAGCGCCTGTGACGTAGTTCGCTCCGCCCTGCGCTTTGTGTCAATGTGTTTTTGTTCCAACGCGGCATTCCGTCAGGCCGCGGAGCGAAGCGAAACAAGCAGCGATAGCGCAGGCCGCCCGTCCGGGCTTCAGATGATATCAGCCGTGTGACGCAAAGCGCAGGGCGGAGCGAACTACGTCAGAGGCGCTCACCGCCGCTGAGTTACGGTGTGAAGATGCCTACCAGGGTGACTTTTTCGCGCCTTGTAACGTGCGTGAAAAATTTTTAATTGAAATTGTTTTTTTTTTCTCGGTTGGACAGTTTGGAGTACAATCTCCAATTCTGCGAATACAGCATACCCCCTAAAATAAAAATTAGACAAGTTAATTAACATATTTAGTTAATCAGCGAACTAATTAAAGCAGTTTTCCTCTTGCCTGGCGCCCGCCGTAGCCTCCAGTATAGCCTCAGGGCTAAAATAAATCTAAAGCAATTTACCTTTTTTTTAAATTTTGGACCTTCTAAAAAAAACACCCGGTATACAGAGAAACTCATGGCCCTGGGATTGCAAAACACCTTCGAGAAGCTACGAGAGGCGCAGCTTGAGTCGCGAAAACTCAGGCAGCTGCAGAAAACGACTGGAAGAGCGCTCCTGCAGAGACTCGGATAGCGAGAGCAGACGCGAGAAATGACGAGGACGGAAACGATCCCCGACGAGCTTCGCAAAACCCTCAAGGTAGCTCCAGTACCAAGGAACATGGAGCCCAACCTCCACCGAGGCAGAAGAGAAGCGAGGGCCAAATTCATCGAAAAACATACGCTCCTCACGACACGAACGTGTATGCAGATGCGTCCTGGAGAGGAGGAGACACCAAAATCGCAGTGGCCGCGGTGGTCGATTCGACTCTTCGCGAAATGACCAGCGCGTCTCTGCGAGTCTGCACAGCTGTAGAGGCCGATGAAGTAGCCGTTGGTCTAGCGGTGGCGGAGGCCTATAGAACCAGGCGGTCGCTAACAGCACTCACGGACTCTAAAACAGCCTGCCGATATTACATGAATGGCAGGATAGGTCGTCACGCGCTCCGTATACTCCTCGCAGAGAGCGACAGAGTTAAAAACCACGGAGAATACAATGACAAGACTACACACAAAAGTGTGTGGGTACTGGGGCACACGACGGTGGCAGGGAACCAAGAGGCCGACATCCTAGTTGAAACCAAGACGAAGAAATGGGCTTGGGCAAGGCATGTAATATGAAGGAGAGATAACCGCTGGTTCAAAGGTGCAGTGAAGAGGAATCTGAACTCGTCTTTTTGCCGCGGGAACTCAATCTACACGTTCCGAGCATTCTTAGAAACTGCGATTTATTGCCCTGTGTGGTCGATTTCCCTACTTAAATCGAATTGACATCCGGCTCCCGCCTTTTTTTTTTTTTAATTCTCCCCGTACGGTGGGCGGAGTCGACCGACGCGTGGAGTGCCTTTCACCCAGTCCCATGGCGGCTTGCCGCTCTGCCATCGGCGGAGTAATACGTAGTAATCCGTAGAAGCAAATAGTCCGCGCGTATTTTTATTTCTTCGGGCTTATTTTGCGGCTATGTTATCTGCGAATGAAACTATTTATTCACGGAAACCTAAAAAACAAAATAAAGCGAAAGCAAAGCCTCCACGGAGCTGGTTGAAAGGCACTCCACGCGCTAGTCGACTCCGCCCACCGTACGGGGAGAATTCAAAAAATAAAGGCGGGAGCCGGACGTTAATTCGATTTAATTAGGGAAATCGGCCACACAGGGCAATAAGTCGTAGTTTCTAAGAATGCTCGGAACGTGTAGATCGAGTTCCAGCGGCAAAAAGACGAGTTCCTCTTCAGTGCACCTTTAAGGATAACAGAGTGGATTCCAAGAGAAGGCAAGCGTAGCAGGGGGCGCCAGAAAGTTAGGTGGGCGGAGGAGGTTAATTTTAAGAAGTTGATACGGCGGCCGCAGCTGGCAAATGAGAGAGGCCCTGATACGCCCTGCGGTGGGCGTATCAGGCTGGTGATGGTAATGAGATGTTGCTCAATTCATTGTGCAACAGCGCATCAAAGACGGGATTGAATGGAGACGCAGACAAGCGCTGCATTCCGTTCCGTCTTTGATGCGCTGTTGACGCGCAGTGAATACGTATACCAACTCGCCCGTACCCGGCCAACTGCACATGCATCTCGCCAAGTAATGCGCCCGCCCCCTAGCCCGTTCCAAGTGCTGTTAGCCTTTGGTTAGCGACAAGCAGAGTGCTCTATTTTAATTTTGCGGGTCTGCCTCACAGCCGCGGCAAATGGAATATGCGGCAGCGGCGATGAGCAGGCCGGTGAGTATACAGGCATAACTGGCTAGGCTCAGTTCTGTGCGTTTAGTTTCTTGTCCGTGTAGAGCGGTGCAAGCTGACATAGCGTAAAATTTCAAGGTCTTAAAAAAAAACACTAAGTGCATTTTAGTTGCGTCAAGCTCTGCTGAAGGCGCTTAGATTGTAGCAAAGGTCGCGGTCGGTTTCACCTTCGCGCTACTTCGTCCAGCTGTCTTCGCAGCATTCTTCCCGGTGTAAGGCTGTGGGGGAAGCGGTGAGTGAAGTTTTAGTGCCATATTCAGGGTTTCACGAGGCGTGCGCACTCGCTGCGAGCATTCACTGCTCATTACTCATGCCTCCACAGTCGCTTTTTTTTCCCTTTTTTTTTTCGTGGGATGAGAACAGCTGCGGGGCGACAAAGAAACGTTAATGTGAATTCCTGCTATTTTCTTGCTCATTCACTGGTCCTTTTGCAGCGCGCATCCATGTCGTAACGTCACCAGCATCTCACTCAATATTTCGCGCTGCAAAAAATAAGCTGGCTTCAGGCTGCACAAGAGGAGAAGGAATAACTTTATTATACTCGCGGACAACTTTTTATGGCTATGCAACAGAAGCTAAGCAGGAGAGGTGGTGGTGGTGGTAAGAATTTATTTATGCTATTTACAGAAGATAGGTGGGACTGGCCCTGGGGGCCAGCCCCTTACAAATTCTAGGAGTGGTCCCTAGTCCGGGACCCCTGTGGCTTCCGCGGCAGCTCGGGCCCCAGCCACGACAGCTCGTTGGCTCTCTGAGGTAGAGCAGCCGAACAGGGCAGCCTCCCAGCTCTCTCTGGTAGGTGAGAGGACGGGGTAAGCGGTGTACCACACCATGCGCTACATGCCCGAGAACGCCCACCCACAATGCGGGCACTACCCTTTAAAAGCCGGGTTAACATATTGCAGCTCTGCCGGGCACTGTACCGTGTTGGTGCATAAGCGAAGGAGCCAATGCTCCTCGCTTTGGTTAGCCTTCCCGCAGAACAATGAAAGCGGCTATGCTGGGTTTGATATAATTTAAGAATGTCTTTGTAAGTGATAGCCGGGTAAGGTTCTGACACCTCAAGCGGCGGATGTCGAGAGACGATGCCCGGTGGTTGAGCTCGCGGGCTGAGGCGTCTGCAGCCTCGTTTCCCTCTAGTCCCGCATGTGGTGGGGTCCAGATGACGACACGTGAGTCCGGCCGATCCCGGTACTCGCATCTATGTAAAATTTCGGCGGCGCGTCGAGAGGTGCGTCCTTGTTCTAGAAAAAGTAGTTCTATAGTAGAATACAACTTAAAAAAACAGCAGTGCACTGGGCCGCGGTCCGCAGCGTCTTGTATTACTCCGCTGGCCAATCGCAACTGTAAACGAAATCAGCTTTTTAATGTTTGACTATATCAGACAATCCACATATCAAAATTCTAGAGCTCATATAATTTTTTTCTTGTAATAAGCTTCTTGTTTAGGTAACAAGGAACGTTTAAGCAGCGGACTACTTTTTCGTCGTGGAGGAATTCTGTGCGCGGAGGCTGAATGTGGGCGGAGCTTCACTGCAGACTTAAGTTGTATCC
The DNA here is from genome assembly GCF_055824585.1 of Amblyomma mixtum. NCBI lineage: Eukaryota > Metazoa > Arthropoda > Arachnida > Ixodida > Ixodidae > Amblyomma > Amblyomma mixtum. Next base: position 197,292,779 of record NC_143012.1, on the reverse strand, counting down.
GACTATAGATTCCGGCAGGCACCCCAGGAGTCGGTGATGATAACCCGGCAGTCTGGCTGTGCAGCGGCGAGTGCTATGGCGACCTCCTCCGCGTGTGTAATGTTTGGGGCACGGAAAGTGAGTCTTCGAACGTATGTACGTGTTTTGATGGATTACTGCGGCCGTACACCGTCCCCGTGGTGTGGGCCAGCAGGATCCGTGTAGAAGACTCCGTAGCGAGAGCCGTAGCGGTCGTTAAGGGCCTTGGCGTGTGCGGTTCAACGGCCCTGGTGAGTATCCTTTGTCATGTTTTGTGGCAGAGGTTGGCCCTGGAAGGACACGGTCCTTTGTCCCCGTGCCGTGGGGAGTCGACTCCTCAGCACTAGCACTCCTTCACTGGCACTACATTCAATATTTTTTTCTGGTCACGAAACTCCGGCCAAAGTTTCATATAGGGACAGCGCCCGCCGCAGTGGCGCAGCTGTCGGTTAGGGGACACGAAAGACAGCGCGAGCCCTTCTCGCAACGGCTCTTTTAGCCAATAGGCTCACATTCGCTTGGTATTTGTGCATTCTGGGGATCGGTATTTGGGCTTAGCAAGGACACTGCTTTACTGGTTATCACCTGAATGCTTGGCTGCAACGTTAAGACACTAAAAACCCTGTGCAACCGACGACGGCCGCTAGTAAACCTCGCTAGCGGCTGTTTTCTGGCAAACAACGCGCTTAGTTTTTCTCGTTGCTTTTTATAAATCAGAGGTTTTGGTAGATCGGTCCAGCCTGTGTATTCATTTTCAGCGCAACGCAACTTACCTGCATTGTCACTCTGGAAGATCTATCGCAGCGGTCAGTAACATATCTATATGTGTCTGGGTTGCGCCTCTCTCGGCCGAGTCCTTGCTTTCATCGAACTGCATAATACTGCTTACGGTTGGCGCATAGAAATACCACAATCCCATTACTGATGAAAACAAGGCGTTATGGCGGCATTTTAAGAACAGAAACGATTACATGACAAATGCACCGGCAGATTGATGCGGCCATCCCAAATTTATTTTATTTATTTATTTATTTATTCATTTATTTATTATTTTTTTGCTGACACTTTCGGGGGTGGCAAAACCAGCTGCAGAAGACTCTTGCAACACAAGCCATTCATTTACACTTTGTCACGCTGCGACCATGGAGGCGCTGGCGAGCGCAAGGAACTTTTGAAATTTTTGTTCATTGTTTATGTGCTGGCTTTGCGCTTCCAAAAAGAGACAAGCTGTGAGTGGTTACGCAGTAAGCAAAAAATTAGCAATGACATGAAGCACGGAGCACCAGGCACAAAATAAAAAGCGGTGGGGGTTTAACATGTGGGGGTTTTGCTCGTAGTTAAACCGAATAGACGTGCGAAAGCATGTGTTTAGCCTAGTTGGCTCATGGTTTTGCTTTGCTCGGTACCCTAGCCCACCATCATCCCTCCTTCCCCACTCCGGCATGCTCCCTATGCCCAGAACCCTCCGCCTCTTCCCTCCACATCCTTTCCCTCTGCCCGGCGGACCCTCCCCCGCGGGACCTAGAGAACCTCGAGACCTGGGAGGACTGGGAGACCCTCTGCCCTCTGCTTTCCAAGCTCCCGCTCCATTGGTTTCGCAGCTTAAAGCGCGACTAAGGTGTTCACTGCTGGCTACAACCGACAACGGCGACGCCACGAAATGCAGAAATTGGCGCCAAAGAGCGGCGCTCTAAAAACTTCATTGTATGAAAGGAATTCGTGGCACGCCCCTGGGTCCCGGCCCGACCGCACTGCACTCAAGTGTTTTATGTTCCTAAGCTCTATACACTGGCAGCCCGGCCGGTAACGATGGTGGGTGGTAGTGGAAACATTTATTGCCAAGAAATGCAGATGGGCAAACCCTGCCTCCCCTTAAGTGGCACGAGGCAACCCTTAGGGGGTGCCCTTGAAGGGCAAAGAACAGCCCTTGGAGGGCTATGCGCTTCAAGACGTCAATAATTATCAGGCGCTGGTCAGCTGCAGCGGAGCTGGCCGGGAGAGACTACCAGTATGACTCCACCGTGGTTGGGGATGGAGAGTGTGGGAAGGTAAGGCGTGTGAGGAGGATGTGAATAAAGGCTCCCGGTTTCCCGCAGAGCTTACAGGAGGAGAGGAACGGATCGTGGTAGCGGGCATGAAGAATAGGGTAGGGAGCAGTACGGGTGTCGGCGCCAGTGAAAGGCCTTGGTTAGGGAGGGAGCCAGGGGTACGTAAACGCACCGGGTATCTTGGTAGTGGGGAAGGATATGTCCAACTCCAGCTCGGAAAGTGAGACTTCGGGCGAGAGAGTGGACCTCCTCTTACCCGGGAGGCCTGCGTGTGCGGGGGTCCAGATGAGGGTTACAGGGCAGGTGGGGTGCCAGAAGCGTAGAAGCCTAGCCGCGGTACGGGATATCAGGCCCTTAGCGAAATTGGATATGGCGGATTTTGAGTCGGAGAGAACTTTGGTGGCAGAGGTGGCGATGAGAGCGAGCGCAATGGCTGCTTCCTCTGCAATTTCTGATGCGTCTGTGATGATGGAGCCTGAAGCGAGTAATCGGACCTGATTGTTAGCGACGGCGAGGACCATGCGGGAGCCCGACGAGTACGCTGCCACGTCCACGTAGGCTACCTCGGAACTGTCGCCGTACAGCTTGTGTAGGGCTTTGGCGCGAGCTGCCACCAAACTCTTCCCACCCCGTGGGCTGGGGAAGGTCAACGAGCGGGTACTCCTGCGCCTGCTCACCAACACGATGTTGTGCCCGGCAACTCTACAACATTTCGATCCTCAATTCGACGGGCGGTGCTCACACTGTGGGGAGGTGTCTGACACTTACCACATGGTGTGGGCCTGCCAGCAGAACCCATCCCTACCCCCTATCCCAAACCCTACCCGAGATGACTGGGAGGCGACCCTGTCCGGTTGCTGCACCCTCGAGGCCCAAAGGGCCTTAACGCAGCGCGCCCGGGCTGCGGCAAACGCCAATGGGGTACCTGACTAGGCATCCCACCTAGTGGTTGTAAGGGCGTGACCCTTCAAGTCACGACCCCAACACCTCTCCCTATGATTTCATAAATGTTTTCACCACCACCACCACCCCTGCGTTCTCCGTCGCGCTCCGGGTGCATGTTCTTAGGGATGGGATCGACGATGATATGGGAGCGTAGGTATCGAGGTAAGGGGGGGGGGGGGGGGGCGGGGGCGGGGGCTCCTCGGTAGGATGGTCGGTTGGGGCGATGCCTAGCTGACAAAAGTAGAGTGCGGCCTGTCGCGGTACTCGACAGGCGTGTCACCTGCTGTTAGAGTGGCTTCTGCCAGCTCCTCAAACATTTTGTGGGTACCGAGGTTGAGGAGCCGTGCAGTAAGGTGCTGGGGGGTAGGCGGAGGGCGACCTTCGTGCATCTCCTAAGGAGCGCGTTGATGCGGTCCCGCTCCTTCTGCTTTAGTGGGAGGTAGGGGAATGAGTACGCCGAGCGGATCGTGATGTAGGCTTGGGTGAGGCGGAGAGTGTTCCGCTCTTGCAGACCTGTGCGCCGGTTAGCCACGCGCCGGATTAGACGGGTCACTTGCTGGGTTTGGGTCTGGAGAGCTTGGATGGTGTCGCCGTGTGCGCCGTGGGAGTGAAGGACGAGGCCCAGGATGCGAATCTTTGAGACTAGGGGAATGGGATGGTTCCCTAGCATAAGTGAGATGTAAGGGTTGGCGGGGTCGTGCGGCCTGGTTTGCACGGCCGGGTCTCCAAGTTCTCCAAGGACTTGAGGTTCTCCAGGCACCACGGGCGAATGTCCACCGGGCAGAGGGAGAGGATGTGGAGAGAAGAGGCGAAGGGTTCCGGGCATAGGGCGCAAGCAGGAGTGGGGAAGGAGGGATGATAGTGGGCTAGGGTAAGGGGTGAGGGGAGAGCGTGTGTATGCAGTCTGCGCCATAATGTTGCGTGCTTGTTATCTAGGGAGGGTTGTGGCGGAGGGTAGTGCTGTCGCGAGGCTCTGTAGGCCTGCGTCAGCTCGCTGAATGATTCCATGCGCTCCTTCGTGAATCCCCGATCCGAGGCCACCTGAGCCCGGTTTAAAGAACCTCGGGTTGGCGGCCTCGCTTCCGGGATTCCCGGATGGCGCAGGCACCCATACCAGCTCCACTTGGCGCGGTGGACGGAGCGGGGCGAGCCCAGTATAGGCCTTGAGCAAATTTAGAATAGCAGTTTTGGAGTCAGCTAAAGTGTGCCGGGCTTTCGGGATGGCAACTGCAATGGCGGCTTCCTCTGCAGCCTCTGGGGAGGGGGGGGGAAGAGGTAGTGTGAGGAGGGTGGATGAAGAGGAGTCCACCACAGCTGCTGTCGCTTCATCACCTATGCAGGCAGTGTCCAATCATAAGGTGTCCTGCTCAGAGCCGTAAGCTCGATATGGAGTGCCTTTGCACGGGCTCTGCAACGTTGATCATTTTGGGACGGGTGCACATTCCTCGGGAGCGGCTTGATAAGCAGCTCCCGGTGAAGGCATCGAGGGATGGCGAGGAGGGCTGGGTCGTTGGCCCGTATTTTAATTCCGAGGGAGTCCAGGTACACCGGCCTGTGGAGGTTTGTGAGCCTGATGTATTGGGTCTGTCGGTGGACCTCCATGAGTTCCCCGATCGCGTTTTGGAGGCCCACGCCTGGTATCTGTGGGTGTGATGAGAGGAAGATGAAGTGCTACCTTGAATACCTTGCGGATCAAGGCACCCAAAGCAGATCAAGTCATGTTTTGGATAGTTGTAGGTATGGGATTAGCAATTGAGCAGACAAGGGAAGGGAAAAGAGGGGCTCGTTATGAAAAAATTAGTGTGGTTTAGCTCTGGTTAGAACTGGTTGGTTGCGAAAGCAATGCAATGTTGTGCTTGGTCACACAGAGTCGTGCTGATTGTTTGCTTGTTTAGCGTGGACATCCTTGGTTTTCATCCGCTTTTTAAGACGTTCGGCCCGTTGTTCTTCTGTTTCCTCGGTACGTCTTTTCTCCTAGCTTCATTCCGTATAGCACGGCTGGACTTACATTCTGAACTTGAAGTGGCTTGCTTAGCTGCTTCTGATTCTCGTCGTTTTCGCAAACGTTCTTCTCGTTGTTCCTGTTTCCTGGGCACGTTGTTTCCACTTGGCTTCATTCCATTTAGCTTGCCTAATCCCAGCTTCTGAACCCGATACAGCTCGTTTAGCTGCTTCGGCTTCTCGTCGTTTCCGCAGCCGTTCTTCTCGTTGTTCTTCCGTTTCTTGGGCACGTTTACAGTGTTCTAGAAGGGGCACGTTGTAACCTCTTTCTTGCATTCTTTCTAACTTGCTTGGCTGTCGCCTTAGAGTTAAACTGTTCTGAAGCAGTAGAGCAACTAGATTCAGATATATACTCTTCGTCGGTGACTTCCATGGCGAGACTCCTAGAGGAGCGCGGCACGACCGGCTCCTCCTGGCTGCGGTGGAAAGCAAGCTGACGTCACGCGTCGCCATAGCAACGGAGAGGCTGACGTCACACCACCTGTTAGGCGCGGCGGCAGCTTCTCGAGGAGCAGGGGGGGCCCACGGGCCACGGACCACGCGACGTGCGGTAAGACCTGGCGTAGTATTGCTCTCGCAATAATAAATCACGGAAGCCGACAGTCATTCTCAGGACATAAATACCTCCGAAAGCAGAAAACTGGACAGCCGTCGCCGTAGCTCGGTTGGTAGAGCACCAGACGCGTGATTTGGAGGTTGTGGGTTGGGATCCTATCATCGCCATGTGGTCGGTTTTTGTTCTGCTTTCTAGTCAGTTATATTTTTAAAGAATGTATATCCTGTTAATATCCCACTGATGAACACCACAAAGAAAAAAAAAACGTCCCCTATGCGTCTTGGTTTCGGCGACAGTTTCGGTGATCAATATGTCTTTAATGTGCTGAAAAATATCTGATAAGTACCACATGTATAAGCCACCACTTCTAAAGAAAAAGGTTTCCCAGCGCGTGCCATCATGTACGCGATACATGAGGCGCCAGCACGCAAGGCAGGGTTTTCCACGAGAAAGCATTCAACCATGCTGATCCATGTTCAAGAATATGCGTGCATTCCCTGCAGACAGCTATAGCCGGCGTACTGCAGCTGGACGCAACGTACCCCGATTAATTTCCGCTTACAGCAGAGGGAAGCAACTCATGAACGTAGAAATCGCAACGACCACAGCATAGTCAATCACAAGGGTTGTCTGCAATCCCTACAGCGAAGAAACACGTGATAATAGACCGCAGAGCGCGCCGTTTGGTGAGAAATGCGCATGCAATTTTTCACTCAGTTGCGGTGTTCAATGAATGCGTTAGAGCGCGACTGCTGCTCGCATGCTTTTAAAGGGAGACTGAAGCACTTTTTTTGAAAATCAGGCTGGCAGCGTAGTCCTATAGTTTTTCATGTTGTATACTGGAATATCGCATCCAAATAAGGCAAAAACAAGCGCGGATTGTCTTTTTTAGCAGAAATATGCAGCCTGTACCGCGGGGCACCCGTGCGGCGCGCCGCCGCCCGTGATTGGTCGAGAGGTCGTGACGTCACTTTGAGGACTGGAGAAGCTGCCGATGCGGATCCGGCGCTGCGTTGAGTGCAGATCGCAGCTTTCCGTGGTGTTGTAAAAGCGAATATGGCGACTACTTTTTTACTGACCTCCAAAGAAAAGGATACTACAGTTTGTTCTTTCCACGTATCACCTGAAAGCAAAAAGACACAAGCAAAAAATTCTACGCCTAGCACAAGCATACGCCAGCGTGAAAGACGCGTATGCAGACCATGCGTAAAGGGTGCCAGCACAGCCTCGGCTCGTATTCTCGGAAAGAAAGGGGTGCGAACAATACTCAAGTCAATTACCACCACCGGACGCCTCCTGGCTCGCTCGAAAGAGCGTCATCCTAAAGAAAAGGCCCAAAGCGCTGTGTGCAAAAATCCTGTTCTCAGTACCCGGCGTTGTAGGTTGGGGCAAGAAAGTATTTCAAGGAAACGATGAAGCAGCACAAAGTTGATGTCAAAATGAGCGAAGCGCAGTGGCCAAGCGCTGCGAGGCATGTGACCACAGGATAGTGACGCAATCATTGTGCGCTGGAATCCAAGCCAAATACGCGCACAAGGCTGCTGCTTCACTCGTGGCGCGTTCAGCAGATGCCAGAAAATATTAATCGCTGCCTCGGAAACGTTCGCCCGTCCTAGATTTGTAGTTTAGGTTCAGTGAAGTAGTGGCCACTACATGTGTGTTTAAAAGCCAAGCTAGCTGCAACTCGCCCGCTGCCACAACTTGATCAAGAAACCGAGTAAGGTTGCGACACATGGTTTTTTTTGGCAAAAACTTGGTTGGCATTCATTTCACTCTTAAATTGCCGCATATGAAGAGCTTCGATGCTTGCTTGCTTTGCTTTATTGTGCTTTTCATTGCTTGCCTCGCCTTGCTTGCTTGCTTGCTTGCTTGCTTGCTTGCTTGCTTGCTTGCTTGCTTGCTTGGACACGTCGAACGGAGTATAAAATCACTAAACCGAGCCTTGCTGAGCACGCCTCAGGTGGTCTGGCCGCACCTAAGCTGAGGATAGCGACACATGCTTGAGCCTCTATAAGGTTTCTGCAGGGGCTAAGTGTGCATGTTTCTACTTTCAGAAGAGGCGCTTCTTGGGAATGGTGACACGCTGCTCATGCGCGAGAAAATCGAAGGAACTGTGTCATAGTTCAGCCGCGTCTTTTCGACAGAAATCTCCAGAGATCACATTAGGAACAAGCTCTGCATGTAGCCGCTCTTACGAAAGCGCTTCGAGCAGAGTAGGCTTGCTTTGGCCGGCTTGAATTCATCGTCGCAGCAGCGAGCGCTTGCGCTGCGAGCTTATGATCTTGCGGAAAACAGTGGAAGACGACACAGTCGCGGCCGTAGTTGTTCGTGGACACAAACGCATAGTAGTACCTCGTGTTGAATCTGATTTTCAAGGTCGGCTGACACCGTTTGTACGTCACAACGCACGCAGCACGAGAAACAACGCGCGCTGAAAGCGCGCTCGTGTGCGCCGAAGTATCCCCGGCTCCTCAACGTGACGTCACGTTGGCCGACATGGACGAGGTTTCCCTCTCCGCTGTTCTCCTCTCCATCGCTCGCGCGGGGCGCGGGAGATTTAAACATCGCGTTTTTAATTGGTGACTGCACCACTGTTTTAGCCAACATCGAAAAAATAATTTCACAGACGTGATCAGCAATGACAGTACTCCAAAATCCTAAAAAATTTGCTCATTCGAAAACCGCCTCAGTATCCCTTTAAGGATCCCTCGCAGCGTACGTGTAGCACACACGATGGCACATAACGCACGGAAGGCCACACGCTCGCGTTATCGTCTCCGGTGACACATGCGTGAGTGCGATTAGCAGTTTGTTCTGCAGCAGCTGCCCTTCATAACTGAACATAGTTTCTTTCGCACCCATTAAGATGGCAACGAGACGCAGACAAGCGATGCAGTGGAGAGGCTTCCGGCCGAGTTTCTGGTTTTCGGAAGTAACGCCCGATTGGTCGGTTTGCAAAGACGTCACAAGGCGCTTCGAATCTGGAAGGTCTGGGACACAGAGGAAGAAAGAAAAGAATTCATTATTTTGGACTCATTTGTGGTTTTTCTCAGCAACGCAGCCTCTTTTCAGCGTAGAAAAAAAAGTCGGTAGTGTTCCCGAGGAATAATCACTATGACTCACCTAGTTTGATATTCCCCTTTACTGTCTCTTTAAAGCTGCCGCGTTAAAATAAAAGAAAAGGATGCTCGTGACACTCGCCGTAGACAATACCAAGTTGTGCTTGCCGTCAAGCGAGAACCCGATCGGCACCATAGCCAGACCGAGGAGCGCCGGACGGTGAAGACCTTGCAGCACAGAGGGCGGCGCCGGCAACAATGCGTAGAGAACGAGCCTTCAACTTCCGGAGCTGCAGTTTCGGACGAGGTTCGTGTGAGGAGTGCCACGCTGGAGCGAGCTCGTAGGAAGAGTGAGCGCAAAGCAGCCGTCGCCCAGCCAATGCTCACTCCTATCGTTCAACTGGGCCAGTGTCTAGTTTAGCCATTTTTTTTTACCCTCTTTCTCCTGTCCACCCGTCAGCAACTGCCTTTCTGTCTTCACCAAGCAAGCCTCCCAGCACAACGCTTGAGCGCAAATAAAGATTGATTCCCACTCATAGCGGCTACTTCTGACGCTGTATGAAACTGGTGGTAGCTTTACAACCAATAGAAGCATCAATAAAACTCACCGCTACCCACAAGGTCTCGCAGAACCACACACCCCAGTGCACCATGGCAGCCAACACTAACCGTAACACAGTTGGAGGGCAACGTGCTAGTGCCTGTTCCGGCGAAATAAAACGACAAAAAAAGGAAACGGGAAAGGAAATGACCAGCAGCTCGCTTCTTGTTTTCACATGTAATTTGTTACATGCTGTTTAATAGTATATTATTTTGTATACAACAAAAAACTCACAGTGCATTGCCACAAATCAAGAACACTATCTTTTTTTTTTTCTTTCCGTATACTACACAATGCTTCACTTTTTTTGCCTCTTCAACAATAAAGACAAGTATAATACAACATTATTTCTTTTAAGGTTAAGAGACTAATAGACGCCCCTCATCGTGCTGGCCAAAAGTTCAACGCGCACATGCACACACAGGGAGGAGATAAACAACACAGCCTTGGCGGGTGGGGGTGGGGCAGGACAGGAGGGGGCGAACAGCGCCATCATCATCATCACTGTACACAAGGGGCAGAAAAACACGCACGCATGGAGGAAAACGCAACAACCCTCTCGTTCAGAACACGCATGAACACGGCAAGGAAAGAAAAAAAAAGAAAGAACAGCTGGCAGGAAACGGCAGCAACGAAGCAGGGACTGCCGTCTGTCGCATCCCGCAAAACTCAATAAAAAAGTAGATCTGCTGACCATCTAGCTCCTCAGGGAAAGTACAGAGAACAGTGGCGACACCCTCTCGAGAAGACTTTGCACAGATTTCACCCCGATTCTCATCTCATTCGCTCTTTCTAAACACGAGCGGTGGGAATCCATGCGTTCACTAACTGGTGCCCGTCTCGTGAATGGCTGCTGGGACGTCATTAACAATGGATAACAGTGACGGAGCCGAACCCCGAAATGCCTGGATAAATACGTGCAATCAAAAACTACGTAAACACAACGGCAGATTCAGGCTGGGCACCTCGCAAAACACCGAGGCAATGAACGTGCAGTGAAATAAGTAGACGCAGCTTCACAATTGATAGGAGCTGTACAATACATTAGAGGTGTCCCTACCATCTACCCTAAAAACAAAACCCTCGATGTCTCGACCATCCCTCTAGGGCAGAGCAAGTCAGCCTGCCTGGGCAACAGTGCTACAACAGAGAAGGGCTACTCTACAAGTTCAAACCCGCAACATCCTAAGTGCGGCCTAACAGGCCCAGCGAGCTTTGAACATGAAACAGAACCCAGGCTACTGAGGAATGTGCGTCGCCACTGTTTTCTGACCTTCCACAGCAGTACAGACATCAGGGCAGACCTGTTTATGCCAGTCTCTAACTTGGAACATCTACAACAGAAAACGAGAGTTCCCCAAATCCAAATTATGCTACACAGCATTTCAGTGCTGCTAAAGCTCGGGGATTTGCTTCTCGAAACTGAACACACTGAAGGCTATAAACAGTGCTGTGAAAGACAGACAGCATTTCAGGGGACACAATAGCACTAACATACCGCTCTATTCGAACTCTACTAGTCCAGTCTTTCACAGCACTGTTTGGCCTTCGGTAGACCTCCTATGTAACATTAATGGCTGGTTGACCCATGTCCCAGAATGGGGGCATGTGCGATTTGTAATGTCCAATTAAGAAAATCGAATCATGCTGGGAAGGCAACCCAACACGCACGAAAGTGTAGCATTCGAAGAAGCCCCGAATAAATGAATAGCAGCGCTAGGAAAATCCTGGGATCTGCGACAGCAACATGCCGCTGCCACAAGCGCTCATTCGAGACAGGCATAAACAAGTGGCCCTAACAGCTGGTACTCTGCTCACAAGTGCACCCATCAATGACATCACAGCGGCTTCAAGCCAAGGGACGCTCGGCAAACAAAGACGACACAATCGAGATCAGTGGTGAGAACTGTGGAGACCTACGTGAAAGGAGAATGTTATTAAGGACAACATTGTAGGAAAAAAAACAATTTTTTTTTTCTTCAATTCCGAACAAGGTCCTGAGATTGTTTAACCAAAACCCACCACAACCATCTGACAGTCGACGGCCGCTATCCAGAGCAGCCCATGTTTCCAGCTGTTCTTTTTTTAATGCACAGCATCGACCGAGCTTTGACGCGAGTACCAGCAAACCTGCCTCAGACATGTAAGTAGTCGGGCATGCACACTGGTGTGTGTGTGTGCACGCACTCAGCCTCGCCCCGAAGGGTGCAACGTTGTCACGGACGTGGCAGTTGAAGAAGACAGTGTGGCAGTATTTCCAGCAAACGGGCCAAACCATCTCGAGCGGGAATGCGTGCCGCTCTCTCACGCTTTCTAGCCGAACATTCAAGGCCTACCAGCTGACCACTGCGTATGCCAATTGCGCAATCCTGAAGCCAAAGCAAAAGGCCAACACAGATGAACGCCTTGACCGCACGAAAACAATGGAAGCCGAGACGCACCCTAGCTGCAGCGCGAAGGAATAACAAAGAAATAAACAAAGCTGGTGGAGCTCGCTGGGTAGAATGCCTTAAAACTTTTCAATGGGGGATTCCAGAGAGGGGCTGGGGGTGGCTCTCAACATGCAAGCCCATCACAAATTACAAAAATATCAATAAAACACTCTGCGCACTCTAGTTTTCTTTTTTTTTGTCTCAAAGAACACACCAGCTGAGAAATAGTAGCATCTTGATTTTTTTTCCCCTCGGGTCCCACCACGTGGGCAACACAAAATGGCCACGCATATAAGTATATAGATATATATTTTTATCTCTCCTGTCTTCTGCATGAGTGTGTATATATATATAATATATTTATATAGCATCATCTGTAACGCAGTAGCAGAATAGTAACAGTTGTTTTAAGGCCCTAGAGATGTCGAGAAGAAGGGAAATATAGCTCCGACAGCAGCGGACATCCAGTATTTTGAGCTGCTGCTTATGTGTCTGTGTAGGCAGGCATGTGGACATTTTTTTTTTCTTCTCACTCATTCGCTTCTTCCTCTCAGCTTCTGCATCTGCGCTCTGTGAGGATGCCACAGAGATGCCCCCACGCAAACAATCCCTGAATGCGTGCCTAGGTAAACCCCAATTGTCCCTACAACAGTCTACACCGGTGGGAAAAGAAAAAAAAATACACGGGCTCGCCCAGAAGAATGGAAAAATAAAAACAACAAGCACCTTGGTCAGGGCTGAACTTCGCGAAGGAGAAAGACGCCGCTTGTACTCTGTCGTCACAGCATGACTATAAGCTTGGTACTTGGTATTTTTTTTTTCACTAGCCATCCAAAAAACTGTCTCCTGCCCCTTCTTAACACATATATAAATGACTATGTATCTAATATATATATATATCTCATATATATATATATAATATATATATCGATTCATATAATATTTACTAGAAAAAGAAAGGGAAGGGATAGCAACTGGAAAAAACAACCACTGACAACAGCACTGCAACATGCCACACCCCGTTCATCACTGCTTTTTTTTTTCTTCTTTTCAACACTGGGGTGGGCTGGCTCCCCACCCAAAAGAGCTCACATTTTCGGCTACGAGAAAAAGGCACAACACGACAAAATTACTCAATGCATTCTTATTTTTTTTCTCTCTCGAATTTTTTTTTCCTTAAGTCGAGACGCCTGCCTGAGAAGAAGGAGACCATCACAGCATTCTCTGCCGAGGCCAGGCTGGAAAAGTGTGCACGGGAAAACTAAGTCCCAGCAGAGTGGGGCTCTCAACCTGGCTCTCTCTCTCTCGCGTGAAAGCTTATCGTGCACTCCTCCTCGACCCCGACCAGCCTGCAAACTGCCACCACTCTCAGAAGACATGCCCCACCCTGTCGCTAAAGAATGCCCGTGCATACCTCGCGTCGAGAAGCATTATGCCGCACCGACAAGACTCGTCAAAGCTCATCAAATCGGAAACGAGAAGTGCAGTGTTTCTGTGTGCCAGTTGGCTGCACCGATCCTGGCTCTGACCCTCAACTGATCAATGCCATCTTGATGGACATGCAATTGAAAGCGCAGCGTGAACTACTAATTCATTGTAAAACATATATGACAGGAGAGCATTACTACTCTTTCTTTTTTTCCGTTTCCACTGCACGCCAGCGCGCACACAACGTGCTGCCTTTCAACCCGAAACTGCAACGATTAAGACGTTTGGCCGGAGCTCTCTGCGCCGTCCAGTTTTTAGACTTATCGCCGGCTGCTGCCAAAAGGGGAGGGGAAAGGGAAAGATAGAGAGCATTAGGAGGCCCACCCTCTCACAGCAGCAATTTGTACAACAGGCAGACAAAGGGAAAAAAAAAAAAAGGCGGGGCTACACCACTGAGGCACTACTAAAACAGAGAGAGAGCGGAACCCTCGCAAAGGAAAAAAAAACGGTATGAAGCGAAGGTCTGCACGATGAGACAACAATGCCACATCCAACGTGTGGCCAGTGAGGTAGACAGCCCCACTTTGGAACGGAGGTCTGATCGCTCGACGACACGGGGAGGCCGCGACACGACAACACACCGCGGGGGCCAAGTGAAGCAGGCAGCGGCAGCACCGTGCAACGTAGAGAGAGCGCACACAAAAAAAAACGCGCAACAACGGAGAACGGGAGCGGTAGATGAAGAAGAAAAACAATGCAACAACAAAACGACATGCACACAACGAATTGCCCCTCTCATTTTTTTTTTCCCCCCCAAAGGAAAGCTATCCCACGCACCCCCAGATGTCCGCCGGCTAGCTAGCTCCTCGTCCTCCTCCCAAGTGCCTTTCCATCACAGACTCCTTCATCAACAGCACTCATCAACATCATCAACACACCTCTAGTCAAAAAAAACAACACATCCATCTACCAGGCGCTTTCTCTCCTTGCCCCCACCAAGAAGAAAACAAAAAAGAAAGAAAGAAACTGGAGGTTGCCACTAGAACAGGGCAAAAGAGCAAAGGAAGTAAGCCTGCTTCAAAAAGGAAGCGCTGACAAAGCTCTTCATCTCCGTAGCTTAATAAAAAGGGAGAGGGGAAAGGTGGGCAGTAAGAAGACGTTTCTACACCATGCAAATGCTGCCACAAGACGGAAGGAGAGAGAGGGCAGCCAAAAAACGAGAGCTGCTGCACTGCCTGTCGTGACGACACCTGCAGAGACAGTGAAAGAGAGACGAAGAAGAACATGCACGGAAATCACTAGTGCAGAGAGATGAGAGACCGCAATTCCATTTTCTCCGTCCCAAGGACCAGTCACCCTGACCGAGAGAGGCAGCACTTGAGAGTCTGCGCAACAACAACAAAGACTACTCTCCCAAAACAGGTGGGGGATGGGGGGGGGGGGGGGGGGGGGTCAACCGGGTGAGGAAGGGAACGACCTGCCCCCCCACAGGAGAAAAACTGTACACGTATTGTCAGCAGCAGGGGCAGTGTGTTAAAGGAAAAACGGGGGAGAAAAAGATCAAATAAACGGCACAGGGTAAGCAAAACAGCAACAACTCCTAGTAAACAAGTGCCAGTCAGTGCAGGGACAAAAAAGTGTCGAAGGCTGTGGGTGCAGAGGAAGGCAGAGAAGAACGGGGAATATTGAAGAAAAACACCACATCATCATCATCGCCACCATCATCCTCATCACCGTTCACAACAGTCACTGCAGACGAGGGAGGAAAAAAACGAACTGTTCCCCTAAACTACACTCGAAGCAAAAGGAGCAGTCTGGTGTCGTCGTCATCACACTGCTGAAGAGGACGCACGTGACGTCTGCTTTACACCTATGTACACAAGGAGGAGGGGTGTGGCCGGGTGGCCAGTGGGAAGAACAGTTTTTCACTCCAGTCGTGGTGGTGGTACCCGAAAACGCGAGACAGTCACATCATCGCCACCGTCACCGCTGTCACATGAGTCTCAAAACGCGTGCTTTGGTGGCCAGAAGAGGAACAACAACAACAAGGGACGAGCACCATAGTCCCACCACACTGAGCTCTATCCACCTGACACCCCACCACACAGCAGCAGCACACGCACGCTGGCGTCTAAGTACACGCACACACACACACACACGGCAGTGGACTGCACAGTGCCATTGTCGTCGTCCCCACTGCCACTACCACCACCACCATTACCACAACAATAGTTGTTGCCTAATGCCTGCCGCTGATGCTCGCAGAGTACGGTGCACAACACACGCGGACACGCACACACGCAGAGGCACACTCTTCCGCCTCTCGTTCTCTTCTTCCGTTGCCTGGTGGCGTGCATCTCAGCGGCAGTGGCCACCCTAGGTGGGCTCGGAGAGCAGTTGCTGCAGCAAACTCGTGCGCTGGTCACTGCTGGGCTTGTCATCAACCTGATACAGGACACACAAGAAGGGCACCAGCCAATCAGTTACCACCCTCATATGAACAGCTACAGCTCACCTACTTCCTATAGGCTGCACCTGCCAATCAGTTACCACCCTCACACCATTAGTTTGCCTAGTTACTAGGCTGCACCAGCCAATCAGTTCTCAAACAATTATAGTTCACCTAGTCACTAAGCTGCATGAGCCCATCAGTTAACACCCTCAAACAATTATAGTTCACCTAGGCACTAGGCTGCACCAGCCGATCATTTACCACGCTCAAACAATTATAGTTCCCCTAGATGCTAGGCTGCACCAAACAATCAGTTGCCACCCTCAAACAGTTACAGTTCACCTAGTCGCTAGGCTGCACCAGCCAATCAAGTTGCCACCCTCAAACAGTTACAGTTCACCTAGTCACTAGGCTGCACCAGCCAATCAGTTACCACCCTTAACCATTTACAGTTCACCTAGTCACTAGGCTCCACCAGCCAATCAGTTACCACCCTCAAACAATTATAGTTCACCTAGTCGCTAGGCTGCACCAGCCAATCAAGTTGCCACCCTCAACCAGTTACAGTTCACCTAGTCACTAGGCTCCACCATCCGATCAGTTACCACCCTCAAACCATTAGTTTGCCTAGTCACTGCTGCACCACCCGATCTGTTACCACTCTCAAACAGCTACCGTTCACCTAGTCACTAGGCTGCACCAGCCAATCAGTTACCACGCTCAAATAGTTACACTTGGCCTTGTTACTAGGAGCCAAGCAGAAGGATGCAGTGCTAAAACACACTGGAAACACGTTACATTCAAGCACCAATTTCAGCATCATTGAGTACTATTGAGTACTATATACCTGACATCCACCCACCTCCTTGCACTAAGTTGATCAACATGATCGGCATAGGTTGCTTCAATACAGTTCCGGCTTTGCTCAAAACAGAACCACCACCAACAGGTGTGAAATAATGTACATCACCATCCGGTGAGGACTGTGTCAAGGATATACTCCATTTGCCCTAACAGAGCTGGTATTGCTACAATCGGAGTCAACATTGTCAAACAGACTAAATGTCTTTGTACCAAGGCAAAAAATGTTAGGTCTCAAACACTGCACAAATAACACATATGTGCGCCTTCACTACACTACAGTCTCTGTGGACAATGAACTCAAACAAGCCCCAAAGCGCTGACTTCTTGTAACTTCCACTATTTGATGATCCTCAGCCTATCTTGCTTCATCGTTTTGCAATGTCGAGCACTCCTGCGCTGAAGATGTGTACCAGTGCCATCTCAATGATAGGATCTCAGCTGACATGAATTTTGGGACCATAAATATTTGCGAAAACTCCCTGGCCAGAGTGTGCTGTGTACTAAGAGCAGAATTTCGGATGTTCCGAGTACTCTCCCACACCACTGCGGGTGACAGGAATGCATGAGCCATGACCAGCACTACAGCGCTGCCCGCGTGTTGCAATGGGTGCTAGCTTGCAGCCAGTATATCGTTGTCACCACAATCGACGGTCGCACAGCATGCACTGTCATAAATGCATGCCATTCTCTGCACATGAATTTTGTCAGCTTTGGATGATACAAATATCTTCTGTGACCCCGTGAAACTCGTATCGTCAAGATTTTACTGTAAAATCGAGCCAAATAACGAACATGAAAGCAAAGTACCATGCATCCACTGAGCCCCAGGTTTGTTCAAGTTGACTGGGCATAGTAAAGTAAAATCGAAATCATACAGATCTTGTGGGGTTACGAAAAATATTTGCACCCTACGAAAGTCGCAACATCCAAAACGAACGAAATTCGTATGCAGAATTCATGTAAATCTGTTTTTGGATGACGGGCTTTGCTCACGGCAGCGCACCACAGCTCGCTGCTCGCGGTGCACTGAGCAACGGGCGATCGTGGCTCACGCGTTCGTACCATCCTCAGTGGGACGAAGGGGTTGTTAGTAACATCCAAATTTCCAGTGCACACAATGCCGAGTGCACTGTGTGCAATTGTGTGCATTGTGTGCACAGGAAATTTCACGAATTGCATCATCCCGAAATTCGTATAATCTGGGACTCTATCATACGAGATTACACTGCATACAATCCGAGTGGCCCAATGCAGACTTCCGTGATGTCCAGTTTGTGCACTATACAAGAGCCGCCAACAGCCAGGCGTGGTGTGTACCCACAAATGTGGCCAGCTTAATTTTAATTTTTGGCCAGCTTAACCTGCGCCGCTTAATTTTTTGTCAGATCGCGGTTCTGTTGAGCGGCAACCAGCAATGGCCTTTCAGTGGCGAGGGCGCCTACTGTTGCAACATTGGCTACAAGTTTTTGAGCCCAGAAAATGTTTGACGTTGCCCAGGCTTTAGCCATTGCAGGAGCCACTTTTCTGGGCGAAACAAAAGGCACAGGCACTTCGCAAGCCTAACACAAGGTGCAAGAGAAAGAACCTTTCTGGCAAGCTCACATGCAGCTGTCACCAATGGCAGATGGCAGGAGCTAGCAGCCAATCTACAAAACCGCCCATCTGCTCAAATTCATAGTAGTAGACAAACAAAACTTTTCGGCTTGTAACATTTAATGCGGCTTCTAAGGAATTGGTGATCGGCGCATACAGTGCAGACGATAACCTGGCAGATCTTGTGACAAAACGCTTCCTGCAGCACTAATTAGCAGCGACCTGCACACAGTGCAGAGGTGACGATGAATGGGTGGTGCACCAAGAGTCCCCACACTTTCAGCAGATGCTGCAATATATTGCCCTACCCTATCCAAAGTTAAGGTGCATCAACACTTGCAAGTTGCACAGCGTATAGGACTAGCTGTGATTTTTTGACCGAGGAGTAGGTCAACAGCATAACCTGCAGGCTGCTCTCCCAAATGGCCTTGTTCAGAACGGGAGTTGTCAGTCTTGACTGTTACCAGCAAGAAGAAGCCGGATGTACCGTATTTACTCGCATATAGGCAGACCACGAATATAGGTCGACCCCTATACATTGGGCTTGCCGAGGAATAAAAAAAATGATTCGAATATAAATCGGTCCATATCTTTTGAAAACGTGCACATGACAAACTTTTATTCGCGATAAACTTAATTAATTATGGGCAACAATTTGAAAAAAAAGTCGACCTATATGCGAATAAATAGGGTAGAACAAGTTTCATTTCAGGCTCTGTTGATTGGCTAGCACTCAGCAACCATGGGTGGCGGGGCTGACAGTCGCTTACATTCTTACAGTTGCTTACAGTCGCTTACAGTGTTACATTCGTGACAGTCGCTTACTGACCAAAACTGGTGCGCAACCTGTGAATGCATGTTTAGGGAGCCACGCTATTTCATCGTGTTAGATTGGCCACAAGCCCAAAGACCCAAATGGCTTTCGGGTTCACTGCATGCAACAACTGATGACAGGGACACCCCCCCCCCCGCCCCATGCATGCCTCCGTACCCGGGATGTGGGCTGAGCGGCGGGTGGCGTGTCCGATGGCGGCAGCAGTGGGAAAATGGGGCCTGTCTCCGGGGGCGCTCCCCCCAGTTCCAGCTGAAGGCCCAGGGCCTCCAGGTCGGCGTGAGAGAGGGAGCCACTCGTGCCAGCCCCACCACGGACCCCACCAGCGCCCCCTGGCTGCTGCTGCTGCTGCTGCAATGCCTGCTGTGGTTGTTGTTGTTGCTGCTGTTGCTGCTGCTGCACATAAACCCCCAAGTCCCAGCTCAACAATGCGGGCCCCAAGAAGAGAGGGACGCTGCACAGTGATTCATGCAATGGATGCTCTCCAGGGTGCCCCCTTTCAGACCAAACTTTTCAGAAAACAGATGCTGGTGTGGTTGTCACTCACACACGTCAAGTAACTAATGACAGGATGCACTTGTTCGTTATTTTTACACTGCTACCATCTGCACACAACAAAAAAAGGATGCGTGGAAAAGGCACAGGACAAGGTGCTTTCAGCACCCAAATACTACCACATTAAGCAATTACGTCGCAAACACATAAGCTTGACAATGCTTCCTTCATAACCCAATTGGAAAGGTGACGTGCCTCTTTCTAGCAACAACTTCAATCCCTCGCAAACATTTCGCATGGAATGCCTACCCTCAAGAGCCATCTGCCCAGCATCATTCCAGTGGGCACAAAATGGCTCTCACCGAGCAACAACAAAGAGGGCAAGCAGCTAATAAAGACAAGAGCAAAAGTACAAGCAGGAGCCAGCACTGGACCACCACTACTTTTCCCAGGTCTGGTGTCACCTAGTGTGTGCGTAAAAGCTGCAGGAGGAAGTTGGACATAGAACAAAAGGAGGAACTCCAGCACTCACCTGTCCCTGTGTGCGAGCTCCGACAATGGCCCTGAGTTCCTGACGCACGTAGTCAGATGGCATGCTGCCCCCGACTCGACTCCTGCATCGGGGGGGGGGGGGGGGGGGGGACCAGGTCACGTGTCACGCACCTCTCACATCACCACACGCCCCCCTCAACAACCTGACCTTCTGATCGCACAGCAAGCACCCAAAAATTCGAGGAACACTTAAGCTCCGCCTTAAGCGTATGACACAATAGCTTTGTATCAGATGCAGCAGGCATCACGGTCATGTGACGCAATCAAGAACACGAGTAAGACCCAGACCTACCACCTAAAGTTATATCACTCAGAAGAGTAGTAGAACCCCGTTCATACGTTTTTCACCGGACCGGGAAAAAAAAAAAACCTAACAGCCGGGGAAACGCAACAGTGAGGAAAGCACCGAAAATTAAAGAAAACAGTGCAGCTTTGACTTGAAACAATTTATTTCCGCAAATTGACCCTAGGACTTTAAAAAATCGAGAATGGTGGATTGCAGTTTCTTTCGCTCGCTGGAAAGAACAACGCATTTCTCAATAGCAAAGGCCGCATTGCTGTCAGCGTCGCTCTGCGGTGCGGCCACACAGCACGCAGCAGTGCTGTGCAGTTCACGCGCTCACTGCAGTCCACACTGAAGCGACGCGTCAAGCACTGAAATGTTCGTAGGCTGCTCGCCGCGCGACTCCGGTAGGCTGCCCCTGCGTTTAGTACATCCAGCTTTTCCTCAAGGGGAAGCGCCTTCCGCTTACGCAACGCTATCACGCCATCAAAGCACGATAAAGATGTTGTTGAGACTGAGAGAAGGATGAAAAGGAAATTGCACGGGCCTGCTGACTGGCTCCAGCCAAGCCACCACCGCTGTCACTTGCAGATAGAGGAGAGTTAAAAGATAAAAATAAAGAGTGAAAGAAAAGAAAAGACGCGCGTCGCAACAACTGTGTCCCCCGAAGCGAGCCGCGCGC
This sequence comes from Amblyomma mixtum, assembly GCF_055824585.1. Lineage (NCBI taxonomy): Eukaryota > Metazoa > Arthropoda > Arachnida > Ixodida > Ixodidae > Amblyomma > Amblyomma mixtum. The sequence goes on along the minus strand of NC_143012.1, from coordinate 197,271,938 downwards.
CTCCTCGTCACCACCTCCCAGATAAAGATCGCTGCATTCGGCGTTCGCGAGGCAGATAGCCATCTAGTGGCGGCCTCTCGAACTCGCGTGCGGCTTCTTGCAGCCAGTTCCGTAGCCAAGCCTGGCCAAGACTCGTCAAAAATCAAAATGCCGGATGGCGCGTGGGCGGGTTCGGGGAGCCCGGTTGCGACATATCATGCGGGATCGTTTCCTCGGCTACGACGTAACAGCCGGGAAAACGCAGCAGTGAGGAACGTAACAGCGGGGTTCTACTTACAAGGCAGGTAAATGCAAAGAATGCACGGCGAATACAGGCCGCAACTGGCTGCGATGCTGCCAGGAGAGGAAAGTGGTTAATTCGTAACGGTCACTACATGTGCTCGCGGTGCGAACGGCACCAAGAAGCGGCTCTGTCTCGTCTTCCACTGCATTGCCACCAAGCTGCCACGCCGGCCGTCCAATCCGAGATTTCAGAACAACAGCATTTTCACTAACGGCCAACACACGGTCCACAATGACAATACCAGATTCTCTGCCTAACGGGGCCCTTAAAGCTACCACTTTAAAATGTCACGGCTTTGCCACACAGGACCCACACGTCACTTGAAAAAACTCGTTTTCACTCGGGTGAGCAGATAAATTTTTGGGTTCAGAGCGTACATGAATTTATTAAAACCTCCCGTTTGTGCCCGTGATGGCCTCAGTTACATATGTGCCAGTAAAAACAACACTAACTCATCCAGGGCACTGATCGCATTCACGGGGCAACCTCACAGACATCCACTGACTGACAAATAATCATAATACTGCCAAAGCAGTAAAAAGAAATGCTTTTTCACAGAACAGAGCCATGAAAAGAGAGAAGATGGTTTGCGCACGAATTATTTTACCCATTTAGTGTTCAAAAACCTCATTTACTATGCTGTTAGGCTATCGGGCATTACAAAAAGAGGGAAAGGAATACAGTCAAGCCCACTTATAACAATATTCAAGTGCCATGAAAATACCATTGTTATAACCAATAATTGTTATAACAGGGTTGTGCCGAAAAAAAGAAAACATGACAAACTTCAGAGCATTTATTGACAGTTAATACCTGGAGGGGTTTGATTGTTCTAATGCTTGTAAAAGCTCGTCAATTCGAACTTCAGGGAACCGGAACAATGTTCACTGTTCACCGATGACCAAAGCACCATCATCACTGCACCACCGGGAGCTTCGCGCACCTCCACACCACAGGTTTCAAGCCGGCTTTCCGGAAGTGATTCTTACAGGAAATTCAAGAAGCATGCAGAATTAAGGGTGCGGTGACAGCTGACAAGTGAAAAACCGCGTTGGCTGCACGCACGTGCACTGCACCGACTGACTGGGAGTATGAATGGCGCGCATAGCCTATGCAGCAGTGCAGCAGCTCACCTGACACATTGACGCCTGCCTCTGGGACAGGTGAAATTTGTGAAGTGGAGACCGTGGGGAAGTTAGCAAAGAACAGTGGAAGATGGGACAACGTATGCACTTCCGGTGCCAGCCATAGCTCAGAGTGTAAAAACAAAGAAAAACACGTCTGCACATTTTTTTTCTGCAAGCGGCACACCCCTCAGTAACGTTAATAATGGACTGCTGCACCAAGGCTCCCTATCATGCTCCCTACTTGCTTCTCTGCATGGGCCTTTTGCTCAGGGGAACGCATTCACGGGCTCTTTTGCTTTCGTGGTGTCGCTGCGCCGGCTCAGTCCATTGGTCGGCCTCACACGCGCGCGCTTTTGTGTTGTAAGCATGGTTTTGCTGATGTGGTTGTAGTATTTCCTTGGTTTTTTTTTTCTATAATGGTTGACACGCAATTACCAGATTTAATTGTTATAACCAATAATGTGCCTTGACAGCATTGCTGTAAGCAGTTTATTTTACCATAGAACACATGGTAAAACTGATGGTGCCATGACTGGCAATTGTTATATCCGATATATTGTTATAACCAGTATTGTTATAAGTGGGCTTGACTGTAGTATAAAACAGACAATTTGTAAAACACAAATTGTGTTCAGTAAAGGAGGTCTATTATGACAGTTTAGTTAAATGCTTGCATGATAAATAAGCTCACCGAATGCTACCACAGAGCCATGCACCATGAACTTTACAAAGAACACTTCGCTAGTCCGATCACCTGCCCCACTCTTTCCACCCCCATGCGTAGTGGCACTGTGAAAACTGCAGCGGAGGTGGCGGCTGCTGCTGCAGAGCCAATAATGCAATCACAAAATTTTTCCCAGCGTTTATGACTTTGAGTAATGAGGTTTCACTGTGAACATCTGCTGGGCGACTTCGCCAACATCTACTTTTCATTCCGGTTTCCGATCTGCACTGTCCTCTATTTTTTAGAGTCTGCAAGCGTAAACTGCACGTGGAAAAAATATTGCGGACTGTTCTCAATTTTGTCACACCAAGGTTTAAAGCTGTATCGCCCTTTACAACAAATAGAAACATCCAATGTCACCTGAAATTAACACTACAGTAAAACCCCGTTAATACGTAGTTCGCGGGAACGCGGGAATAGTACGCACTATCCGGTAGTACACCTTAACCAACTAATAAAAATTTGCCATTATTCACGCCCCAAAAGAGAAGAAATTCAGGCACAGTAAATATCCAACAAATACACGTACGTACGTGCACTTTATTCTTGTGCCGCCGACCAGAAATCGGTCATCTTCAGTTGCCGCCGTGGCGGCCGTGCGGCGACAACAGCAGTCTCAAAATTGGAGAGACTGGGGGCAAGCTTTTCCACGAGGCCCCTCTTCTCGGCGAACGCCCTCATTACCACCAATGCTTGCGAAGCTTCCGCTACAGTGGGGCTAAAATCTTCGGTTGGCAATTCGTCGCCGCTGTCCATATTCTCAGCATCTTCCTCACCGCCTTGGGGTGGTGCAACTGCGGCGACAATCTCGCTGTCCGACCAGCCTGGAGTGGTTGCAACGTCGCTGTCGACCTCACAGAACATTTCGAAGTTCACAGCCTCCGCACCACCCTGTCGTTCCAACACCTCCGTTAGTAGGGTGTCGCAGTCATCGGCGGGATCGCAGACTTCGGAATCGCTTGCGCTTACTATGAATTTTGCGCACGCGAAGCAGTTCTGTATTGTTACAGGATCAACCTGCTGCCACGAGAACGCTAGGAGGTGCACCGCACCTAGCAGATCAATTAAGTACGTCTTCCCGCTTTCCATCGCCAGGAGCATTCTGCGTAGGAGGTTCTTCCTGTAGTGGTGCTTGGCCGAACGAATGATGCCTTGGTCGAGAGGCTGCGCAAGCATTCCAAATACCGCAGACCGTTGTTAACGGCAAGTCCCACGCACGCGCTTGTGCACTTTTCGTAGTTCCATTTTCAATTGAACGAATAATGTCCAACTTCTCCTTAACTGTTAGCACGCGATACTTCGGTCGCGTAGGCTTCGGCATGGTGCCCACCGTTCGCGTGCACACGGAACAAAGACGCGCTTTGCCTAACTGCAACACATCCACAACACGTCACGCGCGCTGCGAGGTTTCCTCGAGGTGTAGCGAGATCACGACATGGGTAGAGTGGGGGGTGACGGTGATGGTTACTGCGATAGGGCTGGCGACGATGCATTCGCGCGCAAGAACGCAGAAGCGGCCGACGCTTCTCGGGCTCCCCATTGACATGGACATCGCCGCGCTCGTCGGGACATGGCCGAAATGGCCGCAGTGTTGAATCGCCAGCGGTTTGCACGTTGACAATGCTCTTCAGAAAGGCGGAAAACGTTTTGCGTAATAGCATGGCGCCAGCCAAATCACGACGGCAAGTATGCATTAAGCGGTAGGCAGTTCATGGGCTACTATGTTTTAAGCGGTCAGCCAATACATTGGTTTCAATGGTGGCTACGCCGGGGAATTCACACAACTACATTTTAACCGCAACTACTTGGTAAGCGGGTACGTATTAATGAGGTTTTACTGTATTTAGAACGACCACAGCAGACCTTACAGCTGTGAAGTTCAGCAGATAGATTTGCAAATTTACGCTGATTTGCAGATAGATTTGCAAATTCGTAGTCGTGTCCTTTTACATCAAACAGCACAGTTTGATTCCAAGTGGATCTGAATCGACCACTCATCGAAGGCACAAAAAAGGCCGCCACTGTCTGGAAGACGAAGTAACGAGCATTAGTTCTCCAATGCTATTGTAGATGGCGCTACAAGTCCCAATGCGAGATGTGCTGTTTTCTAGTTGCTGCCACAGATGGCGCTGTGATCTCAGGGTGGTAGCAGACCCCACGAAATCTCGAAACGTGGTGAGTAAGAGCTAACAATGCTCTTAAAAACCCCCAAGCAGCACACCGATAGGGGAGGCCCACCTGTCAGATGCAAACCCGTGCAGGGAGTGCTGCTCGAAGCTGAACTGGGGCGAGGCGTCCAGGCCGAAGACTGGTGCCGCCGACGCTGGTGCAGCCCCATACGCACCGCCTGGTGACATCTGGGGCCCCGGTGGTGAGAGGAGAGGGTCGCCGCCAAAGCTGGGCTGTGGCTGCTGCTGCTGCTGCTGCGGTGTCCGCGGGGAGTTCACCCGAGCTGCCGCAGCTGTGCCGAGAGAGAGAGGATGCCCGTGAAACCGTGAAAGACCCAGGCTTGCGCTGCTCCTACAGGCTCACACCGAAAGAGCTTTTCCCACTGTGTGTCTCATAGCTGCACATCCCACCCGGCAGCAGACGCCATTTGCATCCACTACAGTTGAACCTCGATATAACGAAGTCCTACTTGCAGCCGAAAATTTCGTTACATCGCGAATTTCGTTACGTCGAGGTTCCCATGTTTCAGCTGTCAAAATAAAGTATAACTGGTTCAGGAACACTGCTTGTTGATGGGAACTTGTAAATCACTTATTGATGAAATACGCAAGAAAATTGAGTAATAGTATCGCTAACAAGGGCACCGGATGTTTTTTTCTGCATCAGGAGCATAATGAGTGATAGCAAACACCGCGACGGCATCATTTTTCTCCGTGTGCGCATAGCAAAAGAACGAGCGCAGCGCCTAGTACTGAAAGCCGCCACAAGATGTCGCTACTGGGATCATCATCATCAGCATTGAACATTTGCAGCCGGGGACGCATCAGAGAAAAATAAAGAAAAATGTTCGCATCGCTCACGCCGGCGCGGTGGGATTGTGCTCGCGGCGCGGTTATACTCCGACGTAGCGCGAGCGCGCGTGCGCGCGCGGCACGGCGACGTCACGTTCGCGAAACAGCGGCGCCCGATCGCCAGCGTGTTCGGCGGCTATCGGCGCGCTCTGACGGCGCCCGGCGCGGAATGCAGCCGGCTGCATTTCGCGTGGGCCGTGCCGAGAGCGCGCCGAAGCCGCCCACCCAGAATGCACCGCGCGCGCCTCCCACGCCACGCCTCCCCTCTACCCCCTTCGCCACTCGCCTCCTCTGCCAGGGCACTTTTTTTTTTTTTCGCCGCTCAATCGTTTTAAAGGTACGACCACACTAGCTCCACGAGTTTGTCAACACTGAAGACTTTTTTTTGTTGTTGTCTACGAGGACATCGCACGCAAAAAAAAAAAAAAACGAACGGACGCTGCAAGAAAATTCAGGTTTGCGCTTTCACGTTCAGAGTCTACAGCTCGCCAGTGGCGTCATGGCGCGGCGCGTCTTGAAACTTCCATGCCGCGGGCTTTGTATGCGCACGACAGATGGCGCGGCGGTACGTTCTCGCAGATTCCCACACTGCCGGCAAAATTGGTGCGTAAAGGGGCAAATACAAACTGCGTTTCGTCTCGGCTAAACTTTTAGCTCTCATTCGATTGTCAAGGTAGCTCCTGGCACATGCATGCGATGCGCAAGGACTTCGTTACATCAAAAGTGCGGAGCAAAATTACTTCGTTAAATCGCGAAAAAAAATACATGGTTTTCAATGGGGAAGTGATTGGGAAATGAAAAAAAATGCGTTACATCGCGAATTTCGTTACATTGAGGTTCGTTACATCGAGGTTCGACTGTATATCGAGCTTATGCCATAACAGGGTGCATACCTGACATGAGATGGTGCCAACAAACATGAACAGATTTTGACGCATGCCTCAGGTGCATGTCGCATATCCTCATCAGATTCCCGCGTACACTGTAATGCACGCTGTCTTTTACAGAGTTCTTAAAAAAGTGCATCACTCCTGGCGCCTAAGAGCCACTGAAAATCAGAGTGATCGTCGTCAAGCTTTCAAAAGGTGCGAATCGACAGGGGAGCTCTAAGCAGCCTCCCAAGTTGGTAAATTGGTCTAAACCAGATTTCTGCCGCCAGTGACCACACAGCTCCCAAGTTCCTCGCACTTTTCCCCCGACGTTTCTCGTAATTTGTCTTGAAATACGCACTCTGTCATGCATGTGTGCAACTAAAGACACACCGCAAAACATTGCTGAATGTTTACGTAGGCCCAGAGGCCCGCAGCACAGAAAATCCATACGGGAAGAAATGTTCGAACTGTGGCTCGCCAGATTTTGCGTGTACATTCAGGGGACCAGCGAGAGGCGAGATGTGTATTAAGGCGGAAGCCTTTAATGCCTCATTGTTGTAAGCAAGGGTTGTCGACAGAAATGTCACGCTTTTCAATTGGTCGAAACGGTCGTGACGTCGCAGTGCGCAAATTTCAAATGGGGCCAATTGTACTTTGGCTACTATCCATGCAACCAATTAAAGGGATCGTATAGTGATGCTCCATGTAAGTGCGACTGAGTTTAGTTAATTCCCTACTTAACCAACTAGCCTAATTAACCTTTCTAGTTAGACCAGATAAATAAATAAAACCGAGTAGGAAATTGGCCGAGCATGGGAATCGAACCCCGGTCTCCGGAGTGCGAGACGAGTACGCTACCACTCCGCCATGCCAGCTCGATGGTTTGGAATGAACAAAGGCGCGTCTAGTGAATACTGTGTCCTCACTCCCATCTTCCTCCCTTCCCGTTATGGGGAGATTTAGGTGTCCACCGAGATATGTGAGACAGATACATTTCCTTTCCTCAAAAAGCAATTTGCCTACCAGCAAGGAGTAGAACCGAACGGGCGATGGCGTTGTATGGACTCTCTGGCAGCGTTGCAAGACGCTGTCGCGTTCCGCTCTTGGCGAAACTTAACATCTTAACCACACATCACAAGCAGCAACACCGCGCTTAAGGGTTTCGCACTTTAGGTCAGCAAAGTGCCCCCCGGAATTTTTAGGACCGACTCTGACAGGGCAATGTTTTGCCTGAGCCTGATGAGGATACACACGGCTCTCGCTCTGGACAAGCATTTTTGCCTTCAACTGCAGTTTCCCCCAAGTATCTGAATTCTGCCCCACTCACCAGGAACGGACATGGCCCTCTGCAGTCGGGCGTGTGGTGGGGGCCCCGGGGAAGGGCCGCCCCGTGTCGCAAAGGGGAACTGCTCCCCGAAGGGTGATGGGTTGCGTGACAGGCCGGGGCTGGCAGCTGGCCGCAGGCTGCCACCCGCCATCTGCTGCGGCCGTGCCTGGCTCACAAAGCGCGCCTGCTGCTGCTGCTGCTGTTGTGCGCCAAAGCTACCCTGTAGCCAAGACAACAACAAACACACAACTTGTAGAGAAAAGTGCAAACCAAAAAAAAATTGGCTCTGGTTTAAGGGGGGACACTGGTCTTGAAAAAAAATTTTTTATTAATGAAGTCACAGTTACGAAATCTTCAGGGAATATGTATTTTTGTGTGCTGATTCTAAATATGTCATTTAATTTCATGTAAAACAATTCCTTGAGCACTTGTGCACCTTTTATGCTAGTATTTTGCGGAGAGTTTTGAAGAAAATTTGCTGCGAGAAACTCGCCGAAATGTATGCCATTATGTTCTCTTGACAGCAAGGAATACAATAAAGGTGAAAATGTCTTCCTGCCTATCATAAAACTTAAGTTATACAGTTTTGAAGTTGTCGCCTCAGAAATGAGAAGGAAAGTGTGTATTCCTGTTTCTGAAGTGGCAGCTTCAGTACCCTATTAGTCTAGTTCTATGAGAGCCAGGATTATAATTTTACCCTTATTGTATTCCTTGGTGTCAAGAGAACCCAATGGCATACATTTCAGCGAGTTTCCTGCAGCAAATCTTCTTCAAAACTCTCCGCAAAATACTAGCATAAAAAGTGCACAAGTGCTCAAGGAATTGTTTTACATGAAATTAAATGACATACCTAGAATCAGCGCACAAAAATACATGTGCCCTGAAAATTTCATAACTATGACTGATAAAAATTTTTTTTCAAGACCGGTGTCCCCCCTTAAATCCGGCCGAACCTGGCAAGACGTGCAAAAGCTCTGTTAGGAGAGGACACGGGTCTTTGAGACCAAGAAATGACCAAAAAAATCGATTTTCAAAAAATGACATTGTGAAATCTACAGCTATTATTTTCCAACTGTACCAGTTTTCTCCTTCAGGAAATAAACATTTTGACCATAATATTAAATTCAGATCATCGCGTGAGCTGAATATGTAGGAGCAGACAATTTAATGGCATGAAAATTTTGGACATCTGGCTGCCTTAGTGTGTAGATATCTCAACATCTAGGACACATAGAGATGTCATATTGTTCGCTAAGGAAAGCTGAAGGCACAGTGTGTGCAATAATCGAAGCAGATTTGTTCAATCGCACTTCAAAAATATATAATTTCGCAATGTTTATCGATGCATTACAGTCACACCTTGAATATTGATATTCCGAAATGTGCTGTAAAATTACTAATGAGGGTAAAATGAAAAAATGGTTTTGAATATTGCACTCTTTACTCACTATACTATGTAGCCATGGATTAAAAATGATTTTTTATTGAGCAGTTTTTTTTGCACTGAGGTACTAATCAATGACTAATTAAAATTAATTATCTTTGGAACCGGCTAATTTATGAGAAAGGTAATTTCACTTCTGAAATCAGTATAAAAAACTGAGCAAAGTGGTACAGTTTCATTAGGATTGGACTAAAGGTAAGGAAAATAGGTCTCAGACCAGTGTCCCCCCTTAAGCATGGTTATCCAATCTGACACCTTTCCATACCCTAAAGATCACCACACTCCGCTTGACGGCGACAACACAACATCGAAGCACTCAGTTCCAGCACGTTGGCCATCTATGTCTCCGCGTGAAAGTAAGCACGTGCCACACGCTTTTACACTTAAGCCCACTTATAACAATATTCAAGTGCCATGGAAATACCATTGTTATAACCAATAATTGTTATAACAGGGTTGTGCCGAAAAAAAAAAAGGATGACAAACTTCAGAGCATTTATTGACAATAAATACCCAGAGGGGTTTGATTGTTCTAATGCCTGTAAAAGCTCGTTAAATCGAACTTCAGGGAACCGGAACAATGTTCACCGATGACCAAAGCACCGCCATCACTGCGCCACCGGGAGTTTTGCGCACCTCCATGTCACAGGAATCAAGCCGGCTTTTTGGAAGCTATTCTTATGGGAAATTCAAGAAGCATGCAGAACCAAGGGTGCGGTGACAGCTGACAAGAGAAAAACCGCGCTGGCTGCATGCAGGGGTACGCATGGCGTGCGTAGCCAATGCAGCAATGCAGCAGCTCTCCTGACGCGATGACGCCCGCCTCTTTTGCTTTTGTGGTGTTGCTGCACCAGCTTAGTCCACTAGTCGGCCCCACACATGCACGCTTTTGTGTTGTAAGCATGGTTTTGCTGGTGTGGTTGTAGCATTTTTCTTTTTCTGTAATGGTTGACACTCAATTACCAGATTTAATTGTTATAACCAATAATGTGCCTTGACAGCATTGCTATAAGCAGTTTATTTTACCATAGAACACATGGCAAAGCTGATGGTGCCATGACCGACCATTGTTATATCCGATATATTGTTATAAGTGGACTTGACTGTATATAGCAAACAGCCCGTCAAGCAATTCCTGGCAACTGCGCGAGTACCGTCGGCTCCACATAAGCAGCTGTGGCCAAGTCACGTGACTCGACAGTTGAGAGGCGAGCGAGCACAGCCAACTCAACGCGCGACACTGTGGCAAGGCGCCAAGCCTCCGCTCTTCCTGGTTTTAAGGGCGGACATGGGTCTTAGAATATTTTTTTTATTTACAGACCAAATGCAATGAAACTGCACAGACTTATTCAGTTTTTTCTGCTGATTTCAAATATGCAATTTCTTTATTTCTAGACCAATTAGTTCCTGAAATATTAATACAGTCGATCCCGGATATATCGAACTCGAAGGGGATCGCGAAAAAGTTCGATATATCAATAATTCGAAATATAAAACATGCCTATTAGACGCTTATTTTAAAACTGCGCAAATCTCGGACAATTTCCCGGGATCGTAGCAAGTGGGAACTTACCGATTTACTCCTCTCAAGTCCACAAAAATGAAAGCACAACTCCACGATCAGCGCGCTTTATTTCGCAAGAAAAAAGTCAGTGAGCTTTGCTTGCCTCTTCCTCTGCACCATGCAGTTCATTAAGCTGTCCTCAAGCTTGTTGATAGTATCCAAATGAGAAAGTCCAGTGCCCTCCATTGCGCCACAACAGCGACGAATGACGCTGAATGCGGATGCAAGTTCAGCCGCAGTGCATGGCGGCTGGGCCTCTTCGCACAATCTTCGTCACTGCTCGGGTCCGCTTCCTCGGTATCGATGATGTCAGCCACGATGTGAGCATCAGAAATTAGGTGTCTGCGGGCCTGCGGCCAGCAGGGTTTCCCTCTTCCCAGCTCCTTATGGCCATTCCCATTTCCTTTCACACCCCCCACAAAGTTCCCATCAGTGACTAAGAGCGCAGCTGTCCAAGGCCAGCGCCGCGTGAACTCTCATTAGGAGAAGCCCATTTGCAGGAGCGCGCGCTAGTGGAAGAAGCCCACTTCCAGGGTGGCGCATACTGGGAGAAGCGCACTTGCGGGGCCTCGGCATGGCACGGAGTTCGATATATCAAATATAGGGTGCACAGGAGTTCGATAAACGTAAACAAATTTCCTATACTTTTGCATGAGATTCCCAAAGGGATTCTACATCTGTTCGATATAGGCAATAATTCGATATATCCGGGTTCTATATATCCGGGATTGACTGTATATATCATGCCATTGTCTGCTCAAACAATGGAAAAAAATATGGGCCACCAGAAATTTAATTTTAATGTGTGGGTAGATACTACAATGTGTGAGGAATGCAACGCTGGAAGCAGTTTTCAGTTTTTTGTCCGTGTGGTCAAATGCGCTTAATAGTTAGTTTTCAAGTGAGTTAACCAGACATACAGTGCCAGAAAACACGACACACATGAAACTAACTATTAAGCCATTTGTCCACACGGACAAAAAACTGAAAACTGCTTCCAGCGTTGCATTCCTCACACATTGTAGTATCTACCCACACATTAAAATTAAATTTCTGGTGGCCCATTTCTTTTCTATTGTTTGAGCAGACAATGGCATGATATATAATAATATCTCAGGAACTAATTGGCCTAGAACTAAACAAATTGCATATTTGAAATCAGCAGAAAAAACTGAATAAGTCTGTGCAGTTTCATTGCATTTGGTCTGTAAATAAAAAAAAATGCTCTAAGACCCATGTCCCCCCTTAAGTGCACTTAACTTGCCTGCTTGACAGCGGTATAAGACAGATTTTTTTGAAGTGTAAAAAAATTTGTCAGCGGGTGTATGTAGTAGCCAAGTTCTCTCACTCCTCGGCGTCCTTGCACTCCAAGGCAACTGCCGAGAAGGGAACACAGGAGGGAGGCGGGGAGGAGGGTGGGGCCTCACCTGTGAGAGCTGGGCATTGAGCATGGGGTTCTGCTGCTGCAGAGAGGCAGCCTGGGGCCGCGGGGACCACTGGGGCGGCCCACCGCCCCCACCGCCGGGGGAACCCAGGTGTGGCGAGCCGGGGCTCGGGTATGGACTAGGGAAGCCACCTCCCGGCTGCTGCTGCTGCTGCTGCGGTGGCTGCTGGGGCTGCTGCGGCTGTGGCTGCTGAGGGGAGTACCGCTGACCCGGGGACAGCTGCTGGGGCTGGCACGTAGGGGGGCCAACAGGAGTCCCATTAGCAGTACGTTCCCAGCGCAATGGACAAGGCAGCGTGAAGGGCGGACACACTAAATAATCGACGCCTAACAGAATTATTCTTGTAGTTAATATGCATCACATCTCACTAGACAGGAATGAAAAAATCAATTCTGAGCGCAATCATGTTTTTCTGTGTTTCTTGTGTATGACATGCATCTGCCTTTTAAGATTTACATCTTTGATAACCATGTCCTATTTCTACACAGCTTTCTGTTAATACATATACAGTCAAACCCACTTATAACAATACCGGTTATAACAATATATCGGATATAACAATGGTCAGTTGCGGCACCGTCAGCTTTTGCATGTGTTCTATGGTATTTTCGGCACAACCCTGTTATAACAATTATTGGTTATAACGATGGTATTTTCATGGCACTTCAGTATTGTTATAAGTGGATTTGACTGTATGTTATCATAAATGACAAATCTGAGTAATATTACTGTCTTTATCACCCTTGACCAGCATCGATTACGTTTTTTTTCTTTTCTTATCAGTGTACACGCATGTACGTATCTTTTTTATTTTTTACATGTACTATAACCTGTCACTGGTCAAGGGGCGGACAGGGCTTTTGTCAGGCTGTAGAACTTGCAGCTTTTTCTCCGCCGCCCTTTTTCACCACCTGTATACTCTGTTGGTGAAATAAATGCTCATTGATTGATTGATTGATTGATTGATTGATTGATTGATTGCATTAGCAAACATACAACAGCTCCACAAGGCAAACATCAACTACCTTAGACCGACAAAGCCAAGTTACTACGTGGCAGCAGCACGCAAGGACGTAGGATCCAAGCAAAAGGCCACCATTCCATGAGCTTCCAGAGCATTTCAAAGGCTCCACATAACCCTCTCCCCTCGTTTTCTAAAATAGTCAGCAATGGACAATTTCTGGGCAAGGTGGCCCAGTACAGGTGTCAGCAAAGGTGGAGGAACCATGCAAACTGGCTAGAACTGCGTGTGCCAGCGGTGTCTGAAGGTGCAACGCCCGTTTTCTAGACATGCACAGGGTGCCTTCCGAAATGCACTGGCCTGCTCACCTACACACTTCCATCGGGTGTGGCTTTCTATACAGAAAAACCGCCACCGTGCACTTCGTGTCTCCACTTTGGCTCAAACCCGTACATGTTGCAAAACTAATGAAGCCCTTCGCTTGGCTCCCATCCAGCAGCTACTCCCTTCATTTTTTGCCAGTCTTCCAAGCCAGTGGATAGAAACCAGTTTTTTCTTTTTTTTTTATGTTCACAATGAAAAAAGCAGGGAGAGCCTCACCTGCTGCTGGGGTGGACTGAGCACACCCGCGAACCGTGGTGACAGCTGCTGTGGGGCCTCGCCACCGGTCATGCCACCCCTCTGCACACGAGCAAGACAAGAGGAAAAGAGAGCGCACTTCAAGCAGGGTCAAGGGACAAATGACTGAACACTGAGAAAGAGCAGACTGCAGCTGCTGCTGTACCAATACAGCAGCACTCTCAGCCAGAGTAATTAAACGCAAGGGGTGGGCAGCCGTGTATCCCCCACTACATCTCACAAGCGCATGCTCTGCTAACAGTTCCACTTATGCAAACACTTGCCCACCTGTCAGAGATCTGCACCACCCTCCTCTAGTATTCCCATCTTCCCTGGAATTAGAGAAGACTTTACAGAAGTGTCACTTGCTCTCTTGGAGCCAATACTATGTCTTCCCCACTGCCCACCCCTCACAGCCCCCTTAAAAATGTGCCGACAAAGCAAGCATTACAGCCACTTCCAACACACCATGCACCTGGTGCTTTTGAAAAGCACCACCCCGCTGCACTGAGGCTTTCAAAACATGGCCCCAGCAGCTCTCCTCCGCACACAGTTCACAGACTGATGATGCACATGGTGGACAGACACACTGAACAGGACCACGCACACGTAAGCAGCAGCAGCAGCAGCAAGAAACAGCGCTAGAACAAGGTGGCACGCACCGATTTGAGCATCTTCATTCTCTCCTGCAGGTCCTTGCCCTGTGCCTGGCTCAGGTGGTAGCTTTGCTGCACAGTGTGGCGCAGCCACGCCCTCCCTCGAGCATCAGAAAGCCTCCGCAATCCCCCCCACGCCTGCTGCCCACCTCACTAGCACAGCCCCCCGCCCCCGCCCCTGCCTGAACAGTCACTCTTGGGGAAGTTGCCCCTAGTGTGAGCTGCTAAGGACTGGCTCCAAGATCAACACTCGTTCAACAAGACAAAATATGCCCTTCCACTGCAGAAGAACAGCACGGATGATGATCAAATGGCTTACATGAGCACAGAGTCAGTCTGGCAGATGCTCTGGTTACCTTCTTACACGATATGCAGGTACAGTGCGCGAAAACTGGTGCCCACCGTTTTTCATTTTCACTTTATTTTTACACCCATCATACGCATCCTTTGAAGACACCTTCCACCCTTCACCTTCATCTTTCCATTTCATCCTCGTCCAATTAGTACCAGGCCATGCTTCCCATGTTGAGCACAGGCTTACTCGCTTTTGTGATCCTAGTTTATTACCCCTAGGCATTACCCCTAGGCATTACCCCTAGGCATTACCCCTAGGCATTACCCCTAGGCATTACCCCTAGGCAAGACTCCCAAGTGCCCAGGCTCAGGCAAGACTCAGGCATGCAGGGCCTTTAACAAGACATAACCCTAAGTTAAAATTCACGCTACATTTCCACTGTGGACGAGGAGTGGAGAAACACCAACACTACATTGATTGAGTTGCATTGTGAATTAACACTGACAGTGAATGAAGCTGTCATTGCTTTGATTACGCTTCTTCACACTCATTTTTTTGCACCGCAAAAGAAGACTGAAACTGACTCAAAACTTTGACTCGTGGTAACCAACTAGCCATGCCTGATCTACTGCTGGACCTCAGTGAAGAAACACAGAACACATTTTGTTTGACAGTTCTCACCAACGCTAAGCAATTCAATGTTGTGGGGAAGCCAGCAACAATCACTGAGAAAGTATCATTCAGATCAAGTCATCTCTTTGTTTACGTTTCACCCAGGTGAGCACGTGAACGTGAGCATGGCTGTCACAGTATAGTAACCGAGCTGCAACAAAGTGTTCCAATGTTCTGCAGTAGCATCACTTTCAAGTGAAATCCCGCCTCGTCCGGCCTACAAAAGTCCGGTCTGAATCGAAGCTCGCGTTACCAAAAACGAGAGGGTGTGGTCAGAGATAATATAACACAAAACAGCCTGCATAACACACCATGCACTACGCATCACTAGGGTTGTTCGTTTTCGGGTAAAACCCGATTTTACCCGATTTTCGCACCCCGAACGTGTTCCTAAAATATCGGGTAAAACCCGATTTTTCCCCGATTTCTGAAACAATTGTTCCGTTCCAGAAGCGGCTACTGCGTCAGTCGTTTGATGACTACCGACCTCTCTTTATTTCCGTGATGGACGATGTAGGCTCGCGTCGTGAGGAGTGTAACCAGTGCTTGCTGGAAGCAAGCCCCACAAATGAAGGTGTTGAAGTGATGGACTATTGGAACGACGCAACTGTGCGTTATCCAAGGCTAGCAAATGCAGCGTTGTCATTGTTGTGCCTAGCTAATGGCAGCTGTGACGCTGAGCGAACGTTCTCTCAGCTAAGGTACGTGCAGAGACCAGACAAGTCTCGGATGGAAACCGAGACGTTGCGCATGCAGATGATTATGTATGTTAATAAAAGGAGGTGTAGAACATCGATGACCAGCCCTCGTGAATAAAATGTTTCTTTTCTCAAAACTGACTGTTGCCTCTCACTGCGCGTAATAATTAATTACCAAAGAAACGCCAAATTTTGCAATACTTTCTTGAAAGTAGCCCAAAATATAGCCCTGAGTTACCCAGCGGTTAGAGCAAATCGAATAAAATATTAGTTTGCAAATTTAACCCGATAAAACCAGTGAAGTTCGCGGTGCCGTATGTTGTTTGCTGCATCCGGTCGCTTTATGGGAATGCCCATTACGTTCTTTTTCTTGGGCCCTCCGCACAACCACACAGGAAGGGGTCAGTCAACCCGGCGGGAAAAGAGGGGGCGCCGAGTGGCGGGGGATTACAGGAGACGTCAAACTCCCCTCATGGACGGAGTCGTTAGGCGGCATCCTGTGTGCACGTGTGTACGGCGAAGCTGACCCGCGCCACAGTGCGTGGCTCTTTGTACCATGTCTGCAGCGGCATGCTTTGACATATTGTCACGCTAGCTGCAGGCATGAGGAGCGACGACGACAAAACAGATGAGTTGAAATGGCGTTCCTCGAACTTGGCGGCAACCGGACCTTGGGAAAGCGAGTGTTCGCGAAGCTCGCAGCGGGAAAGCATAATTATCCGAAATCGTGATGGTGGAAAGTGTGCATATGTGTACAGTGTCGCGATGAGTTAGCTTCTTTCCCCAATCATTCATTGGTTGTGTTATTCTTTCCCCAACTGCTGATTTGTGGTATTTTCCTTTCCCCAATAAGTTATTGGGTGGATGTTTGTATAGTACTTGATTGGTTATTCTCCCACCGAGGGCGGGGACATTGGTTTTAAAACCAGCTGCTTCGGCAGGACCGAGGGCTGGTTTCGTCACCTAGAACTGCGAGCCAGTCAAGTGTAAATATGTTTTCTCCTTGCTTGTATCCTCCTTTGTGCTTTTAATTGTTATAAAAAGTTAACCTCTCCAGAAGTGTCCTCTTGCAATGTGATTGAGCAAAACGAATCTTCAAGACGTCAAGAATCCTACAACAATCATCTTTAACTAAATTTCCCTCTACGGCGGGAAAAGAGGGGGAATCCAACTGGCGCAGTCGACAGGATTTGCTACGTCTTCCTGCTCGAGGTATCTGACGGAGAGGCGGAGGATCAAGTCGGTGGACAAGCTGCAGAGCGGTACGTCCTAAAGGAGGAACGTCAGCGTCATAGAGCGACGTTGAAAGCTTCATGAGACTGCTGGTCATTGTCAACGGGACGTAGGAGGCTCAAGTCGGCGAGGAGCTGAAGGAGCCAGGCGACCGACGTGTCGTGGAGGTGCCTAGTCCGTGAGCTGCGGAAGGAACCAGGCGTCCCCGTTGAGGTTCAAGAGAAGAACCAGGAGACCAGCAAGTCAAACGAGGCAGGACAAGTCAGCGAGCTGCTGTGAGAGCCGGGGCTCAACTCAACTCATCCGCATCAAGGAGCCCGCTGTCGTCACTCAGGGCGACGTGACTACCGTGGCAGAGGAAAGCAACCTGCGAGGTAGGAGACCTTTCTGCTTCCTCCGAATTCACCATGTCGGTGTAGTGTTTTCGTGCTATAAACGATAGCACGGAAAAGGGAGATGGCTGCCGTACGGTATAATCGGGAGGGCATTATGCGACGCGTTGAGGTTGAGCAGAAGGCAGAGCAGCTGCTGGAGATTGAGAAGCTGAAACTTCTCATTGAGCAAGAAAAGTTAAAACTTGCGCAGATGCAATCTAAATTTAACCAGGGAACGAAATCTGATAGAGGGATGTTATTGGCAGCAGTTCAATGTTTTGACTGCATGGAATTTGGGCATCTAATGATTGACTGTCCGAAATCGAAGCGAGAACAGCATGTTCCCGTATTGAGAGTGACCGGTGGGCCAATGGCTATAGGTGTGAAAGCTGCAGCGTTTAGGCAGCAGGGCCCAACCGTGTGTGCCGTGCCAGGAGAGATGGCCGAGGGCATAGGGGCGTTAGTCACGCCTTTGAAGCGCTGCTTGTCAGAGCAAGCCGAGATAGAGGAGACCCAGGAGGCGCATGAGTGTCGTGAACAAGAGTTAAGCATTCTGCCAGAGCAGGTTGGCGCTAACTCCGAGGACGCAGTAACGCTCAACGAAGAGGTGGAGCAGGCGCCAATAGCGGGAACTCTCGTTGCAGGCGACGCTAAACTAGCTCTCAAAGATGAGGTGGTCAGCCAGCCGGAGCTGACACCCTGCGCAGTGACAGCAGATGTAGCTGATGGTGTAGCGAAGTTGGTAACACCTGAGACGCACTCGCTGCTAGAGCAGCCAGAAAAAGAGCGGCTGCATGAAGAAACAGAGCAAGCTGATTTTGAAGAACATTTCAAAATTCGAGACACACCTAAGACGCCGGTAGAGCTTGAGGCCAATCCGATAGCTGCAGAAGTTTTGGCAGCAGATTGTGAGTTAACAACGAGCGATGAGGCTGCATTTGATGCCGAGGAAGGAAGTAATGCGCGTTTGACCACTGCAATGGTTTTCGAAGCTGATAAGGAATTGCAGGATTCGGATAATGCGTCTGTCCCTGTGGGTATCGACGTGGAGGAGACACAGTATGCTTCATCGCCAGAAGTGGGGAAGCAAGCTGGTGAAGGTAGTTGTCAGAAAAGAAGGCGTGACAGCACGATTTTCTTTGAAGCGAACGTCGGTGGGCAGTTGTACGAAGAGCTAGCGCTACTTGAATCTCGATGCAAAACTGCATGTGAAGTAGCCGATGAGAGGCCTGAACGGAATGTAAAATTGAAAGAAGGGGTGAATGCAGACGCGAGGGCAGTAGCAATCTTCTTGGCCCGCGAGGAGCAGGTGTGCTCTATTGATCCGAAGGCGGCAGCCTTTACAACCGGCTCTGTGCCGAATAATTGTAAATTTTGGTCCAATCTTGTGGGCAAGGCTCAAAAGAAACAAGTGTTGTTTCGAGATGTAGGTGGCTAGAATTTATTTCTGCCAGTTTGGGGCACCGATCTGACATGGTGAATTCTGGAATGTGCAGATTGGTCTCCAGCCTTGTGTGTGCGGGTTGAAATATCCGCTGTGTGCGCGCATGTGTGCGTGCTGGTGTACTGACCGGACAGCCGGCGCATGTGTGCGTGTTGGTGGACTGACCGGACAGCCGACGTACGTGTGTGTGCGTGCGTATGTACTTTTGTTGTTGGACACCATGGCTGAACTTCAATGCCCCACTGACAACAAGTGTCCGTGTAACATTCTTGGTTGGGAGGAGTGAAGTTCGCGGTGCCGTATGTTGTTTGCTGCATCCGGTCGCTTTATGGGAATGCCCATTACGTTCTTTTTCTTGGGCCCTCCGCACAACCACACAGGAAGGGGTCAGTCAACCCGGCGGGAAAAGAGGGGGCGCCGAGTGGCGGGGGATTACAGGAGACGTCAAACTCCCCTCATGGACGGAGTCGTTAGGCGGCATCCTGTGTGCACGTGTGTACGGCGAAGCTGACCCGCGCCACAGTGCGTGGCTCTTTGTACCATGTCTGCAGCGGCATGCTTTGACATATTGTCACGCTAGCTGCAGGCATGAGGAGCGACGACGACAAAACAGATGAGTTGAAATGGCGTTCCTCGAACTTGGCGGCAACCGGACCTTGGGAAAGCGAGTGTTCGCGAAGCTCGCAGCGGGAAAGCATAATTATCCGAAATCGTGATGGTGGAAAGTGTGCATATGTGTACAGTGTCGCGATGAGTTAGCTTCTTTCCCCAATCATTCATTGGCTGTGTTATTCTTTCCCCAACTGCTGATTTGTGGTATTTTCCTTTCCCCAATAAGTTATTGGGTGGATGTTTGTATAGTACTTGATTGGTTATTCTCCCACCGAGGGCGGGGACATTGGTTTTAAAACCAGCTGCTTCGGCAGGACCGAGGGCTGGTTTCGTCACCTAGAACTGCGAGCCAGTCAAGTGTAAATATGTTTTCTCCTTGCTTGTATCCTCCTTTGTGCTTTTAATTGTTATAAAAAGTTAACCTCTCCAGAAGTGTCCTCTTGCAATGTGATTGAGCAAAACGAATCTTCAAGACGTCAAGAATCCTACAACAATCATCATTAACCCAATTTCCCTCTACGAGATCAAGAGAGAATCCAACTAAACCCGAATTTCGGAGTTTTTCCATGAAAAACCCAATTTCTCCCCTATTGTCAAGCCGAAAAATAACGCCGATTTTTACCCCCCGAATTTGAAAAAATATAAAACCCGAAAACGAATAACCCTACGCATCACCCATCACAGGCTCTTCCCTAAATGCTGACCACTTCTGGAGACTCTGGGCATTCCCTTCCTAGAGGGGGTGGGGCACCAAGTGGTCACGGAAAAGAGACAATACCGTATTTACTCGCATAATAGGCGCACTTTTTTTCAAGAAAATCCGGCTCAAAGTTCGGGGTGCGCCTATTACGCGAGTCGAAAAATTTCCGAAAATTTTACCCCGCGTACTAATAGGCGCACCCCGAACTTTGAGCCGGCCGCCACTTCGGAAATTCGACGTGGCCGAGAAGTGCGGCAGTTTCGACTGCGGCGCGCCTAAACTTTCGTACGCGACTCCAGGTGCCGAGGTTTTCGCGGGCCTAAGTCGGGAACGTTTCCGGCTGGAGATAAAGCTTTCCAAACAGACGTTTAAGTGAGCATCCCTGGCAACTGTGTGCGGCTGTTCTGTGCGATGTCGCTGTACGTGCCTGGGTCTGCAGCAGCTGCGACGGCAGCAGCACTAGTGAAGACTAGTAGTCAGTTCAGCAAAAACTTTGTTAAAATAAAGACTGGGGGGGCGGGGGGCGAGGCGTCGGCTTGCAATCGTGTAAATACAGTATTGATCACAGTGCGAAGTTCGGGGTGCGCCTATTATGCGCGGAAATAAAAAAAAATCTTATTTTTCGCGACCAAACTAGGGGTGCGCCAATTATGCGAGTGCGCCTATTATGCGAGTAAATACGGTACTGAACCATGCCAGCTGATGTAGCGGTTGTGGCTTGGCATTTTCTCACACAATGCGAGAGGACTAATCTGACCCTGCAGCTGTGGCCTCACCTGGATGGCTATGTTAGGTGGAGCCACGCCATGGTTGAGCAGCTCGTTGATGCTCTCGGGGCCGAAGGAGTCGGGCGGATGCTGCTGCTGGGTCTGCATGGTCAGCTGCTGCTGCTGCTGTTGGGCCAGCAGCCGCTTCTGCTGCTGCTGCAGGAACATCTTTTGCCGCCGCTCCATCAGGTTGCGCCGCATCTGCACCAAGCCAACCCTCTGTCAACTCACCCGCAAGCTGGGGGCAATTGCCACATCCCCACACAATGCACGACAGCTTCCGCCGCGAGGCATTGGCTGCACTTTTTTTTCAGTGCGCAGCTGCTTTTCTCAAGAGCCTCAACAAAGTTTCTTCTATGTTCGTTCATGCATCGCCTGCCGTCGTCAGTGCCTCCCCTTTGTTTGACGCGCGATGTCGGTGCGCTTTCCACTCTCGCACCAATAGGCGCTTACCCGCCCTGTGCATTGAGAAGGTGTGCGTGACCAGCGAAAAACGCGAGCTTTTGTTTTTAAGCGAAACGGTTTCAAGGAGCGCATCCTTTCCAAGGGTAGTGCCTCAGGGCGCGTCTGCTTTTGCTCCGTCTCACCAGCAACTCACAATCATAGCATGCACCTGTAACAGCACCAGGCGCGTTTAGATACCTGCACTGCTTCTTACCGCAGGCGCTACAGGAATCCTCACGAACAGTAAAACCCACTTATAACAATATATCGGATATACCGATGGACAGTAGCGGCACGGTCAGCTTTTCCATACGTTCTATAGTATTTTCAGCACAACCCTGCTATAACAATTACAGGTTATAACAAAGGTACTTCCATGGCACTTCAGTATTGTTATAAGTGGACTTGACTGCATAACCAATGACGAGACAGCAAATGACGTTAACTACTGCACGACCCGACACCAAGTTCGCACAACCATGACAAGCAGTGCAAAGCATTAAAAAAAACGGCCCTCGCCAATCCATTGCAGATTGCCCCTCCATCACCAGGGCAGAGATAACAGCAGCGATTGACTTTGTCGCCACGAAAGCAGAGTTGCAAAGGCTTAATGAACCTATGACCCCATAGAGTTTCTTACTACTACCTAGAGGGAAAGCTGGCAGCCCGTCTATGGGAGTTTGCATGGCGACCCCTCGAGACCACTTCAGCCACCATGGGCGCTCAAAGCATCATGGGGCGGTGAGCTACTTGTTGCGGAACTGCAACTTTTGGCCAAAAAATAATAGAAAAATAAAGCTGTTTGATAACTACAAACGTCCTAACATTCAATATCTTGTCTAATGATTGCAACAAATGAGCAGAAAAGCATTTAATTGCAAAGTTTGCCCAAAATAAGAGACGACTCGCTCTCCTATTGGCCAAGTGATGAACACTAAAAAAACTAATATTTCGTAATTAACAGGCGCACTTTTAAAAGTAAATATGTTTTAAAAAAAATGTTGTTGCTTAGATACTTTAAGAGGTTTTTTAATGGCATTTTGGAAAAGTAAAACCTTTTATTGGCGTCGTGTGTCTATGCGTTTTCACTACTATGGGTTTTGTACACTGCGTTCGCGCGAAAGTCGTCTGCGCACACACGAACAGCGTTTTCGGAATGAAACGTCTTAGTATTGCCACTGCATGTTCCCAAAAAATTACGACTGTTCCGCAACAAGTAGCTCACCGCCCCATGGTGGCTGAAGTGCAGCGCCGCCAGCTTTCCCTCTAGGTAATAGTAAGAAACTCTATGTATGACCCCAAGTGCAGACCTACCCTGCTCCTGTCCAGGTCCAGGCTGCTCACCTGGGGAGAGACATTGGCCATGCCAGCCACCACCGTGGGAGCGTACTGGCGTATCCCGGGCTGTGGCTGCTGCCCCGGCTGGGGCTGGGGCTGCTGGGAGGCGAGCCGCAGCCTCTGCACCGCCGTGCTGCTGTACACGGGAGGAGCTGCCTGGTAGGAGGCGGTGGACCCAGGACCCGCATACAGCGGAGCCTGCGGAGAAGAACACAGAGCGTTCACTGGCTGCCCTGAAGGCAGAAGACACAAGTGGCATGAAACTCAACAGCCCTGAACTGACATACCATCCCTGCCAGTGCAGCCGAGCCCCCTCTTTATAACAGGACAGGCACTGGAGAGGAGCTTTTGGCTATGAAAGGTCTCTTATGGGCAGGGGTTCGTGCAATTTTTATGCAAGTCTTTTGGAGAGAGCATATAAGAAAATTTGCTGCAGGAAACTTGCTGAAATGCATGCCATTGGGCTCTCTTGACACCAAGGAATGCAATAAGGGTAAAATTATCATCCTGGCTATCATAGAACTTGAGTTACAGGGTACTGAAGCTGCCACTTCACAAACAGGAATACACACTTTTCTTCTCATTTCTGAAGCGACAACTTCAAAACTCTACAACTCATGTTCTATGATAGTCAGGATGATAATTTTACCCTTATTGCATTCCTTGGTGTCAAGAGAGCCCAATGGCATGCATTTCAGCGAGTCTCCTGCAGCAAATTTTCTGCAAAACTTTTCCCAAAATACTTGCATAAAAATTGCACAAGTGCTCAAGGAATTGTTTTACACGAAATTAAATGACATATCCAGAATCAGCGCACAAAACTACATGTGGCCTGGAAATTTCATAACTGTGACTTCATTAATAAAATTTTTTTTTCAAAGACCAGGGTCCCCCCTTATACCAGGACAGGCACTGGAGAGGAGCTGTTGGCTAAGAAAGGTCTCTTATGGGCAGGGGTTCGTGTTTTCATTCCTTGCTGATCTCTCACTATGTTTTGTGCTGTTACCCAGTGACTAGGAGTTTAACAGAAGGAGTCTATATATTGTTACACAAGCTAGCTTATTAGCTGCAAAAGTAGCTGTTTACTTTCGTCAGTCTGACTTGATGTCAAGAAGCCACATGCTTTCAAAAGCATTGCAGCCACACCTGTTGGCCAGCCTTTATTCCTTTACTACGCATGGGTCTTTTTGTTATTTACACACAAAATTTAATGAAACTTCACAGAATTGTTCAGTTTTTTTCACTGATTTCAAATACGCAACAAGTCTCCTTCTAGGACAACTAGTTCCGGAGACATTAGAGAGAAAAAAAAAACTGCTCACCAGAAATTCATTTTTAATACAGATGTAGGTACTATAAAGTGTAAGGAGTGCAACACTGGAAGCAGTTTTCAAAGTGAGCTAACATAAGAGATTTCGCAGCCCAATGAACTTCGCACTCATAGCCACGGTGACTTTAAAGAATTTCAAGATAAAAAAATTTCACAGGTGAATAGAAAAAATGTGCTTCCAGCATTGCATCTGCATCCAGTAT
Source organism: Amblyomma mixtum (assembly GCF_055824585.1). NCBI lineage: Eukaryota > Metazoa > Arthropoda > Arachnida > Ixodida > Ixodidae > Amblyomma > Amblyomma mixtum. Next base: position 197,247,787 of record NC_143012.1, on the reverse strand, counting down.
ACTTTCGGCTTCACAATGCAAAAAAGAATTATAGCTCTAGCCTTCGGGCAAACCTGTAATTGCTATCTACTTCCAAATGAATGTGGTAAGGAAGGTTACCCTCAAAGTTTTTCATTGCTTCCTTTTCAATAGCCCCACAGCGGTGGCTCAGTGGTTACGGCACTCAGCTGCTGGCCCGAAGGATGTGAGTCCGATCCCGGCTGCGGCGGCCGAATTTTGATGAAGGAGAAATTCTAGAGGCTCGTGTGCTGTGCGATGTCAGTGCACGCTGAAGAACCTCAGGTGGTCGAAATTTCCGAAGCCCTCCACTACGGCGTCCCTCACAGCCTGAGTCGCTTTGGGACGTTGAAGTCCAATAAAACCAAACCATCCTTTTCAACAGAAGTGTGCACTCACCTGCTGCTGTTGGGGCTGGGGTGTGGACTCGAAGCTCATGAGCTGCTGCTGGATGGCGCTGATGGCCATCTTCTCGCTCAGGTCGGGCTGCTGCTGCTGGGGAGGCTGGGGGGCCCCCTGGGCCTGCTGGGGGCTCTCGAGCACCTCCTCGAGCAGCCGCAGCAGCACCGTCTCCTCAGACGCAATCGTCTCCATGCCTGGCTGAAGCTCCTGCTGCAGGCTAAACACCTGCTCCCCCACAAAAGAGGTCGGGGGCCTCCATCAAAAACAAGAACTGGCCACCACAACACACACCAAAAGAATCGCCAACGAGACAGAAGCGACAACAACCCAACTCCGTAAAAGAGCGGCCCTTTCGCACCTGTGCGGGCTACTTCCGCACCTGTGCGGGCTACTTTCGCACCTGTGCGGGCTACTTTCGCACCTGTGCTGACTACTTTCGCACCTGTGCGGCCTACTTCCGCACCTGTGCGGGCTACTTCCGCACCTGTGCGGGCTACTTCCGCACCTGAGCAGGCTACTTCCGCACCTGTGCAGGCTACTTTCGCACCTGTGCGGAGTTTGAATTAATGATATTCCACTGGACACATTATATGCTGGCTTTAGTATAGGCAGCAAGTGCGAATGAGGTCCTAAAAATCGAGCAGTCATTTGCAATGCATTCAAAAATTTCAGGCGCTCTTATACACTGGGTCTATGGGCCAGGTCACAGTGCCGCGAAAAAGTGCAAATAATCAAGCATGCCCGAAAAATCAAGGCTCCAAATTTTCGACCATCGACTGTACTATTAATGCCTGCCTGTTAATCATGCAAGGAAAGGTATTCGCCAAAACAACCTGGCCCGGTGTCGCAGTCCCGCCAAAAAATGCGAGAGAAATCTGACTTTAAGAATGAGGCAAGCCCAGCAACAGGGCACACTGCTACAGTTCTGCTTCAGGCCACGAGCCTCACCAAGACGTTCCTACAAATCTGGCCAAGTAGCTGATGCTTCAGTAAGCCCAATCAAGAGAAGTTGGCGCTTCAAAATGACCACCGCGAAAACAAAAGACTAGCTCTGAAACTGCCAGCCTTTTGCCAGATTCAATTTCTCATCTGAAGTAATCAGTCAGGCCACTCACTTCATCCAGCACTTGCGAGAGGAGCTGGTCAGCCGATGCACCCCCGGCCGCTGCAGCCACAGACAGGGAGGCCGCGGATGAGGAGTTGACAGCGTTGACGATGCTGGCTGGGATACGCGAGTCGCTGAGGAGCTCCGAGAGCACTGCGCTGGGACCCCCCACCGTGGAAACCGCAAAGCCACTCCCCGCCGAACTGGTGTGCGACAGGTACGATGGCTGTGACTGCTGGGGCAGCTGGGCCGCGCGTCGTGTAGAGTCCGGGCTGTTCATGAGGATCTTGCTGAGGAAGCCCTGCTGCTGCTGCTGCTGCTGAATGAGGCCGCCGCCACCGCCGAAGGAACGCTGCTGCTGAAGCGTCATGGCGCTTGACTCTGCAACATTCAAGAGAACCAGGGCCGTGCTCAATCTGGTGTTGCACGAGACGGCAGAAATAACAGTGCACAGCACATGCAACTAACCCTTATGTTTACAAATCAATATCGACAGTCGAGCTAGCTAGTACTGCATTTTGAAAAAAAGATAAAACAGCAGAAGCAGACTTCCGTGGACATTGGATTTCATTGCTAGGTAAGCAATGAAGTCCATAAAATGGCACGAATGGCAGCTAAAAGCAGCACGATGGCTAGTAAAAACCTCCTTAATTCACAGTTCAAGAGATTGGCAGAAATGGATTTGGTTACGGCACACATTTTTACAGAATGGACTTAATTAGGACACCAATAAGCTGGTTTACACTTTGCTGCAGCAGACTTTTTGAGAGCGGTTGATTTCAAGTGTTCCTCGGCGTACCTGACAGACGCATTCAAACAGCAGCAGCAGCAGCCACTTTAATTAGCAGCCTGCCACGTATGAATAGGCTGCTTCCCTAAACACCCCACCCAGTGGCCGCATAAAGAAAACACTCAGAGACGACCCTCACCCTGTGGCCCCAGGCCAAGCAAGGAGGGGGGCCGGCCGGGCTGCTGCTTCACCATTGCCTGCTGCTGTTGCTGCTGCTGTTGCTGCTGCTGCTGTGGCTGCAGCAGTCCGCCCACTGTCGGAGGTGTGTGGATGAGCTTCTTCTCGAGGTTCTTGGGCAGCCGATCCTGGGGCAGCTGAGACACGATCGAGTTCGCGATGGAGGTGGGCACCGAGGGCACAGGCCGGGGCGTTTGCGCCAGCATCGACGCCAGCATTGGGTTCTGCCCCGCCAGGTGGGCCTGCGAGAGAGAGAGCGACAGGCAGTGAGCACAATGGCCTCACAGGTGTACGCATGCAGCCATCCTACTATAATACTGAAAGCCACTACCAGCCTCGCTACCACTGTGACCCAAAGGACAGCGGCGCGCTTCTGGGCAAAAGAACCCACCCAATCAATACTTCAGTGAAAACTTTACAAGAGGAGACGAGGGCTGCAATGACTGCCATATCTATTCAGCAACAGTATTCAAGCCTAGCGCACATTTATGTGTCAACTAGCTCCGATTTCAATGAGCTTGAACCTTCAACCAGCGCACAGCCAAATGCCTCACCTTCCTTACAGGAATGAAGCAGATCGGTTTCGGAGTCTTTTTTGCTATAACGAATCACGCTGCCTTGCCCCACAGAGCACTAGTCGGTGACAATTGATATCCGAGTAAGAACCCACCAGGGAAGAAGCGATAACCAACCAGAAAGCAAGCCTGAAAGGTGAAATAAGTCTTAACGACCGCACCCAGCATAGCCTCAACATGCTTCCCTCAATGCTATCCAGAAAGAAGCAAAATCCGCCCACCAGTGGCAGATTCAAGTGTTGCCATTAATGGCCACAGACCAAACCCAGGTCACTAAAAAAAAAAAACTCATGAAGTCACAATTACGTAATCTTCAAGAACCATGTATTTTCATGTGCCAATTCTAATTATGTCCTTTAACTTCACGTAAAACAAGTACTTGTGCACTTACGCAATATTTTTGCGAGTCTCTTGGGGGAGAGCTTTCAAGAATTTTGTTGCAGGGAACTTACTTAAATGCATGGCATTATTTTTTCCCGACACCAAGGAATGCAATACGGGTAAACTTATCAGCCTACCTACCATAGAACCTGAGTTACAAGGTTTTTAAGTTGCCACTCCAGAAGCAGGGATACAACCGTTCTTCCCATTTCTGATGTGGAGACTTCAACAGTCCATAACTCAACCTCTATGATAGGCAGGACGATAATTTGACCCTTACTGCATTCCCTTATGCCAAGACAAACCAATGGCACGCATTTTAGCAAATTTCCTGCAGCAAAATTCTAAAATGCTTCCCCAAGAGACTAGCATAAAATATTCCACAAATGCACAAGTACTTATTTTATGTGAAAGTAAATTACATTTAGAAGCAGCACACAAAAATTAATGTCCCTAGAAGATTGTGTAATTGTGACTTCACTGAAAACTTTTTTTTTTTTAATATATAATATCAGGGCAAGAACTAGAACGCTCACCAGGCCTTAACTGCATGAATGCAGTGGGAAGTACAGCCAGCGTTCAAGCTATCTGCAATGATAGGCTTTCCCATTAAAATTTGAAGCAGCTAGCAGACAAAGAACATGAATTTCCGAAAGAAAAAATAAAATATGCAAAGGAGGCGAGAAAAATAAAACTGCCGCAAGAGTTGCTCTCAACACAGAAAAGACTGCAAACTCCACTAAGCATCATTTCCATCTTCAGCGTTCTGCAAGTATACTATAGGCGGATAAAACTCAAGAACGAAGGGGCAAAACAGCCCCCAAAGCAGGCCGGACAGCCAATGGTGTCGACCAACTGTCGTGGCATCATGGTTAATCCCCTTGCACTTGCTTGCAAGACGTTGCAAGAGGCTGATCAACCACAGATTAACTCCAACGTCATGACCATTTCTCAACGCCACTGGCTGGTGGAGACCATGCAGGGAAGTACTTGCCACTTTGTTCTCGAATTGTACCCGACTATGGTGCAGACTGGACAATACCTCAGCCTAGTGTGCGGGACATGAAGGTTCCTACAGACAGTCGATGCTTTCACATACAGTGGAATCCCGATTCTCATGCGACAACCCGAATTTCACGATGAACTGGCGTGGGTTCTGCAAATCCCCCCATAGAGATAATGCATTAAAAGCCTTAATCATACGATGGAGAATCTGCATGCCTGGCTTCACGCGACGGCCGGCGGGAACCATCCGGAATGAGAGTGGCTGACGGAGCGCTTTACTGGTAGATTTAACGTGAATCAAGAAGGGTGTTCCAAATCGAAATCAAGACGGAGACATGTGCGCGCCTCGATGTGATCCTGCGCATGACCGTCTATTATGACGATTCTGGATTATGGCGACCTGCTGTCGTCGGTGCGAGGCTGCTCTCAACTGACAAGTCTTTCCGTGTGGTACGCTGACAAAGGCGCTCAAAAATCAACTGTATGTCCATACCAGCACGAAGTTATCGTATAGGCGGTAACAAGATAAGACGTTTCTATGAACAGCGGTGGCTAGTTCAAAGGCACTTTCCGCTGCGGCCTCAGTGCTGAGCATATTAGGCCTAGCAACAGGAGAGGCGCACTGCTTTTCTGATGAACCACATCGTACTCCTCCAGCATAGGTGCACTCTAGTCTCGCATTCACACCACAGGCAGGTACCATGATTCAGTTTGCTTTCTTCTTCTTTATGGTGCAAATGCTCAACTACCTGCTCCCGTGAAATGACAGCGGTTCTAGATGGAGTCCAAACAGAAAGACATGGCGCTGACATGCTCGTATATCGCACCGTGAAATGTATTTGAATAGTTGGAGCAACCATATTTCTCGTCCAGATCACCGTTCTCGGGGCACATGAGGCACCTACTTAACGTGCAGTGATAGAAACGCACACGCACCTCACCTAGCCGCCCCTTCACTGTCAAAAGGCGTTGCTGCACGGTTTCAGAACTAATTCTCGCCAAACGAAAACAGGGGCGCTTTTACAATGCACGGAAAAGAATTACAATTGATTTTGACAGCCAGAGTAGCGGGTGCGTTTCTTATGCGAATGTACCGGCAGCACGAGATTTCAAATCATGCGACGTCCGGATTATGCCACGCTTTCGCGTGGCCCCCTGATATTCGTATAATCGGATTCCACTGTACTTCCGGCAGCCCTACACCCAGAACACAACATTCACACTGACTCTTACGCACAACACCAGATAACGAGCAGGCACATACACCACAGACAACACAAAAAGACACAGAGGTCACAGGAGAGAAAAAACAAAAAAAGAGAAAAGGGTGAGCAGATCACACTGGATTCAACAGAGACACCAGAACGGACGACGACAACAAAGGAGCCCAGTGGACACTGAAACTCCCTCGGACGTCCACAGGACGTCTAAGGGAGTTCCAGTTCCCAATGGACGTCCCATGGACGTCCATGGGACGTCTAAGGGAGTTTCCAATGTCCATTGGGTGGAACAGGCTGCAGAGGAGGCGCAATCGAGACGAGAAAGGTTGAGAGGCAGCAAAGGAGAAAGGGGGGGGGGGACAACAATGGCCCCAGGGCTGCCCATTTACCTTAATCTCAGGGCTAAAGGAGAGGGCACTTGCTCCCTAATCAGGACCAATGGGGAAAAGAAAAAAAAGGAGAGAGATGGGGAAAAACAAGTCAGTCAACACAAACGCAGGGGAACCACAAATGCCACTGTCAAACGCGCAAACACAGGGGGGGGAGCCAGGCATCGCAGCACCGGGCAGTGTGCAAAAACAAACGCACATGCGACCCCCCCCCCCCCCCCCCCCGCCCCTACGTGATGTTGAATGCTGGGTACAGGTGCCGTCAGAAGTAAATGGAAGGCAAAATTAACGAAAAAATTAAATCACTGCCCCCCCCCCCCCCCCCCCCCTCCCTCATTCATGCATCCTTGAATACACATGAGCGGCCTAATTGCGATTGTGTGAATTGCACTATGCCCCAACAAACATGGGCCATTATGCTTTGGATTTAAAGAAATTAAATTAAATTTTTTTGACAAAGTCCCCTTCCATTTACTTTTGACGGCGAGTGTACATTCAAAAACCTCTACGCCTCTGAGGGTTTCTTTGTAGCACGCATCAAGAGAAACAGGTGCTGACGACAGCCACAAGTTACAGGGGTGCCTAAGGTGGACCTCAAATGCGCAGGAGTTTTTCAAACATAGCATGGTACACCGTGCAAGTACGGCAAAAGGGGGCAGTAGTTAAGCTGGTTTGTACTCTGCTTAAATTTAAGGAGGACACTGGTCTTGAAAAAAAAAATTTTTATTAATGAAGTCACAGTTACGAAATCTTCAGGGACTATGTATTTTGTGTGCTGATTCTATATATGTCATTTAATTTCATGTAAAACAATTCCTTGAGCACTTATGCAGTTTTTATGCTAGTAGTTTGCGGAGAGTTTTGAAGAAAATTTGCTGCGGGAAACTCGCTGAAATGTATACCATTGGGTTCTCTTGACACAAAGGAATACAATAAGGGTGAAATTGTCTTCCTGCCTATCATAAAACTTAAGTTATAGGGTTTTGAAGTTGTCGCTTCAGAAATGAGAACGAAAGTGTGTATTCCTGTTTCTGAAGTGGCAGCTTCAGTGCCCTATTACTCAAGTTCTATGAGAGCCAGGATGATAATTTTACCCTTATTGTATTCCTTAGTGCCAAGAGAACCCAATGGCATACATTTCAGCGAGTTTCCTGCAGCAAATTTTCTTCAAAACTCTCCGCAAAATACTTGCATAAAAAGTGCATAAGTGCTCAAGGAATTGTTTTACATGAAATTATATGATATATCTAGAATCAGCACAAAAAAATACATGTGCCCTTAAAATTTCATAACTATGACTAAATTAATAAAATTTTCTTTTCAAGACCAGTGTCCCCCCTTAAAGGAAAGCCTAGTTCACACATTCCCACCGCTCACTCAGTTTCGTTCAAACTGGTGGGGCTGGTTTATATCCCTACTGGGACCATCTCTGCCAAATGTCACTATTTTGCTGGGGGGTTTCCTTGAACATTCAAATGGAGAACTGAAAATAAAGTGGGCGATTTTCACTCCAATCTCGTGAGTCCATTTTTCTCATTTCCTGTTCTTTCTTTCAGTACAATATCAGCTCGGGAAAACTAGGTTCCAATATTACTCGGCAATATTAGTATTGTAGCAGGCTTCCTGGAGCAAAATTTTGTAAGGAAGACAACTGCATGCTCAGTTTGTATATTTTGCATGTTTTTTTTTTATACTAAAAATGAGTTTTAAAAAATATGGCGCAAAATGAAAAACCAATGCCACTCTTTATATGCAGCAGTCTTTACCTACCCGAAACAATTCCACAGTTGTGTGCTCTGGACATTCCCAGGGCCACATAACAAAAAAATTGGCAAAATTGCCCTTATATTCCAAGCGATAGTTTTCCTAGGCAAGCATACACATCCTTGTCATAAAGGTTGTACAGCATGCTTCATACTTATTCTAGATTAAAGGAATTTGGCAGAGACGGTTCCAGCAGTGATATAACGTAGCTCCACTAGTTTCCATAAAATCGAGCAAGCGGTTTGAAAGTTTAGGGTGTGTCCCCATAACAGATTGCCCTCCGACACTTTAAAAGCGAAACATGCCCCCATTTGTGGGCTACGAGACCGATCAAAAGGGACGCCGAGGAGAACTCCATCCCGCTTTGTTCTTCACAAAATCGGGACTCGGTCGGCAAAATTGTTCAGAAGCAAAAAGCGGGCTCTCACTGCCGAGAGATTTGGAGTCATTGTTGCCATACTTTTCTCCCAAACTCATGGCGTTGTGACAGTCAATTGGTATCTTTTCATTTTTCGCGTTTAGTTAGCCTTTTAACCTTTCTTTGGCAATAAAAGTGCACTAGTGGCGGAAAAGCAAAATTTAATTTCAGCACGTAAATCCTTCTTTTTCTATAAAACAAAAAAAAAATCTCCCCCGATGTCACCATAGTCGACTTATGCAAACAGCCTGTTGTGTCGATGCCAGCCTTTGTCACTCGTTTCTAGTCTACAAAACCTGTTTTCGGGTAAAAGTAGCTTCTCTGTCATTAGAATGTGAGAGTCCATCAACGCAGGCCAACATCAATTTGTCCCCTTCAATCGGCAAAGCAGCTCCGGAACGTAACCGTATTTCGTGAAACGTGAGCTTAACTTAAAAGTGACCAATCGTGACAACTGTGGCTTCAGCTACTACACCAACCCACAACCATGCACTGCTGGCTATCAGACACAGCTGCCGTGACTACATAACTTTGTGTCAAGTTTAATGACCACCATTCCCTTGGTGAAGAGAATAGCGCAGCTAAAACTGAAGGAGAGCGTAGCACGATAAGCAGAAAACACACTAACAGGCAAGCAGTAGGTCATTACAGTGCAAGCTGCATATACCGAATCCTGCAAAGCAAGCCCCACCCGCCAATAATACGTGTGCAGCCAACACCCTCTGAAGCAAAGAGGAAATTGGCACATCTACCATTTGACTCACAATCTGTCACAAAAGCTCCCAAGTCAAAGTCCTACCTGTCATTAGAACAAGATCACACCCGTTTTTTTTTTTTTTTTTTTTTGCAAAATGACTGCACTAATTAGCACAGAAACGGACTGGGATAGTTGGTGCCAATCCACCTTGGCATTTAAGGGGGGATGTGGGGATCAGATTGCAAAAATCACGAAAAAAGTTGATTTTTGAAAAGTACTTTTTGGCATCTCCAACACTGTTTCTATGTTCTACTGAAATATTTCACCCAAAAATAAACTTTAAGCGCTCCAAATAAATATATTTGTCGGCATCTACACATAGACAGTGTGTGCTAGCTTAGAACTTTCAGGCTTGTTTTCTCGAAAGTTTGTTTTGAGCTTACTACCTTGTTCGTGGAAAGCATAGCACAGCAATGGGTGCATGAATTTTTACCCCGTTTGTTTTGTTCTGATCACTGAAGTGTGGTCTATGTCAAGACAGTCTCAGATTTTACCATTTAGGCTCGCATGTTTTTATTATATGGTAATGAGAGCATGATCCATTCTAAACATAGAAGAAGGTGCATATTGTGTCCTTTATAAAAAAGAGCAGAGAAGTTAAAAAAAAAATTAAGAGAGTCTTGATTTACACCCCACTTCTTAGTAAATATTAAAAGCATTTACAGACCTGTAGCCTGTTTTTTTGTCATGCTAGGCTTTCCACAAGCAAGCAACATGGGGACAACATATAAACAATGATAAAAGGGAAACCTACTGAAGCTGTCATTGTGAAACTTCATATCTGATTGTTTGAAGGTGTTTTAAGCCAGTCTGCCAAATTTCATCACTCTACGTTGAAAAATAGAAAAGTTGCCTTTGATCCCCTCATCCCCCCTTAAGAGAGTGCAAGACACGAAAGGCAAGTACAAGGCATGCGCAGGACAAGCGCTGTTTGATTCCTACAAGCTCAACGCTGATGCCGGATTCCCACCTCACCATTTCCACCTGCGAACTGGGCACGTGTGCCAGTGACTACACTGCAACTCAAACTTGTGCCCAGCTGTCCCAGCAGGGCTCTGAACCAATAAATGGCTGCGCAACAATTGTGGTGACTGATACCTATCACTGCACCTAGCTCACCATATCTTGCATGCAAACCTCGCCAATACCAGAAAAGATGCAAAGGACCAATGGGCAAAAAAATAAAAGAAAAATTCGCTATGAAAAATGCACTACGCCTCCTTCACAGTGTACCCCTCATCCCAGCCGTCTCACTCCTGCACTAATCGTTGCACGTTTGCAGAGCTGCTGCTGCGCAATACTGAATGGCAAGAGATGAGCAGAAGCATCCCGTTCCTATGGCAATGGGCTAATCCGTGCCCATTTTTGCGCCTGCCACCAAAGCTCCCCCTGCTTGGCCAGTGGCCAAGGCAGCAAAAGCAGGCCTGGTATGGAGGCTCTCATAAGCGTACTTTCCATGCTGTGTTCTCGCCTGCAGTGTATGCTTGAAAGTGAGGTGTGGCTCAGCGCTAGAGTGGATAAGTTGCCTAGTGATCTGCATTAGAGCTGCGCACGGGCTCGGGCCGGCCCGAAAGCCCGTACCCGGCCCCGCCCGCGGGCCGGGCTCGGGCCTTGCGGAAGTCTATTCACCCGGGCCCAGGCCGGGCTCGGGCCACGGTATATTTGTCTCGGACGGGCCGGCCGGGCTTTGCGATCGCGATTGCTCCTGCGTGGCTCCAGCAATCGGAGTGCCGAAAGAGACGAGCTGAGCGAGTACTTGGCTACAGAGTCGACCCCTTGCTCAGAGTTTGAGCTATCACAGTTTTGGAGAAGCAAGGCAGCGACTTGCCCAAAGCTTTCTCTTCTTGCCAAGAAAGTGTTAGCCATTCCGGCTGCCAGTTCAAGCAGCGAGAGAAATTTCAGCGCTGCCGGGTTCGTATGCAGGAGCGCCGCACTTGCCTCAAGCCGTCATCAATGGACGATTTGTTGTTTTTACATAATAACTTTGAGTGAACTCTCTACATGCCCCGTGTTTGCAAAGACTCACTAATTTTCATATAGACCATGAGAGCCGAGCATTTTAAAAACATTGAAATGAACTGGTTTTCTTTAAATTATCTCTTTCTGTTTCATCGTCACTTCAATTTCAGTTTTGCATGTAGGGCCGGGCCCGGGCCGGGCCTTAACTCGGGCCGGGCCCGGGCGGGCTTAGGTTTCTTCAGTGTCGGGCCGGGCCTCCATCAGTAGTGTAGGGCTCGGGCCGGATGCGGGCTTAAATTTGCGGCCCGTGCACAGCTCTAATGTGCATAACAGTTCCCGTGGAAAAAATCATCCCACTAACACAGCAGCCGCACAAACAAGGATCCGTGTGGATGCACACAGCACTGAAAACTGATGGGCAATGCCTCTCGCTTCCCTCTACAATGCAGCACACCGGGAGACGTGCAGTGAATGCTTTCAACATTTGCCGAATGCAGCTGGATCCTAGTGGACCTCAGTGAATTGTCTGCCACGCTTCTGTACAACGCTGCTTCTCACGTGGCAGCAACTGGTCACTTGGTAGCTTGCATAGCGTACGGTAAACGAATGATTTTGCTTTTTGCACTGGCCGGGGCGTGAAGAAGGGTCTGAATCACTGAGCAGTCACGAAAGCTCGCGAACTTCCAGAAACCTACCGCCCGCAAGCAATATTATCTCATGAAATCTCCTCAACTTGAACATATACGACCTCTTAAGGTTTAGTTGCACAGTAAACTCTACCCCCCACTTCTACTGTCAGCAGCAACTAGACAGCAGCGGTGCAAAAGAACACTCCCTACCTGCCCAAACCTTTTTTTTTGTTTTTGTTTTTTTTTTGCTCACATGATCATGTACCAAGTGTATGATTGTATTAAGGAATACTTTGAGACGTGTTTGAACACATGTTTTGAAGGCCAGAGTTGGCTATCTTCCCTCTTCTGTTTTTCACTCGATGTGATTCCGCATATGAATGCTGATTTCTTGTCTTTTAAACCTGATTGCCGGCCTTTGTATTTATTGTGTTGTTAACTTGCATCTTTTGTGTTCATAAACCCACTCCTGTAACAGTCCCAAGAAGGGACTAACAGTATGTTCAAATAAAATAAATAAAATTAAAAAACCTCTCTCACACACACACGCACACATACGCACTTGCTCACTCTCGCACACACACGCACACACGAGATGCTGCACAAAAACTGCCCGCCACCCAGGAGGCTACGAGAAGTGCAGAGCCATTCGCCACGGCAGCACGCAAGGCATACGGCAGAGCTCGCCTGGGCATCGCCAGCCTCACCTGGATGACTCCCACAGGAAAGCGCTGGTAGTGGAGAAGGAGACGAGCGCTTTGGGCAGAGGAGATCTTTGGGGGACTGATGCGGGGGATCTTTGGGGGAAGGCGGGAAAAGGGCCGCAGGGGAGGAAGCAACAGAAAAGAAAAAAAAGCACACACACACACCGCATGAAGGCCCAGAGGTGGAGGAAGAGGGGGGGGGGGGGGGGGGGGGGCAGCAGAGGAGTCCCACAGAACCACCCACCCACCCAAAGCGCATGCACAACCGCCGACGCAACAAGCAACGGGATGGGGAGACCGAGGCAAGAGGCGGCAGATGTAATGGCCCACTGGTATCAGGCATGGCAGCCACTTCAAAGCTTACACCCCACTTCCCGTTCAACAACTGCACAGTGTGGCATTTACACAGAATTCGGGGGCCCCTGTAAGTGCTGCGTTTAGCTAAGCAGTGAACACGTTTCTTTCCCCACAAAAGAGTTTACGAAAGTTTGGGCAGGGGGGGTGCACTGATTACACGGCATTAAATGTTATAAAAAAAATGATATTCGAACAAGAAAAAAGGCGAGTTCATTGCACGAGTAAATACGGTGGTTGGAGCTCATTCCTAAACAACCGAGAGGGAGGGCCTAGGAATACTGAAAAACTTCATAAAGTTATGAACACACACGGTACTGCTGCAAAGGCAGGTTCAGAGACCGCCGTGACCACCTCTACCTACTGCAGCTGGGGTGGGGGGAACAAGCAGCCTCTGAACGAGTGCACGTGGAACAAGGGGAATTACATCTATATATCACACCCTTTTTTTCCCTTTTTGTTCCTGTACTAAGCTGTCTTTTCCCTGTCATTTCTCGCGGCCCCAGAGTCAGATAGAAATTAGCACAAAAATTCAGGCAGGGTCACAGAAGACGAAAAGCGACCTTCTCAGTGCGTTTAATCTTCCCTCTCTCTGCTTCTTCACCAATTCTCTGTGTTTAACTTCTGGTACTCGCCATCACCTTCGAAACAATCATCTCGTCCAACCTTGACTTTCAGAGTTTCCACACTTCAATTACAATTGCATCAGAAGGCAGCAACAACAGTGGCAAAGCCATGGATCCCATTACATGTGGGCCGCTGCAACACAAGCCAAGCTTTTTCCGAGTGCAAGCAACGACCTGACCCAAGCGTGAGACCAGCCGGTTGACGGCGCCAGCTCTTCAGCAGCACTTGTCTGGCCACCGCTTTAGGGAAGACAGCGCACGCATCCACACAACAGGCGGTCACAGTCACGGCAACGATGGCACAGGCAATACAGGGTAGCAGGGAAGAACGAACACCTAGTCTCCGCGCAGAGCTATCGGCTATTGCTTCACAATGTCAGAAAGCAGCCGAGGGCAGCCAGAGTCCAAATACAGATTGAGACAGGTTTCTCAAACACATGCACTGGATGCGCGACTACCAGCTTCCCCAAGCTACTACTGAAGTAAACTTCAAGAATTCAAATCTCCTACACATTGAAAATTTTCCCAAATAAGACATCGATCGATCCGAGCAATCGCACAGAAGACAAGATTACGCAACGATAACAACCCTTGCCACGTGACTGCAGTGAAGCAAAGGTTTGGTTTGGTTTATGGGGTTTAACGTCCCAAAGCGACTGAGGCTATGAGAGACGCCGTAGTGGAAGGCTCCGGAAATTTCGACCACCTGGGGTTCTTTAACGTGCACTGACATCGCACAATACACGGGCCTCTAGAATTTCTCCTCCAAAGAAATTCTAGCCGCTGCGGCCGGGATCGAACCCGCGTCTTTTGGGTCAGCAGCCGAGCACCGTAACCGCTGAGCCACCGCGGCGCTGCAGTGAAGCAAAGGACAAACTTAACTTTGCAGACATGCAAAGAGGAAGAAACCAGGGAGGTGTGAGAGCATGCAAAACACGAGCAGTAGGAACTCGACAACGGCCATATTTGTGCCACAAATCCAAACCGATGACTCGAATCACTAGGGCCAGGCTAAACTCTGCATCCTTGCTCTTTTACTTGGGGCCGTAGGGATCCGAGCCAGACTCCAGCTACGATGCATCACAACAGAACAGTAAAGAAGATCCCAGCCAAGACCAATCCCTGCCCGCACTGCACTGCTAAAGCCCACTGGATCAAACTCGCCGAGAAAATTCTGGAGAAGGAGCTATGCCATGCTTCCATCCACTAAGCCCCTTATCCTATGGGCCAAATATAATGCAAACCACAGTACACTTTTTCCACTCAACCTTCCGAAAGCGCGAACGCTGGCTGAAAGCCGACCGGTACACGGCTGAGCGCTGTGATGCCTGGTATCCTCAAAAACGCATGCACAGGCTTTTACGATAATGCCACGTATCATTGTAGTGTCCGTTTGTTCGCGCAAGGCCGCAGGAAAGGGGTGTTACCATTTGTGTTCGTGACGCGAGAAGCGACCGGACTAATCTGGATTGATCACAGCCATGAAGAGCTGCATCTACGTGTTTCCAGATAACTCTAGATGATCTCGACCTGTTGTCACGAAGTCTCCTTGCCGGCTTTAAACTGAGCGATGCCGCGAGCGGTGGGCATTCGTAGTTCGACGACTGACGAGCACGTTTGTTGCTTACGCCGCCACCGAGTGATTCAGTTCTTTTGCGGGCGCAAGTCAGCCCGAATAAAGAGTTTCGTTTCTAGATGATCTCGACCTGTTGTCTCGAAGTCTCCTTGCCGGCTTTAAATTGAGCGATGCCGCGAGCGGTGGGCATTCGTAGTTCGACGGCTGACGAGCACGTTTGTTGCTTACGCCGCCACCGAGTGATTCAGTTCTTTTGCGGGCGCAAGTCAGCCCGAATAAAGAGCTTCGTTTTCAAGACTTGTTGGTGTCGTCTTCCTGACCACTGGACTGCCTTCACTGCAACGTGACAATACTCTCACCCTCTTCCTCCGTCTCCCCCACCCAAACCTTCCAAGCTAAGGACGAGGCAGGCTGCCACTTCTTCGTCAACAATCCCACTCTAATCAAACTTGAGGTGGCTACAAACGAAAGAAGACGCCAGCTGGGGAGAGATAAGGCTGCCGCAGCTTTTTCCACCGCTCACCGTGGGTGGCCTGCTGCCGGTCGTGTTGGGGCGCTTGGGTGCCTGGTCCGCCTCGGGCCCTTCCTCGAGGCTCTTTCGCTTGGGACCGCTGCCGTCCTCGGCCCCCTCAGGCTGGAAAATAGCACGGAAGGGCTTTCGCTGTCATTTGGCTTCTAGCCGTCCTGCACCAACTTGTGTTGGCTAAGCATGATGCAAACAGTGCCAGCCTCCCTCCCCCCAGTTACTCTTTGTTGTTCCCCCGAATAGAGATTTTCAACACTTCTTCCACAATTAGCTCGAAATGACTAAACATGCATTGCAATTTTCTTTTTTCTATCTTTTTTCACAACTACAAGGGCACCAATATTCTAAAACCAAAAAAACTGTGCATAAACGCAGAAATTGCGAGAATTTTTAAAAGTCGACCTTTCTACAAGCCACGCCAGCAACTGTTATAAAGAGCTTCGGTTAATCTACTTCCATTAACTCTGCAGTCTACTTTGCAGGCTGATAACTGGTGAAAGCGTCTCTTATTCACTTTTCTTCTTCTACAGCTTAAAAGCAACACGGCTGCACACGGTAATGATAAAAAGGCCGAATCTTCAAAACTCAGTAGCAACTACTCAACTTAAACACATCTGAGCAAAGTGGTGGGGCAGCAAGGGAGAGAGGAATACATAAGCACGCACACGCATTTTCTTTGCCAACAGGCACCAAACACAAAATAAAACAAGTCACACATGTCCAGAGAACAAAACAACAGCACATATGCAATAGCAGCAACTAAAAAAAATAAAAAGGATGTCTCCGCAGTTCAGATGAGCTACACAACCTCAATTCACTCTCGTGAGCAAAGCATTCACGTCCAATAATGCAGGAACGAAACGAGACAAACACAGCTGCAAGTGTAAATGCAATGCAAAGGCATGTCTAACACCTTTCCCAACCCACTGAAAAAAGAAAAGGTAAAAAAAAATATAAAACACTACCTGCGCAAAGAAGCCTGAAGAAGCCCGAGCTACATGCACAGCACCGGATGTACGGTTCCGAATGTCAAACCACATGCAGGCACAAAAAAATACTACAGCCACAAAAAAAAAAACGTGTCACCACACATCTCAAACTTGCACAAAACAATACAAGTGAGGGAAATAAATAGCGCACAAGAGAAGACGGGACAAGCGAGGAGACACAGACAAGCGCTAACTTTCAACAGACGGTTTATTGCAAAATCGGGAGCATATATACACATGTCCAGATAGGCAACAAAGAACATAATCAAAGATAACATCAACAAGAGACACACCCCCTCGACAGCCATCTGCTTATCGTGCCACATATGCAAGCTCTTTTTTCGACAAATTAACGGAAGGTTCACTGACACAATCCGGTCCAAAGCGCACGATGTTCGACGCTTCAACAATCTCCCTGGTAAGTTGGCCGCAGTGATTATACAAGATTACAGTATCTTCAAAAATTGGACGGCAAGGAGGGACAGATGGCTGTCGAGGGGGTGTGTGTCTTGTTGATGTTATCTTCGATCATGTTCTTTGTTGCCTATCTGGACATGTGTATATATGCTCCCGATTTTGCAATAAACCATCTGTTGAAAGTTGGCGCTTGTCTGTGTCTCCTCGCTTGTCCCGTCTTCTCTTGTGCGCTATTTACTTCCCTTAAGTATGTCATACCAACAACATGCCCAAGCCTCGTTTCTTCTGCAATACAAGTGAGTAGCCAGCAAGCACATAAAGACAAAAAAAAAACTGCCACGCTCCAATGACAGTAAGGTGCAACCTTTTTAAATGAACACCGCAACAACACAGACACGGGTCGGGCAAAACAAAAGCCCCCCCACACCAGTATCAATCAATCACCCTCAGACCTGCACTTCCTCCAAGATGAACAGAGTGTACACACAACCAATCCACACAACACGGGGGACCAAACGCGCAAGCAAGAAGAAAATGGGGCCCCAAAACCAAAATGCACAGACAACTGGCCAACCTTTATTCCTCTTTTCTCAACAGCAGAGGCGGCTAACCATGCAGCAGGCAAGAGCACGCGGCTGGCAAAGAGCTGACACATGCGTTCAAATGAGACACCAGTGAAAAAAGGGTCAGACAAGGGCGTGCAGGCCGTCTCTACGTGCACCAACACTCCCAAGGCCTCGAGAGGCCAACACCCACAGTCACAGCGCGTTCCAAGAAGGCACACAAGCCTGGTCAAGACAGGTGGCAGGTAGATGCCTGAACAACCTGATCTCTCTTTCTGTTCCCCCTCTCTCTGTGTTTTACGGCTCAGTGCACTTTCGACTAACGCAAAAACCCAAACACAGGAGCAAAACTTCTGCCTTTGCTCTCTGCTGGATCTTTACTGGTGGGTTCAGCAACACTCCTGTATACACTCACAAATGAAACCAGTAACGGGCTCAGCAATGCCGTCCCCATGTTCAGCCTGTGGTCAACCTAGCTGTTCCGTCCCCATACTGAACTGCCTCTAATTGAAGAAACGCTGGTCTGGAGGCAGCACCGCACCAGCATTCAATCGAAACTCCCAACGGTAAACGCAGTCAAAATGCCGCGCGATTTGCGACGGCCGCACCGAGGAGAAGCAGCACACCAATGCTGCGGCAGCAGTTGTCTCTCGGCCTCCGACACTCTCCCAGCAGAGGGGGAAAAAAAAGTGGGAGAGAGAGACATGGAGCACCCGTGCACCAGGTACGCGCACAGACAAAGCAAAGAGCCTGCAAAACCCCTGCCCAACCACTATGCCACGTGGCGCTGGGTTTCCATGTAATCTGCATTTGGCTTGAGATATGCGACCCGGACGCCTGCTCACCGGCAACTCGATAAGCAGCTAACTCGGGGACAACGATTGCCCCGAACCTCAATCACTGCCCAGCGCAACACTCTACGACACACATTCGTGCCCACCTCTTCCCAATTTCGACTTGTCCGTAGTTATCTTTCCGTAGTTACCTTTCCGTAGTTAGGTTTCTGTAGCTTTCAGTCATACTGCATTTCAAGGGCACGGTTAATTTGCAAAAGATTAACTGCCACGCCTGAAGCTGGCTTGAAGCTGAGGGGGTGATCTAGCTTCCTGTATAACACAAGCAAGATAAGCTGAGAGTTATTTTAGTCAGACTGCTTCCAAGTAGCCAACATGGCAAAGCAATCGAGTGCGTACAATAGCGGTGGTCAGTCCAGAGGCTGAACGAAGTCGAGCTAATGTCTGGCCGAGGCAACCGCCCTCCCGCGGCTCCGTACCACGAGCGCAATTAATTCAAAGCCAGAACGTGCCTGGTTTCAAGCAGGTTCAACTGGTCTCCGCAGAGCCCTTGGGTTCCTTGGCTTTTTTCGGCACCCTGAGCATGCTTACACCATCACCTTTGGCTTTACCTGCTTTATTTCGGACTAATCGTACTGTACGGCCAGCCGTCATCGACTGGACTCGGGCACTTTTGTATGCAAGTCGGGCACAAAGGGACGAAAGCCCAGACACATGGGGCTCTTCAGCATGCTTTCATAGCCGTTATACGCTTCCCGATGCCAAGATAACTGAGAACCCCCGCTTTTGAGCACAGAGTTGCCTCAAATGCCACTAGGCGCTGCTTGAACACAATCTCCCGCAACCAGTGTGTGACCTTCCCGCGCCCAGTGCAAGTCAAGTCAGTCTCGGCTCCATGCACGTGCCCGGCAGGCATGGGGAGAGCCCAGAGAGGCAGACAGAGAGAGAGAACGGCTGCGAGCATCATCGCTGGCTGCCCAGGCACATGGGGGGTGGTGGTGGTGGTGGTGATTACCTTGTCGGGCGACTCGGCCTTGAGCAGCTGCTGAATGAGCAGATCCTGCGACCTGCGGAAACTCTTGTCCCCACTGTCCTCGCTATTCAGCAACTGCGAGCAGGACCACAGACACCCCGCTCCACCGACACGCTCGCTTCCCCCATTTTTCCCCATCCTCTCACCACTTTCCCTGGAAAGCGCACACACACACAAACACACACACACACAAACGCCCAGACGCCTCCTCACCGGCAACTCGCTAAGCAGCTAACTCGAGGATGACAATTGCCCCGAGCCTCAATCGCTGCCCAGCGCAACACTCTACGACACACATTCATGCCCACTTCTTCCCAATTTAGACTTGTCCGTAGTTATCTTTCCGTAGTTACATTTCCGTATCTATCTCTCCGTAGTTAGGTTTACGTAGTTATTCCGTAGTTGCCAACTTGTCCGTAGTTATCTTTCCGTAGTTAGGTTTCTGTAGCTTTCCATAGTTATTCCTGAGTTGTCCTGGGTTATTTTCACCCAAGTACTGCATACAAAGGTGGCAGTTTATTTTTTATTTGCAAACGCATTTTGCGGCAGGCGCAGAATAGCTGCCATCTACAAACGCGGCCCCAGACGAAAGCAATCCCAAATCTCTCCCCCCCCCCCAACTGTTGGCAGGAAGATGCACGCCTTCTGGCAGAAAGGTTCAAAGAGGGAACACTTCCCTCGTTTCTGCTCAACAATCTTGAAACTGCCAGCACAAAACGCATTTTTAAAACAAAATGCCATTTGCCCACCTCGAAGTGAGCTGGTCATGGATGGGAAAATGCTCGCAAAAAAAAGGAAAACATTTTCAGGGCCCGCCAGAGGAGAAGCCCCAATCAGTGTCCAACCAATCGGCCTTAGCAATTCAGGCGTAGACACACCTTCAAGATATCAAGTCCAGGCACAATCCAGTCAGCAATCCACCGCAGCAATACAAACAACTGCCCCTTCTGCACACAGCAAAGTACCAGTCCCAATATATGCAGCAAGAGATACATTTACAGGCGAGAAAATAGGATTTTAATACGACACATTTGTTCCGGTCACTAAATTAAAATTCCCGATCTCAATTACGAAAAAGACTGCATGACCACCGTTTTTAAGTAAACAGCAGTGCGACCAAGCTATATATATATATATATATATATATATATATATATATATATATATCCCTTAACTCTTTCGTTACCACAGGAAAAAGGACCGTTTTTTGTATGTCTCAGATCAATGTTTTTTCTCTAAAAAGTGTGATAGATAAAAGTATATAAAATGCATAACAATGATTGAGATACAATGCGCTTCTTTACGAAATTTATTTGAACACAAATTCTGGTTTGTAATGTGAAAAAAATCAACACAACAAAAAATAAAAAAGAACAAAATTTTTGTGATTATATGACAATAACTTTGAAAACACTTTCACTAAAAAAATTATAGAGTTACAAAACAATTCAAATTCTGTCTAAAACAAGGCATTACAATATTAAAATTATAATGAATTGTTTCGAGCTAGAAACTTTTTTCTTTATGCCTCTTGAAAAGGCTCATTTGAGAGTATCCTTGATATGATTTCTACAATCCAACAGAAAAAAATTGGAAGTGTAATGTTATGTGCCAAACGAAAGCTTGGTAAGCGTGGTTCAAAAAATACAAATAGGAACTTATTTAATTTGCGAAAAAATCGGGAAAAAAAAATAAAAACACAGCAAAGTATAGCTGCAATTAGCGATATATAGTATGCGATAAGTACAGCTGCGAAATAGCTGCGGAATCAAAATCCAACCAACATCGTCGTCCGACTCACTGCTGCTCAGAGCATCTTAAAAATCGGCTGCAGAGGCTGAAGAATCATGTACAGCGCGCGCGCGAAGTGCCCGAGCTCGACTCCACGCGACGCCATCCTCACCGCGTGTAATGTCGCAATAAACCTCTGCTCGAAGGGCACTTCAAAAATGCACGACTCGAGGGGAAATAACAAACTAGGCCGAAAATGGAACTAACTTCTGAACAAACCAGATGCGCACGCACAAGCGGACGGGAAAAAGAAAGCGAAATAACAGGCCAACGTTCCGGGATTGGTTTGCGCAGTTAGAGCTTCGAAACAATACCCAACGATACAGCATCATTGTCAGGGTCTGTGCTAATTGATGCATCAAAAATATGCTGTGCAAACACAGCAGAATTGCGTGCAACGGGGTTTTTTCAAGCGAGCGAGCACCATTCCCGATGTTGACGGCTGGTTCGGAGCGCCCAACGCCGCACCCCTAACTTCAAGCGCGTCTCAAAAATTGCTGCTTTTTGGCAAAAATTTAAACTAAGCAGGAAATTTAAGTTCAATGAGTGAACAACAAATCGAGTGACTCAGCAAGTCCGTAGCGGCCACGGTCGCACTGCCGTAGCGCTTCTAATTTTTCGATCATCGGCGATTGAAGCACAGTGGCATGGTAACGAAAGAGTTAAGAAGTTCAGCTTTCCGGGGATATAGCCTTCTTTTCATTAGAACTTGGCCATCTATCCGTGGAGGCCAAAGTTAGCCATCACCCAAAACCAAAATCTAGTCACTGCCTTTGTCTAGAGATGCCACTAAACGCGCAATTTCTAAAACCGCACGCCTCCGAAATCACTGGAGCGCTACTGCCGGCAATCACTTCCCTCAAAACGGCTGGCCCTCGAACGCAACGAGCTTTGTACGTCCCTTCCCGCCTTTGTGTTCACTGTGCAAATATGTACAACTAAGAGGCCCAAGGCTATGCAAAACGTGCCAACACAAAGCAGCGTCTACAACACAGCCACGCTGCTATCTTGTCAGACAACAAACATGCACTGCAGACACATTGCACCTAGAGAGTCCTCAGCGAGCGCACACCAAGTGCAAGCAAGCCTCCCTCACAGGAGCCTCTCCTCCATCATCCCAGTCTGCATTGCAACCGTGCATTTATCACTGATTTTTCTCAAAGGTGGTCTCTCATGCAAGAAGCATACCACGCACACACCATCTGGCAGTGCAAATCGAACACCACAAAATTTGTGCAAGTGAGACGGTGGACTACATGCATGCAACACATGAAATGCCCCTCGGCTAGCACAGTGACAATCACACATCGACAGATCAGCATGGAAGCAGTGAAAACTGCGCCGAGACAACTCATGCACATACATGTACACAGTAATAGAACAGAGAGTGAGCCAAAGCAAGCATAAAAGGCTCAAACCCAACCAAACCAAAAGGTGCCCAAGTTGATCAAGCAGTCCTTGCTGCCTTTATCTGTAAAGCAGCACATTAATTCAATGCGGACTAACGAGGCCACAGTATGACATGTTCACGTTCACCTAGCATCATGGGGCATCACCTTAGTTAGCCACATGCTCTGCTACAAGAAAGCTATTTGGAACTGGTGGAGGCAATGAACGATAACGCGAGCAATCTGGACTGATTTATAATCCCCAGGCACATAGGGAAATTCACACTTATTATGAGATGCTTTCTAAGAAAGATGGCTCAAGAAGGTGCGAGCATGTCACGATGTCAGAAGAATTATGCATTGCAAGTAGATTCCAGCTTTCATAATTCACACGATTAGGTTAATCACCATCCTGTTGTTCTCTCGCACCCACCGACATCAATCACAATACCAACGGGAAAAACTTTCTTTCATTTTCTTCGAGTCACCAAAAATTAGGGGCCCCACCATCTGCATATTTGGAAAGACATGTTATATCATAGTGCGTCTAACAAAGCCTATCTGTAAACACTGCCTTCCTTGTTTCAACTGTGCTGAAGCCTCGTTAAAAGGGCTGCCGAAGTGGATGAAGGAGATCATGGTTGCACGCACACCATCCCTTAACAGGACTGCGCAATGATAATGATTTCAGCTCCCTTGCATAGCTGCTTCAGTGCAGAGTAAAACTGGTTCTCATAAGAATTCTTGCTCACAGAATTCTGCTCTCATTTAAAAGATGGCGTGCTATCCTCACTGTTTTGCCGATACGCCTCACATGTACAATGCAACACACACAGCACTCATTAAAAGAAAACTGCTACCTTTTTCAAAATGTTGTCATAAAAGATACAAACAAATTAAATCAAGATTTAAGCTAGCAACTGACACCACACAACCAGCTGGAGCTTCTGTTTACAATGACGGTCCTATCAAAGGCTCTTTCAATCACATGTTTATTATGGCTGCATGAGAAGTGGACAGTGTGTGAATTCTTGGCACTGAACACCTTTTGTACACGACCAGACTTAAATACGATACCACATAAAGTGAGTTTTGGCTCGCAGAGGCGGTACAGCACATACAGGCAAAAACTTCAAAGGTCATGCTACTTCGGGCAAAAGTAATCACAAGATAAACATGCAAGCGAGAAGAGACCGCTGTAACAAGCACACAACATGCTTTTTAAGCTTCAGTTGCATGCCGTTTCCATGCAACTTGTGCCATGCAACTGACAGGCCGATGTTGACACTTTATATGACCCAAGCAGCATAGTTCCCCGAGGCGCTTAAGGAAGGCGAAGGCACAATTTATCTCAAATGCAGTCTGGCCACAAGCTGTGACACCTGGAGACTAAAAAGGTGCATTCACACCAGCGAGTTGCGAAATCTAGGCAGCCATTTTGATCGGAAAGCGGCAGTTTGCAAATGGTCGCGCAGGTCCGAAAGCGACAGCTGCACACTGCTCGATTTTACGGCCTTGCAGTCGCAAACAGTCAAAGCAACAGCGATACCTCAGAGGTGATGTGAAGCTTGTTCTACATCCAGCTTCTTGTTGCTGGTACAGTGGATCCCCTTTAAAGCAAACTCACTTGGACCGCCAAAAATCTTTACTACATAAAGGTCTTTACTATAACAGTTGTTGGTGACAGCACTGCTTCGAGGATGCTCTCTGGCTATTGCAAAATGTTGGCTTATATATAGGGGTTGGACTTTTCAGTTTAAACAGAAAAACATCAATAAAAGAAAAATTGGTTGGTTCATTGTTGTTTAACATCCCAAAGCAACTCAGGCTATGAGGGACGCCGTAGTGAAGGGCTCTGGAAATTTCGACCACCTGGGGTTCTTTAACGTGCACTGACATATCGCAGAGCACACGGGCCTTTAGAATTTCACCTCCATCGAAATTCAGCCGCCGCGGCCGGGATGGAACCCGCGTCTTTCGGGTCAGCAGCTGAGCGCCGTAGCCAGTGAGCCACCGCGGCAGCTTGACCCTTTGTGAAAATTCTTAATTTCTAGCTATCACATTTTGTTATCACATTTTCGATTTCGTTTACGCCTTGTGGAAGTACTGCATTTGTACGAATACAACGCGGCTAGGAATCCGACGCCAGTTTACGTCCATATAAAAACCAAAGCTTTGTGCGAACACGGCATTGCCATCCACAGCCTCAGTGGTCATTTAAGAGGCAGTAGTTGAAAAATTCGCCTAACACAGTGAAACGTGGCAAAGCCATCCACACAGTGCCACTACTGCCATGCTGCAATGGCATTCCTTACTCAGCAAACCGTGTCGCCTTCTTTCTATGTTCACAGCCGGCTGACTTCTTTTTATCGTACGTGCCGCACGCTTTGCCTCACAGCCCCAAGGCCTTCAAAAAGTTGGCTTCTCGCAGTCTTGAACTTGGTGCTGAAGCCACATCAAAACAATCAAGGCGGAAAGCTGGGCTAGTTGGTTTGACATAGTTAATTAAAAGACTAGCGCATAAAACTAGGACAAAGACAGAGAAGGAGACAGGACGAAACCATGTAGACAGGAACCAAGACACAGGAAAGGAAACCATGAGGCAGGAAACCATGAGACAGGAAAGAAACCATGTATCTTCGAAACAGTTTGCCACTTCTTGATTAGTTTTTTGTAACTCAGTGTGCACATGTGCCACTGAAGTGTTTTTAAGTACGTTTGGTGTAGTAAACCTTCAGTTGATGTTTAGCGCTCGTCCTGTCTCCTTCTCTGTCTTTGTCCTAGTTCAGTGATGTGATTGGCTGAAGCCATTTTGGAGCAGCTTTTTGGAGCAGCCAAATGGGAATTTTGGAGCAGGGAAACAAGCTTTTGGAGCAGCTCAAGGCTCATTGCAAGTGAAAAAATTGACTTTGCGAGAAGTAAAATAGTAAAATAAGGAGGAAACCTTTGGGAACAAAAAGGTGCTGTTCAATAGGATGTTAGGGGCATTTCGATGCGAGCAAAATGCAAAAACACCCGTGTACTAAGATTTAGGTGCATATTAAAGAACCCCAGGTGGTCCAATTCTGGAGTCCCCCACTACGGCGTGCCTCATAATCAGATCGTGGTTTTGGCAATAATTTAATTAAATTAGAGGCAATTGTGAAACATCATATGTTGGCCCAAATAACTAATTTTAGAACTTCAGTGTCATGTAAATTTTTATGCGACCAAGTATAGATCAGCGCTGTGTTATAGCCGCCAAGCACCTATAGGACAGCAGTTATAAATGGACAACAAGGAATTCACTGGAACTTTTCTTTAAAAATGACTAGAATGCAGATCACAAGCTTACAGAAAAACAATGAAATAACATTCTCTACGTTTTGAACTGAATAATAATTATGTAGACGACAGCACAACTTTTCGGCTTCTTGGCCTATCAAAAAGCAGTGGACCTATTCTGTGCCTTTTTTCTGTGAGCAACATCATTCAGTCTTTAACTGCAAAATACTGCCCAGTTGGCTGCCTTAGGCGACATTTTGTCAACAGCAGCTGAAAGCCTTGTTTTTCCTTCAGCAAGCATGGCCTGCCCACTTTCCATATCACCAAAATTCTTCATCTTTATGCCATTGTTGATGAGCAGCTCTGCATTCACCAGCATTTTCTTTGCTGTTTCTACTTCCAGCTTGAGGGTTTTGTCAGCATCACTTGGTGTCATCTTCGGCACATTGGCACGCTGCCGTTTGGCAGCCTGCTCTTCTTCAGCTGCCAAACGTTCTCTGTACCTTTTGCTTGCCCCTCGCACTGCTCTGACAACATCAGGCGTAACATCAAAGTGAAAATACGCGTTTGGCGCAGCTTTGGCGCACAATAACAAAAATGTAGCAGGATGTAGCAGGTTTTGCCTTTTGGCGCACATCGGCGCAATTGGCGCAGCTATCACATCACTGCTAGTTTTATGCGCTAGTCTTTTAATTAACCACCTCAAAAAAGCGCCGTTTTATCGTCGTTCATTTGCCTCCAAAATGTTCGCCTCACGATCTTCCATTTTGCGCTTGCCGCTATCATTCTGTGGGAAGTACGTTGCCACGGCCAGATGCTCTTTACTATAGCCGTTTTTTGTAAAAAAAAAAACAAAAGTAAATCTTTACTATAAACGAAAAGAAATACAGTAGTCTACCGAAGACAAAATGGGACCGCAGTTTAGCTTTATTATATCGGAGTATAGCACAGCGGGGTTTACTGTAACAGAGAAGACCACGGTCAACACCAATAACTCTGATTCCAAACGATCTACAGGTAAAGCAACCCAACCCACAGCTCACACCTCCCCCCAGTCACCATCCCGGCTGGTCGCCATGCCCTTCGCGACTCACAGGCATGAATGCACCTCGATTAAAGCCACACGAGAGTGGGACATGCATCACACCACGGCCAGTCACAGATGCACAAGGGGGGTTGCACAACAGGGGAGGAGGCCGTCTTGGTCAGAGGGAAGAGTGTTGTTGTCAGCTTGCTGCCGAAGCGGGGCAAAGGGTGCCACTGACGCTTCCCACAGCCCTCAGTGAGACAATCGGAGGGAAGCTCTCGGGTGGGCCCGTTCCATGCCCTCGCAAACAGGCGGGCCGTTTACCCCCATCATTCCCTTGGGGGCAGGGACACGGCTTGCACCACAAAGCATCGAAACATCACTGCTTCAGCAGCTGTGCCTTTCCATGACAAAACCACTGGATCCTTTTTTCAACCTTCTCAAGACGTTCTGTTGGAACACCAGGGGACCATGCTAAACTCTTACGGCGCTATTTCCTTTTCTTTGTTAGTGTTTCATTTCTTTTTTTAGCCGATGTGACCCGTTATAAGTGTGCCCTATAAACATTCTTTATTCGCCTAATATTGTACAATCAATTTATCTATTGTACAAATCAATCATGAGCCTGGGCACCGCAACTGTGTCGAGCACATTTCTTCTTTTCGCATTGCCTGTCATAGCGTTCTTCATCCTTTTTGCCAAATTTGTATAATCTGCTACATCCTTTTCTTGCTGTTTTGTTCCGTGTTAATTATGCCCTTACCATAACTCCAGATGGCAATGTTGGATATTGCATAAATAAATAAAGGCTTGCCCTACATTACTCCCAACAGTCCCGGGTGTTCCACAAGGTTGGTTCCCCAGATTATCAGGGCTGCTGCACGCCCCACTAGGCACACCTTGACTGCAAAGTCACAAAAAATTTGACAAGTGTCTGCAAATAACCAATGCAGCAACGTGATCGGATCTCCGTGCATGACAAATTTCGTCTCTCTAATAATAATAACAATAATAATAATAGTAGGATACGGCAAAATTACACGCCAGAGGTTACCAAACGACATCTTTTTTTTTTGTGAATTTGCTTCACTCGGCTGGGCTCAGCCATGCTTTTTGAGGGTCACAAACATTGGCATCCTTTCCAACGTTCAAAAGTAAGGTGCGAGAGAGAGAGAGAAGCAGGGGAAGAGCAACAACAACTGGTGCTCACCCGTCGCAGCATGTTGTTCCCCTCCTGCCGCTCCTCCTCGTCGTCCTGGTTGAGAAGCTCGCGGAGGATGACGTTCTCCGACCGGCTGCTGCTCGGGGCATCCGTCTCCTCGCCTCCGCCGCTGCCACCGGCGCCCCCCAGACCTTGGGTGAGCAGGTTGCGCAGCTTCTGCGCTCCGCCGTCGTCCGAGGATGATGTGCCGCCCCCCGTTGTGTAGGGCGAAGGCGCGGCCCCCGGCGTCGTCGAAGGAGGAGGTGGCAGGGACGAGCCGTACTCCTCGTCGCCATCGTCGCCCCCGGCCACACTCTTGCCACCCTGGGACAGAGCAGCCGTGTGGCGCTCATTCAGCGACGAAACCTCCAGGGTGCCAGGTTTTACGGTTTGACCAAATGTTTAGGGGAATCCCCCAAGGTGGAGTAGATTTGTAATAAGGAAGTAATTACTCATTGACGTCCACCCGAGCGCAGCCATACGGCTACAAAGGAAAGCTATGCAGCTTTCTCAGAAACTTCGTAGTTAAAGAAAAATTCGTCCTGGTCCGGGGATCGAACCCGGAACCACCGCTTCACCGGAGCAGTCGCTCTACCAATTGAGCTAACCGGGACGGCAGGCTTATGGTAGGGCGAGAGCGAATTGATCAATAACTCGAAGTGGGAACAGTGTTGACCAAATGTTTAGGGGAATCCCCCAAGGTGGAGTAGATTTGTAATAAGGAAGTAATTACTCATTGACGTCCACCCGAGCGCAGCCATACGGCTACAAAGGAAAGCTATACAGCTTTCTCAGAAACTTCGTAGTTAAAAGAAAAATTCGTCCTGGTCCGGGGATCGAACCCGAAACCACCGCTTCACCGGAGCAGTCGCTCTACCAATTGAGCTAACCGGAACGGCAGGCTTATGGTAGGGCGAGAGCGAATTGATCAATAACTCGAAGTGGGAACAGTGTTGACCAAATGTTTAGGGGAATCCCCCAAGGTGGAGTAGATTTGTAATAAGGAAGTAATTACTCATTGACGTCCACCCGAGCGCAGCCATACGGCTACAAAGGAAAGCTATACAGCTTTCTCAGAAACTTCGTAGTTAAAGAAAAATTCGTCCTGGTCCGGGGATCGAACTCGGAACCACCGCTTCACCGGAGCAGTCGCTCTACCAATTGAGCTAACCGGGACGGCAGGCTTATGGTAGGGCGAGAGCGAATTAATCAATAACTCGAAGTGGGAACAGTGTTGACCAAATGTTTAGGGGAATCCCCCAAGGTGGAGTAGATTTGTAATAAGGGAGTAATTACTCATTGACGTCCACCCGAGCGCAGCCATACGGCTACAAAGGAAAGCTATACAGCTTTCTCAGAAACTTCGTAGTTAAAGAAAAATTCGTCCTGGTCCGGGGATCGAACCCGGAACCACCGCTTCACCGGAGCAGTCGCTCTACCAATTGAGCTAACCGGGACGGCAGGCTTATGGTAGGGCGAGAACGAATTGACCAATAACTCGAAGTGGGAACAGTGTTTACCAAATGTTTAGGGGAATCCCCCAAGGTGGAGTAGATTTGTAATAAGGGAGTAATTACTCATTGACGTCCACCCGAGCGCAGCCATACGGCTACAAAGGAAAGCTATACAGCTTTCTCAGAAACTTCGTAGTTAAAGAAAAATTCGTCCTGGTCCGGGGATCGAACCCGGGACCACTGCTTCACCGGAGCAGTCGCTCAGATTCCCATACACATAACATTGCTACGAATCTCTGTAGCGTTCATTTGTTCATTCTTCAAAGGTGCCGGCAGACTGCTTTATCGCTTTGTTTGTGATGCAAGACGCGACCAGATCTACCTTGACTGATCGCATCCAGGCGGAGCCGATTCTACGTTGTTCCAGAATGTTCCAGTAACTTTGCACGCTTTATCTCGAAAGTTCGCTACCAGCAAAATGAGCACAGCCAAGAGCGGCGGGCAGGAGAGGGGTGACAAGGAAAACTTGTGCACTTCATCAGCGATGACATGTGACAACCACGTGGGACTTGGGAGTTCCTTCCAGCCCAGCAGTCAGTATTACTTAAAACTTCTGTAATCTGCCATTTCCTGCAATTTCACATGCTTTGTGCAGTGTACGCACCTCCTGAGCCCCTCTATTCACACCATCCACACTATTACCTGACCTAGAGCAAAATTCCCAAGTGAGCTACCTCTTACTGCCATTGGTGCCTACATTAGGGGGTGACACTAGTAGACGTAGCAGGAACGCCTGCAAGGACCTCCCATGCCAAAAGACATGCATTCGTGCGACACTGTCCCTAAGGCAGAGATCAAACAGCCTGCCGCAAAGAAGCTGCCTGAAGGAGTGTGCCAGAGCACGGCAGGCCTTAAACTAAAAACCCCCTGTACACCACCACAGAAAGTCGACCAGATTCACCGGCATCGGTTAGAAGGTTCATGCCAGTTTGGTAGCAGTTTTTTTTTTTTTCCTCTCCCAACTCTACTCAGACTCGTTGCACATTGCATCGCTGCTTATCATAGAATGCAGTGTCTCGACCTGCTTTAGTGGCAGAACAAACTGCCACATGCAGCCCCTCCCCAAACTATTCCTGGTGGCATGGACACACCAAAACGAGCTCTTGATTCCTGCACCATAGACTGACGATGGGAGCAACGTGCGTGGATGCTTGGCCGAGGTTCCATCGGACCAGCACTGACTGAGGGAGAGTGCGTACCTTGGGTGTGTTGGCCGACGTGAGGTCATCCTCCTCGGGCCAGGAGGACGACGGGAACATCTCCATGGGGAGCAGGGAGAAGTCCTGGCTGCCCCCCGAAGAAGAGGGGCTCAGGTGGAAGAAAGTGTTGGACACGGGGGGACCGCCCCCCACCGAGCCGCTGCCGCTGGGGGCGGTCGGACCGGACGACGAAGACGACGAGGGGGCCCCGTTGACTGGAGTGGGGACCCTGCTCAGCTCATCCGGGGACGGGGCCTCACTGTCCCTGGGGGGCACAAAGTACGGGGAGGACGGAAATGGCCAGTCAGCGGGCATCACACAACACCCTCAAAAGACCACACTTGCACCAAACACCCATTTCCATAACGCCCCTGACCAGGCAGTCTCTAATAAGATGACAAGTAGATCAATCCGCCTTGAAATCCAACAGAATATCCTACCCCTAAAAATGCCTAGCGGACAACCACGAATTTATCTCCTAGATAAATTCCTTTCACTGGGTACAAAAAACCAGAGCCTCACTGAGCAATAAACAATTATAGCCAATGGCACAACCACACAAACGCATTTTGCAACACTACAGAAAGCTTTTTCTCAAGACCACTTACAGTGTGAAACGACATTAGGCATGGTAAAAGAGCGCACCGTACTTGCACGTTTTCACTAACCTAGGTAAAAAAAAAACAAGCTAATCAATATCAAACGAGTATTGTTACCTGCTGGGGAGCAAGCGAAATACAAATCTGTCTCCTTCCCAACCTACTCCCGCTTTCTCCAGGCATGCTTCAAAACAAGAACAAAGAAAGCACTATAAGGTTCACAGAGGCTCACCGGATGATGGAGTGGGTGGCCATGAGGAACTCGGGTTCACTCGTGACCTGGTTGTAGTTGAAGCGCTTGCTTTTTGTCTGCACCAGCAGAGACTTGTCGGGCGTCACCTGGAGCCGGTAGATGGCGCTCGTGTGCTGGCCCTGCTGAAGGGCTGCACCGATAAAGGGAGAACCTCACAATTTATTCATATATCTGCAACATACTACAGGCTCTACCTTGGCAAGTCAACAAACGGCCTGCTCTAAAGCATCGCTGCTAGTAAGGGATGACAGTACAGTTAAACCTGGTTGTAGCAAACCTCCATGTAGCGAATCTCTCAACATTACAAAGTTTCTCAATTTCCCGACCCCACCCCCGTCAAAGTGTGTGTATTTGCAGACTCTGTGGAACGAAAATGCTGTGGCAGCCAACTTGATATAACGAACTCACCATGTCGACTATTATTAACTAGTTCTTCGCTACTTGAAATTTGGCAGAATCATGCAAAAGTTTCACGATGATATAAATCACACAACTGCTATGTGAGGAATATCTAAGGTCTCAACGCACGAACACAGTTGACACAATGCGTCGTGCTCCAGAAGATCGGCGCAACTCCGAGACAAATGTAGCAGTCTCCACAGATTTTGCTTTTGTAGCATCACACCAGATGGCACTACAACAGCTCGTGATAAAAAGACAGGATGTAGCGATGAAGCTACGGAACGAGCAGCGTGCACCCATCGCCTCTGCTCAGTTGCTCGCGTTATCAATGCGACCACAAAATTTCTGTCCACGTTTACGGCTTTGAGCAAAGGAGGTTTACTGTGAACATTTCTTAGGCTATTTAATTAAATTTTCTTTCCGGCTTCTATTCTGTACAGTCTTCCCGAGTTTTCAAAAGAAAACTAGTACAGTAGCCAGCCGAGCGATATTTCGGACTCCAATAATTTGGACTAGCTCGATATTTTGGACTTCGCTGAGGAACTGTCGCGCACCTCATAGGAACGTGTACGTTTTCACGGCCGATATTTCGGACTTTGCGGAGTCTCAAAGTTCAAATTTTCGGACTAAAATACACACCAACAACATTATGATGACCATTTTTCAACCAAAAGTTTGTTACTTCAGCCTAATATAGACGCGAGCGGGCATCGCTGTCACTACCAACCCGTCTGCCGCCACCGTGAAAGGTGCCATCTTGGATTTAAACGGAATCGGCTCGGCGGGTGCAATCAGACTGGCTAGGATAGGCTTGGCTAATTGTTCTCCATCATTGCCATTCGAGATAATGAGATGCTCTCCATTGCCATCGAGATGGCCTACAAAGGGCGATCGCATTGAAAACGGTGCAACGGGACAGCTGCAGCGTCAGTTGCGGATTGGACGACGCACCCCGCGGTGCAGGGCAGCAAACGCAGTAGACGGGAGAGACTGCACTCGGAGGCGCTCGCTTCCGCTCGCGTCTTCCCATAGGTTACCCATAGGTTACCTCTCGGTCTTTGCGAATGTCATTGCCCCATGCAAACTGACTGCTCTTGCTTCTTGCTTAAGTGCATTCATTCGCGGCATGACCGCGGCCGCGTCGCACTATCTGGTGTCACGATGTGATAAGGTGCGGACATGAAGAAAGCATGGCTATGACTCATATAGAGTCTAATATCGCTTGTAAGTGGAACATCAGGAGCAGCGATTTTCCCAATTTTGAAAGCCGGTTATTTGCAGAAAAGTATTTTTTGAAGTTCACGAATTTTTCGGACAGTTCGATTATTCGGACCGTTTTTCGGGTCCCGCCGAGTCAGAAAAATTGGTCGGCGACTGTAGTAACGAAAACCTGCATGGAACAAAAAATAAATGCAGACTTTTCTTGATTTTGTTACCCACGTTTAACTGTAGCTGGCTCCACTCATTTACAGTACGGGGAGATAAAGAATATTGAGGATTTTCGTTCTTGTAAGGTACGCTGCTATAGTCTGATACAGCTCAAGAACGAAGCAGCATTTCCCAATGGCACAGATCAACTATCATGACGCCATGAGTAATGCCGTTAATCCATGGTCAATCCCCTTTCACCTGCCAGCCCCTACAATGCCACCCTAGTAGGTCCAAAGGGATTAACTGGTCTAGACCACTGGGGAAGGGAATGATGAAAGAGGGAACATCACAACTGAACAAACACCATCTTGTGTTCACCAATCTTCTTGAACAGCAAAAACAGCACTCAAATGCAACACAGTATAGATGAGGACAGTGAGAACCTTACAGAAACGCTCTTCCACGCCATGCATTGTTCGTCCGTCGTTCTTAAAGGGACACTGAGGAGAGCTCTATTCATATTTTTTTGTAGCAAAATCCGATAGTTCGGCATTTCATGGCTTTGTTGCCACTTGGCCGACAGCGAAAGATGCATTTATTTCCAAGAAATTTGGATTCGAAGTTGAAAAAGTTTTTCCCGCCGCTCTGATTCAAACTTGGGATTCTCCTATGACGACACAGGACTAAGTGACGTGAAACATGACGTGCACATGACGTAATGCAGACTCCGTGATTTCTGGCGGCCAGCAGTGCGGCCCAGCAGCAGCCGAAAAGAAAGCTACCGCCGGCCGCACGTTGAAGGCATCTAAGGGCTACTGCGGCCGTCACTTTGTTTACGTTTGCACCGGCGTTTTGCCAGCGTTACAATGGATCCAGTACTCGAAGTCGTCAACGAAGTTCTCGCAAATAGACACCTTTAGCATACCGTGTACCTTGTTTACCGTTAGCAGAATACCGGGAGCCCGCATCCCGCTGTGAGCAGGCGCTGATTGGTCCCAGCGCTGCAGGAGCGCGCGTAGCTGTCGGGTACGTGGCGCCATCTGGCGACGTCAAGGAGATTTGCGCATGCATTTGCTGCCCCTCAGTGATTAGTGGCTTCTCGTGTCCTAGTGTTGCTAGAATTATTGGTTCTAGCAACACTGTTTTGTCCTATGACGTCATCACATTTGTACTTGCGAGTTTGGCCTGTGGCGGCAATACCTGTATTTTGGTTCTTGCTCTTTTCTACGTTACAAGACCTTTGTTGTCAGTATGAGTGGTGTTTTTGTAATCAGGAGCTGGTATTCTGTCGATGCAAGTCAACTTCAATTTCTCCTCAGTGTCCCTTTAAACTCGAGCTACACCACCACCAGGAGCAGACTCCACCGCAAAGCCTCAACCGAGCCCTAAACGATGGCAAGCTACCAAAGGTACTTTCCCAAAGTGCTGCCACCAGAAGAAGCGCTACTCGCACATAAACATGCAACCAGAGCCTGCAGGGCCCCCCTTCCTGAACTCCAGAGGTCCGATTCGATACAGCTCCCAGCCAGCGCGCCCTCGCATTGGGGGGGAAGGCAGAGAGCTCACCCTCTTTAAGGTGCTGATCCAACTTGTGGAGGTCCCTGGACTCACAGAGCTCCTGGATCACACGTCCAACGAGGGACTTGTTGAGGTACTGGCTGTACGTCGAAGACACACCACTGCAACAGTCGTGGGTGTGAGGGAGCCACGACCACTTTCCCTTTCCACTTTTTCCCCCCTCCCCCGTCCACGTCGCGGGCTCAGTTCCCGTCCCTGGCAAGGTTTTTCATCGCTGGTTTCCTCCCACAAAATGGACCTCGGCAACATAGGCCAGTGGTCTACTCTTAATTCGAAGAATTTCAGGTTTTCCGCCACAGAAAATTGCGGATTTTAAACATAACCAGCGAATAGATACCAGCGAGGTGTTCTCATGAAGTGTAGTCACGAAGGGCAACGTATTGCCACGACAAGTCTAGATTTAGGCTGCGCTGCTCTTTATGCAGAAAAACATACTGCTTCGTATATATACAGACCTTACAGTGGCCCGAAAAAATGCAATGCTCGTCACTAACTGAGCCAGGAACAGTACAGAGCTCGCACATTAATCAGTGCACAACAATTAGTGCACCAGTGACAAAAATTAGCACTTGCAGAGTTCTGGAGTAACTTCTCTCCCTACCCACAAAGTAGCCCACTGGATAGTTAAGGCTAGTGTAAAGCTGACACGAAGACATTCAAGACAGCGAGCTGTAAAACTAGTGGATGAGTGTTCCAAATAAAAATTCTTTTCAGAGTCATTTCGCAGCCTCGCAGAACATCGTTAGAATCATGCCACCAGCTGCAACGCATACATCCACTCCCAATTAGAAGTAATGGGGCTTAATGTTGCCTAATAACCACAACTTCGCTAACTCCAGAGGGTGCCGGTGGTGAGATTTTTTTTATGGTTTGGTTTTGGTTTTGTGGGGTTTAACGTCCCAAAGCGACTGAGGCTATGAGAGAGGCCGTAGTGAAGGGCTCCGGAAATTTCGACCACCTGGGGTTCTTTAACGTGCACTGACATCGCACAGTACACGGGCCTCTAGAATTTCTCCTCCAAAGAAATTCTAGCCGCCACGGCCGGGATCGAACCCGCGTCTTTTGTATTGTAGGTAAGATGTATTGTATATGCTTGTTAGTTTTGTGCGAAATTGCATCCTGTCTGCCACTACTGCTCGATAGGACAGGAGCCCTTGTCAGGCTAATGCCTTTAGCTCCTGCTTCATTGCGCGTTTGTTATGTGCATAACAAAACCAATGAATAAACTCCAAACTTCAAAAAAAAAGAAAAATCTTTTTTTTTCTTTTTTCTTTCCCCCATTTCCTATTCAGCATTCAAGGAAATGATGTGGAGGGCTTCCTCCCATCCAATTTTGGTTCTTAAAAAAAACTTGCCTTCCGGCAATGGTGATTCAGCTCAAACAGACGCACATTTTGCTGAGCAAATTGCATCTGAAAATGGAACGTTTCTGCCCTGCCACTCGTGACGTTAAGACCGAGAAGGACTCTGTGATTACTGTCCTGGAGATGGATGGTGGTGTAACCAAGCCCCAGAGATTCGCGTGAAAAAAACTGTCTTGACATCAGCGTAGTTTCCTCAGAAAAAACAGCTGGCGTTGACTGTGCCTTTTTCTCGGTCTTTCGTCTTTTCTTGCTCGCGAAAGTTCCATTTTTCAGAAAAAGGAGACTTTCTGTCGTTAGAACGCAGCGATCTATCACCAGTAAAGCCAACTTCAATTTGTCCCGAGCATCCCTTCAACAACTTGCGGCTCGACGACTCTTATTTGCAAGAAACTGCACACTTCTATGTGGCAGGAATCCGAAACAGAGACCCCCGGAAGACGCAAAGGAGGAAAGAAGCCCAATGTACCCACCTGGTGTCTACAGCAAGGATTTTGCCGCTGAGGTCGAGGCGTGTCGTGAACTGCTCCACACCTACAGAGGCTGGAATCTTCTCGTTCGCGGGGATACGGCGGGCCACACAGACCAGGCAGTTTTGCACTTCTACTCAGGGGGAGGAGGATAGAGAGAGAGAGAAAAGAGAATATCTCCAGTTAGCCAACAAAAAAAGCTTCAAGCACAAAGCTCAAGCAGACCTGCTCAGACTGGACCCGTGCAATGCAATTCACCTTTGCGAATGAAAAAAGGCGCATTCGTTTCTATGGAATTAAATACCAAGCACACCACGTTTCTGGCAAGGCTGCCACAGACAAGAGACCTTCCAAGCTATCTTTTCATGTTCATAGCTACCATGATTGCAGAGCTTATAGGGCACTTCTCATTCTCAGTCATCCCAAACTGCACTAAGAGGCAAACAAAAATCGAAACGCAGGGTGACGGACCAAAATAATAGCGGCGTGGGTTTGTTTACATCCGACACTCTGCAGAGCTGTAATTTTGACTACAGAATAAGCCCTGGGTGACGAAAAGTTAAGTTTTATATTTATCACAAAACTACTTGGCATGTTTATTTCAAGTTTTTACATTTCTCTCTTTCCTTTTCTTTTCAACACGCACGTGCGAGTCTGCTCTTAAACCTCCTCCCAATGGCTATTCGTGATCCTTCATAGAGTCGATCTGCGCAGAGTTCAATGCTATTTCAAAAGTGACGTACAACACCAGCTGCCCCACTTTGAGTTCAATGAAAATTGACTCAACGGGCATTTAAACTGCCCGTACAAGTCTGACCTTCCGCACAAGAAGCCCTTGTATACTGCAGGCATGTACAACATTCAACAAAGTCAGCACTGCAGCTTCAAAATGCGGAACTACTCCAGCTCGGACAGTGAGCACTCTCTTCCCTCCCCATCCTCTTTCTATCTACTCTTTACTAAAAAGCTGCTTATGCGCCATA
The DNA here is from genome assembly GCF_055824585.1 of Amblyomma mixtum. NCBI lineage: Eukaryota > Metazoa > Arthropoda > Arachnida > Ixodida > Ixodidae > Amblyomma > Amblyomma mixtum. The sequence goes on along the minus strand of NC_143012.1, from coordinate 197,210,236 downwards.
AAACCCCATATTACTAATTATTTTACTAACAAGCCCCGAGTGGTTACACAACGATCTCACGGGCCGGCAGCTTCCGCTGCGACAGAGTGAGACGCCCCCAACAGATCCACCGCGGCCCAGCAAAGGGAGACTAACCGGAGTCGGTGGCGGAGTCGTCGCCGCTGCCGGCCGAGCCTCCGTTGGGGTAGGGCAGAAAGATGGCTGAGATGTGCATGTTCTCGTAGAGGGGCGCGACGCGCTTCTCCTCGGGGGCATCGGGCGGGCGCAGCAGGAAGCGGCACTGAAACGAGCGGCTCTTGCCCCCGGCCTCGGTCCAGCCCAGGCCGTTGGCGCCCAGCGACATGGGCAGCAGGTTGCTGCTGAAGCGGCCATGGTCGCCGTGGTGCAGGATGTTGTAGATGCTGGTGCCGTCCAGCTCCCCCTGGCCGTACTGCAGGAAGGAGGAGACGTTCTCCGACACAAACTCAATGCGCCCCTCGGTGTTCACCACAAAGAGAAACCCGTCCAGCGCCTCCAGCAGCAGGGGGCCCAGCACGTCACTGCCCAGGATGGTGGGCTTGCTCGAGGACACCTCGCTCTGCTGCAGCTCGCCCCCGCCCCCGCTCGCCTCCTGCTGCTTGATCCGGCGGATTTGGTTGACCGTCTCCTGCAGTATGGCACACTTGTCTGGCTTGACGGACAGGGAATTCATGTCAGACAGGCTAGCAGAGATCAGTTCTGCTAGTTCCTCCAGGTAGACGTTCTCCTGCTCCCGCCGGTGCTTCTCATTAAGGCACTTCTTCCTGCAACAACAACCCAAGGGGGGGAGGGAGGGGGGGCGCTGCGGTCAGCCACAACACTGCCATTTCGCCAGGCACACGCACGCACACGTACGGGAGCAACGCAACCTGGTGGGACAGGAGCTGTCGTCACAGGGGCGGTCACAGTATCAGGGCCGGCCAAATGACCCGACAGTTGCACACTGATGGGCACATTTCCTCCTCAAATGAAATAAATCAGCCAGGCAGCTTGGATTAACATTTGTCTTCGTATTACAGTAAAGCCTCGTTAATTAGGACTTAAAATGACCAAGAAAACTGCCCAAACTACCTGGAGGTAGGAACTTACAAATGGCCAGAAACCGTTCACATCGTCTGTCAAAAGCCAGGGCAGTGATCGCCTCCTTCAAGGATGAAAACTGCATGGCAACGATGATTGCTCTGAACTGATACTGAACAACGTCTGAATACTGCATGCACTCTCAGAATTGTTAACACACAACTGCTCCAGAATGAAAAAGGCCTCCGCAGCGTCCTTCACAGTGCATTGCGGTAGCAAAGGAGCCGCCTCGCAAGCAGCATCATTGCATGTGAATAGGCGCCGTCGCACAAACTGCGAACAGCACGCAACGAACGCGCAGTTAGTGCACTTTCATCCAAATAAAAGAACAGAAGAACCATGCAGATGGAACAAAGGGAAATGCGTTGGTGCCAGAATGGCGATACACCTTCTGGTGAGAAATGAAAAGACTGCACCAATCAACATCCAAAACTGCACAAGACTCTACTTAGCTGGCTGGCCGGTACGCGGCAGAGCCTGGAGCGAAACTCAGAAAAGGGAACCTGAAACTATGTGTGGCCACACAATTTTTTGCCGACACGGCCGTCCAAATGTTGTCATGCCTAACCCAAGAGATGAGAGGGCGCCTCTCTGACGTGATATCTGACACGATGTGGGATATGTCATTCATGCAGCAACAACACAGCCTCTGCCAGCAGCACACCCCAAGTGAGTCCAGCAGCGTCCGAATGAATGAGCATACAACGCCGCAGACTTACATGGCCGTAGGCAGGGCCCACATTGGTTAAGGGCGGTCGAATTAACACTACTACTACTTAACACTACTTTTTTGTGTGTGTGTGAGTAAGCATAAGAAAACCTTGATGTGCCGGGCTCCATGCCAGTAGTGTTTTGGAAATAAGAAAGACTGCACTTGAAAAATGCGCAAAGGAATTAACCTGCTGTCAGGCAAACGTCAAAGTGCGAGGCGAGTATACGGTTCTTGGCTAAGTGCAGAAAAAAGTGCAGAAACATTTCTATAACTAGCCTTAACGATTTGTAGAAGGGGCAAGGAATGTTCTTTGTTTCTGATCAGGAACGTGAAAACAAAAAGAGAAGGTCAAGGCCATGTTAGCATGACCTGAAAAAGAAAAGCAGCAGAAACTAACAGCTGCTAAAGCTCGGAGAAAAACTGCACAGACAAGCTCAAGAACATGGAAAGACCCTCACGCAAAAGAGGGCAGCTCCCTACAGGCTCATTCCAAGTGCAACGAACGTCATGAGGGGCACCAATCCGCAGTTGACAACAGGTACCTATGCTGGCTAGAAGGCTGCACCCCAAATGTAATGTGCCAAGGTAGTTTATTGTCAACAGGCAACAGCAGCTGGGCCAATTTCAACCACAGTGGACCTTCCCAAGCAGCGTGATACTCACAACAGAAATTGGTAACAGCCTCTACACGACACTACGGTTGAAACCTAATTTCCTGGCACAACACTACTGCTAAAAGTTGCCTAGTTTGGCATGAATTCTGAAACTCATCTCAGTCCAACCCCCAAAGTATCACATATCTATTGCAGTACAACTAGAATATCTATTGCAGTACAACTACAATATCTATTGCAGTACAACTACAATATCTATTGCACTATGCAGTGATGGGAATGGCCAAAACCATTTTGTAGCAGGCCTTGTAGCAGGAAAATATTCGCTTTGTAGCAAGCGTCACTTGTTTTGTAGCAAGAGCCGGCATTTCCGAAAAAAAAAGCTTAGAAGACAAATTTATAGTTTATTTGTAACAGCATACATCAATGCAATGCAATACAGAAACACACAAAGTGTATATTGACTAGCACTGGTAATCATTACCATGGTAATTGTACCGCAAGACAAAGAAACATTGTCTTCACCAGCAACAAAGAACTGAGACCGAAGTACTCAAAATATTAAAATAAATTATGAGTGTAAACAGGAGCAGCCACTGAACTAAACCTGCTTTCGAGAAAAAAAGGAACTGACCATCTTGGATTGCAGTAAGCATGTATGACAACCCTTCGCACAAGAATCAAGAGAAATGAAAGGGAATTAGGCATGTGCTTTAAAAATACTGATATCAGATGGACAGGCCTATGTTCCTTTCTTTGAGCCCTTATTAAAGGCAGCCAGATGAGAGACACTATCATTCATTTTTTCCCTAGCTTGGCTCAATATTGCCTGGCCACTCGCAATGTCACTGAAGTTCTTCAGCTTCATGCCCCGCTCAATCAGCAATTCAGCATTTCTGAACATGTGCTGCGCTTCATCTACCTTCTGTTTCGCTTGTGCTTTAGACAAGCTGGCACTTGCTAGCACTGGATCCGCACCTGCACGTGGCCTTTTCGACTTCTCTTGTTCGCAGGCAATGCGCTCTGCATACCGTTTCGATGCGCCTCGAACGGCCCTAATGACATTTGGACAAATTGAAAGCTGGCATGGGTCACTGTTGTACCTTCTGGCAAATGACATAATCTGGCGAATACCATTCACGCTTGCCAGACAAAGGTTCGACCTCTCATTCAAAACCCTTGTATTCTGGCTGAAGCCTCGCTCAACATCAGCGTTCCCATGCGGAAGCGAAAGAAGGGCCTTGACAAGCTTAGTCAAAAGCGGATATTTTCTCTCACCTTGAGCGCCCTTGATGATAAATATATTATGCCAGTATTTGTCAAGTGGCCCATCAGTGCCCACATTCAGCGCTTCAGAGCTTAAGAGTGTCACCTCATCAAGGAGAGATGAAACTTGGCTAGGTTGTATCACTTGAGGCGCACATTTTGCAAGATATCTGAACGATTCTGCTGAAGACTCCTGGGAGTGGGTGTTTGGGTGCAAGCACCTGAGGTGCTGAAGTGTCAAATTCTGAAGAGGAAGCCTTGTCAGAAGGTACTTTGAGCACGCTATGTAAAATGACCTAGCTCCTAGTCGAAATTCAGCTTTCTCTGAAGCAGACCAAGATTTCATAGCTTCCTCAGTATCTGCCCCAACTACTATGCTTTCCTTCCAATTCTGCGAACTTTCGACATCAATGGAAGCGAGCTCATGTCCCTGTTTCAACATGAACACCTGAGGCCTCAGAAATCTGCCCAAAATTTTCTTCAACATCATCACCATTTCATCATAAAGAACATGCAGCAAAGGTTCACTCTTTTGAAACAGCGTCAGAAATCCCACAACTAGGTCACCTGCATTCTTCACAAACAGAGCCTTTGCGTAGAAACTTTTGTCATTCAGGTTTCTGTTTAGTCTCGCCCTCATGCTACCTGCAGCACGCACTGGTTTCTGGGAGTCTAGGATGCTCTTTAGGGCAGAAAACTGCTCGACTAGTCTTTCCACGGCTGGTACAAGAGACAACCAGCGACAGTTGACATGACGCAAAAACACAGTTTCAGGCAATCCAAGAGCCTCTTGTTTTTCTTGGAGCTGGGCACTTTGCACCGAAGATGTCTTGAAAAAGTAATACACGTCACTGACTACAGTTTCAACTTCACTACCAAATGAATCAAGAGCACATGAAAACGCGTTGTGCACCTTGTGCAGCGAGCACTCTCCGATTTCCATTAAGGGGCCGTTTTCCTGGGTCAATTTTTTCTTTAAACACTTCATTACATTTGGACCATCACTGAAAAATGAAAAAAACCCTGCTCGAGGAATATTTTCAGTGGCTTCATTTACACATTTCAAAAGGATATCAGCCGTTGCCCTCCCCAAACGAAACGACTGCAGGTGCTCGACCACTACTCCTTTTTCAGCACCAGAAAAGTAGCGCACGAGAACATCAAACTGCTGGCACCGCTGTTCTGGCAGTGGTGTTTCATCTACACTGATACTGTAAAACACACCAGGACGATTCAGTTCCTCATGCACAAGTCCCTTGAAATAAGGCCCAAGCCCATCTGACACAACGTAAGACACTTTTTTCCTACTACAGGAGAAGTCTTTAGCCACCTTTGAGTCGGGAAACATCAAGCGATGAAGGGGTGTAGCCGTATCCGCCCATGAGTATGGGAGACCTTTTATCGTCAATGCCAAAACAAAAAGTGCTTCGCTAGCTGTGACACGGTCTGCATGGGTCATCGTGCCTGTCGATGAAAAATCCAACGATGCTTGAACAGCAGCTGGCCTCTTCAGCCTCCCGTCAGGGCCCCGAAGCTTGCTGGTCAGCTCCAAGTGCTTTTTACTCTGTGAATGCCGTTTCACTGCTGTGACACCATGCTGTGAGCAGTTGATTGTCTGGTTACAAATAATGCAATAAGCATTTTCTTCCCTTTTTCCTGGTCTGCACCACACCTCGAAGCAATCTCCATTGCAGTCGACATCTTTCAATATGCCAGAGTTAAATTTGCTGTTGCGTCCTGCAAACGATAAATAATAATGTTAGTTTGATGAAATAAAAAGCTGTTATGCAAGCAATATGATCCTGTAAATTAGAGAATAATTGTAGAGTGCTTAAACACATTCTAAAAAAAAAATAAAGACCCAGGAAACACTACGGTTCTTTTCCCACAACAGTCATGGTTAACAATTATACACTTCATTCAAACGTGGCAGTACAAGTTATAGAAACACGTTCCTCGATACAGAACTGAATATTAAAAATTAACTTTAACAAAATTTCAATGGAGGCAAAATTCCAGAGGGCCGTGCGATGTCAGTGCACGTTAAAGATACCTAGGTGGTCGAAATTTCCAGAGCCCTTCACTGCAGCGTCCTTAGGTTGTAGCTGTTGCACTAATAGCTGCAAAAGTAGCTTTTTCAGGGCTTTCAGAGCACCTGAGCTGCACATACCGGCAATCTTTCCTGCACTAATTAGATGAATAAACGTTAATTTGGATAAACGTTAATTTGAACACGTAAAAACAAAAGAGCAGTTTGTTATAAATCCAGAATAAGCAAAGTGCCAAAAATTTGCAGCTCACTAATTGCAAAGTATTGAAGGCTTCTGTCTAGATGTTTGGCAGAGCAAGCTCCATTCTAAAAACCGGACACGTGTAATTATAAAAGCAGTACCACTTTCGCCGACAAAGAGCGCACCTGCTTTGAGCGCGCGATCGCGCTATCATGCAGTCCTCGACCGCCGAGGAAGGGTGGAGGCTTTCTCCCACGTATCCCTTACCCGCCCGTTAATTGCTGCCCTGAAAAACGACCTTGTTTCCCCTTACTTTTTGAAAGCTTCCGCCGTAAATTCGCGAAGCCTGCCAAGCTTCGACAATAGACAGGGCCGTCAGCGCAGCGCCAAAATCGTACGAACGTAGCGGGCGCGCCAGAAGACGCTTGTTGCTTCATCGTATAGCCGGAAGGCTGCAAAATACCGCGTTCCGTGGAACTTTCTTTCATTTTCGCCTCGGAAGTTTTTTTAATTACGGCAGCAACACGAGCACGAAGGCCAGAAGGCCCACCAACTCCGTGAGAAATGTACGGCGTCATATACGTCCGCGGTATACACTTTATTTCAGAAGCCGCTACATAAAACTCCTTAGCATGAGTTCAGTGCTCATATCCATATAACACTTTCAGCTCAAGCTGCAAAGGCACCGCTTTAAGGACGTCTTTCAATCAGCCAAGTGATGTCAGGAAAACGCATTCCGTAGGCTCCGCAGCCGGACAATCCGAAACTACCAAGCGACCTCGCATGCCGAGTGAATAAAGGAGCGCGTGAATGGCCCGGTCGCCGGCGAGTTTTATGCATTTCGTGCCGCAAGGTTGTTATGGGCAGCCCGGACGTCACTGTAGCTTTATTTCAACCACGGAATTCGTAGAACTGCGGATGGCAATATGAAATTACTGAGCGACGTTACACGGCTGCCCAGCACGCCACGTGCTCCAGGGCTTTCGAAGCTGATACTAGCGTAAGACGAACGCCACAAAACTACAAGTACTCTTTCATAAAAAGTAAACAAACCGGGAATTAACAGCACCCTCTCTTGCAGGCTCAAACTACCGCGGTTCTGCAACGTGCATCCACCGCCATTCGCTCAATTTGCTACTGTTAAGTCATGTTCAGTTTCTAAATTTGAACCCCGCCACACTGACTCATCAGCTCTTATGTCCAGAAAGACTCATTTGAATAAACTAAAAGGCGCAAAAAACGAGAAAAAGCTTACCTTTCAGTTTCGAGAGCGCCATCGTGACGCCGCCACGACGCCGCTGAAACCGCTGAAACCACGCAGTCGAGGCGAACGAGCGGCGGGAAAGTGCAAGAGCGCGCACCGACGCGCCAAGGCCTAGCCACGGCCCACTCCACCAACTACTCGCCTCCGGTGCCGGCCCACCGGAAACGCTCGGAGCTCGGACGCGGTGGAAAGCGTGACGCGTTCACGACACCCTCACTCAGTCACACTCTCCCATCAGAGACGAAGTAGACGGAGCACCATGCGGAGCACTCTAGACGAAGACTGAGAACTGGATCGTATTGGATTTTACCGGCTACTCTCAGACTTCAATGGCGGACAACAGTCGCAAGCATAGTTCCCTCACAGGGCAGTACCTGACGTTGGCGACGGCTCGTTTTGGCGCAGCTTTGGCGCAATTTTGCAAAAAGGCCCCTTTTTGGAGCAGCATGTAGCAGCTTTATCGAAATGGCGCAGATTGGCGCAATTGGCGCAGCATTCCCATCACTGACTATGTCTACAATAAGATAATGAATAGAGAAATGATCTCACACAAATAAAATAGATATGAAAGGGAGATGAGATAAGAGATGGTGCCCAGCCCAGCACCAAGCAATGCTACCCAGAGGAGCTTGCTGACACTCCAATCAACTTCAAAGCGCGCCTGCAACTACACTCCTCCCCACTTTCTTTTTATGATTGCATGCATTCTTCTTCCCCACATCACATGCTGCCAAGTCCACTGCCATACACCTCGCCACCTCTTTCTGCTTCAAGAATTTGACGGCTCCTGAGAGGCACATTTCCAGCTTTCCGTGAACATGGCACCCAAGTTTCACCGAAATCCCTGCCCTGAAGCTGCGGAATGCTGTCTCAAAGCATGTCATGCTAAGGAGCAGGCCACGAAAACAGCACTCGTTCCGCTGAAGCCGAGCACGGCAGAGGCGGACGCAGCTGAGAAGAGTGGAAGCGATGTTAGGGGATTAGTATGCGGCCCCCAGCGAACAAACAAAAGTGTCAGCCAGTGAGCGCACCTCTACCACCGGCATCTGAGGCAAAGAATCTAAACATTAGGACAACAGCTTGTGCCAGTCGCTGAGGCATCCTTAGAGGCGCGCATTGCGCGAGAGAGACAATAAACAAGAACGAGAACCGCTGGACCAGCACTTCCTGTGTGTACAGGGTCCGTCAAAAGTTCCCAGGCCACATGATCCACTTTTCATCGGTATATCCTGGCACTTAAGATTCCGATAGAGCTATCGAGGTTCTCAGATGGTAGAACGATCCTTCTTCTATTCTCTACAGGTATTTTGAGCTTCGAGGGTATCTCAACAGCACGACTATGCTGCTCAAAAGCAAACCCTGTGGCCTTGGAACTTTTGACGAACCCTGTACCTCGTTCTCAACTGTCATTTCTCCCGAGCTGTGCTGCTCTAAATAAATCCTAACAGTTTCCACAAGTCACAAGCAATGCAAGTAATAAGTATCATAGTCAAGCATGCCTTAAACACTCTACCCTTTCCCCCCACGGCAGGGTATCCAACCGGAACATCCCTCTGGTTTAACTCTCTGCCTTTCCACTATCTGTCTCTCTTTCTCTCTTATTCCAAACAGAACACTTTAAATTCCACCCAACTACAGGCTATCTTTTCCTCAAAAATCTACCTGCATCACTAGCACATACAGAAAACATCACAACAGATTTAACATATGGTGTGTGATGCCATTTCCTAGAAATATCGTCAGAGAAACCCTAAAATTTCTAAAGTTGAATTTCGAAAAGTAAAACAGCCTTTCCATCTTTTTTTTTTTTGTCATGCAGTTAAGTAAAAGCACAGTGCCCACACTGTACAAATCAAATAACAATAACATGGTGTAAAACACAAACAGAATGGAGTCAGTCCAACTAATGTCTGAAGCTCTCCTGCATGCATGCCAAAAGCACCCAGCCAGCTTCAGGTGGCTCTACGGAAGCACTTCAGCTAACAGCGTATTATAAAAGAAACAAGATATCAGACGCCGCCCACACAAAAGAAATTTGCGATTGAAATTCTATACCTGTAATGCGTAACTAAGCCTGCCAAATGCTCCTCAGATCACTTTTCATTTCTCTGTGTCCGCACATTTCGTTATGTCAACACATGTCCCCAGGTGGCTAACATGGAATATGTGCAACATGTGTCACACACACTCCAAGGTAAGCACAGTTCAGCTAAAGCTATGATCCCCTAACCACTTAATAAATGCGAGCTTTAACGCAACTGAAACTCTCCCAACCACAATCTCTACTCAGCCGAAATGCAAGTCACCAGCCGCACTAGACCAAGCCATAAGTGGAGTGGCATATGCACGACCCGAAAATTGGTTAATCAATGATCCATCATCTTATATTCCCCACATGCACGCCTCATCCCTGAGCCCTCGTCTAAATTCGCCTCACTACTTCTTCCCTCGAAAACAACGAATCCAATCTCCACACTGTCCTCCTTACTAGGCATCACACAGGTACTGTGAAGCACCACGCGCCATTTCTTCAGGTACCAGATAAAATGGATTACCTACAACTGATAACGTTAAAACTATACCAAATACACCCACGCGTGCTTGTGATCCTCACTACACCCAATAAATGACTGATCTCCGACAGACTCCACACAATCCGCTAGCCAGACCAATCAGTTGCCTCGGCAGCCACATTGGAGATATAAATCCTACCAGTGGACAGGTTCTCTTTTATTTTACTCTTGACATGAGCAAACCGGAGCGTTGACATTTAGACCCTGTGATAATACCAGACTAAACTGCCTCCCACTTAACCCCATTCGTCTGCACCTCTGAGATTATGCATTCTGTCTCTTTTTACGTCCCCCCCCCCCCCCCCCCTGTCCCCCACCTATGAACGGGGGGGGGGGGGGGGGGGGGGGGGCCAAGGCCAATAAGCACTTCAGGACTGAAGCACAATGCCAACCCATGCACCACGGACAGCGTTCCTCACCCCATGCATCCAGCCAGGCAGAGAGACAGACAGGCACACGCACTGGACGATGCCACACCCCGCCAACAGAGTTCTTCCACAGGGACGCACACAGGGGGGGAGAGAGCGACCAATATGGCGTTACGTACCGAGCTAAGACTGGCAACATCATTTTTCCAGGCTGCTTGTGTAGTGTGTGTTTCTCGCACTTTCCTCCCTGTTGTGTTTTTGTTCCAACCACTCTTTGTCCTTCTTCGAGTGTTAAGTGTGCCTTCTTTTTTTTACAGGGGGGAGCCACAAACCCGTCTCTTGGCGGAAAGCTTGGCCGAGGGACCGCTTCCCCCCTCTCTCTACGGATGCGCCAAAATGTAAACGAACACTTGACGTGCCACCTCAACTGCATTCACAACCAGACATCTATAAAACAGAAGGAAAAAAAAGAAAAAGAGAGGAATGTCATTCAGTTCCGAGGCTTCACAGCACAAGGCTTTCCTGAAATTTGGCGTTTCGGCTTTTGCTAACATCCGAATCCGTTATGAGCACAGCTCCCAAGCAACACTGTTAATTGGCCCAATAATGGAATAAATGGCTTAACTATGGTCCTATATAGGACTGGCATTGGCCAATATATTTCCTACACTGGGCCGATTACCAGTTCTGCTGGGGAGGCTACTGTGGCAGCAATTATTAGGGCCCAGTGCGTTTCACTTCATTCAGAAATAAAATTATTTGCACTGCCGTGCTCTTTGCAAGACGGCAGCCTCTCTCGTTCCTGCCAGCTGATGAACACCCTGCCCTTCTCACCTAATTATACAACTGAACCTACAAGTGTTATTGCAAGAAACATGCCAAGCTGTTGAAAAGGGTTAGTCACATGTGCTGAAATATCAAGCACACAAAAGAAGGCAAACAGGTAAAAGCACAGAAATAAAGAGTGCTGAGTGAGGCCCATACATGAACCGCTAAACTGCACACAGTACGCATGTGCGATACAATGGCCCTGACGGAAGCCACTAATCGCCGCACAACATTTGGAGTTCAAGAAACACAAGAGACGGCTGCAATGAATGAAATACGTAAGCGAGCATTAAGAAAAGAAAATTTGAGAAGAAAATTATTAATTTAGTCCTAGTTATGAAATTCTCAGGGCACAAGTATTTTTGTGCGCTCATTCTAGATATATCATTTAATTTCATGTAAAACAATCCCTTCAGCACTTATGCACTTTTTATGCAAGTATTTTGCGGAGAGTTCTGAAGAAAATTTGCTGCAGGAAAGTCGCTGAAATGTATGCCATTGGGTTCTCTCGACACCAAGGAATACAATAAGGGTAAAACTATCATCCTGGCTCTCGTAGAACTTGAGTAATAGGGTACTGAAGCTGCCACTTCACACACAGGAATACACATTTTCGTTCTCGTTTCTGAAGTGACAACTTCAAAACTCTATAACTCAAGTTCTACGATAGGCAGGAAGACAATTTCACCCTTATTGTATTCCTTGGTGTCAAGAGAACCCAATGGCATGCATTTCAGCGAGTTTCCCGCAGCAAATTTTCTTCAAAACTCTCCACAGAATACTAGCATAAAAAGTGCACAAGTGCTCAAGGAATTGTTTTACACGAAATTAAATGACATATTTAGAATCAGCACACAAAAATACATATGCCCTGAAGATTTCGTAACTGTGACTTCATTAATAAACATTTTTTTTCTTCAAGACCAGTGTCCCCCCCCCTTAAGAAAAGCATAGCACTCACTTTACACAGAGTTGTATACACAATGTTCAAAAGTTTGAACCCCCTCACCCCCCCTGGCAAGGCAGAACATGAAGTGGCACACTCCCAACTGTCCACTGGCACAAGCCTTTAGAATGATGACTGTGACAGTAAACGACATTTAGTGAAGAGTGTCACATGCATGGGTTAGTGAACCAACACTGCCTTCACACACACACGTAGGTGCAGCCCAGGACCAAGCACGCAAGTACCCCAGTGCACTGTTGACCAACACGACGGCCGCATTGTGTGGAGAGAGCCCCGAAAGCCCCGAAAGTCCCAATGTGCACTGCACACAATACAAAATTGTGGAATGAAGACGCTGCCAATTTTTACGTCACCAGTGAAGCACTGGTTGACTAAAACAGGCACCCATTAGTACCACATTTCCACGAAATCCAAGTCTAAGATGCACAACAAAAGTTGCACCCCTTTTATGAGCCTTGCAAGTGGGACAAGCTGTGGGTGATCAGGACGAGTGAGTCGGGATTGCCCTGTCTGTGTGCCTCAATGACAAAAAAGGCATAAAGAGTGACACCGGTGTGGGAAAAGCAGATTAAGCATCACAACGAGGAAGAGGCCATCTGGGGTTGGCGTCCTACACAAGTGCTCGGATAGGGAGCGTTTTGCCGACACTTTTACTTTAACCCTTTGAAGGTTTTTGCCGTATATGTACGGCGGCGGTTTTCTGTCCCGCAAGGTCTTTGCCGTACGGGTACGGTTTCGATCTTCCGTTTGAAATTTTGCGCCAAAAGAACAATGCGTGCTCACTGGGGGGGTGCTGCCACCTCTTAGGACTTACAAGAAGTGTTTGAATTTTGTGCTGCCTTCTTACGGAGATAAGCAGAACTTATGTCTAGCTTTAGCGCGGCGGCACAGACTGCGGCAACACCCCTTTTGTAGTTTTGGTTTCGCCGCGTGATCGCAACGGAGTCGCGCGAAATTTGAGTTTTCTTTTTGTCAGCACTATCTTTGCAGGGGCTGCTGAAGTTGATTTCTATCTTTATTGGCGCTGCTCTTAGCTTGCTTATCACCGTTGCTCGCGAGGTATTCTCGCCTTCTGCGGCAAAGCGCCTACGCGGTTTCGATTCCGCCGCGGGATCGCAACGGAGTCGCGCGAAACGTGTTTTCTCTTTGTGGGCACTGTTTTGCAGAGGCGGCGAAAGCTGATTTCTATCTTTATTGTTGCTGCTCTTAGCTTGCTTATCACCGTTGCTATTCTATTCTGTTGAACATTTTCCAGTTGTGAGTGATGCTGTCACCAAAGTACTGTTCCTAATATTTTTTTACTATTTATTCTCGATTATATACATCTTGTAGATTCAAGATCCGCAATAAAGTAATTTTACCACCTGGGAAAGTTTTCTTCAAAATAATTCGACCCTCAAAGGGTTAAAAACACTTGCCAGCATGAGTGTTTGGCTGACTACTGTCACCCAGAAGACCGCGCTGCCTCAATAGCAATCTTGCAAGCAAAGGAGATAAATGAAAACGATTGTGCCACTGTTTGTGAAATGGCATCTGGCATTCAAAAATTTCCATCACTGCCAGTGTGTGCTTCCCGTCGTTTTGGGAATTTTCGTAGCCAAAATAGTGCACCACGGGGGAGAGCGCAACAAACTTTTGAGAAAGGCACACATGTTTAAAAAGAAAAAAAGCGATTTTTCGCAGATTATAACACAGTAGTGTAAAGCTAGGCAGTCCGGTGAATGAGAGAAGCTTAGAGTCGACTCTTCGTTGCCCTCATTCCAAGCTGCTACCAAACCTTCTCCCCATGTAGCCGCACACCTTCGATCACTTCCTTAGTGAGCCCCCCCCCCCCCCCCCTGCACTCACGTGTGTGCCCGTTCTGCATTGTTCATGCATCGTTCTGCTCACCTTCAGGGGTCAGTCTGCCATGCCTGTTTGCGCATAATGACCTTTCCCTGCAAGGACAGGACGGAGCCTTCCTGAAGATCTAAGGCTTAAACTAGCGCCAAGCTTCATAAACCAAGCCAAACTTAATCACAGTACCGTGCTTCCGATTTCCTTTTTGTTACCTTCGCTCTCTCCTTACCATGCCTACTGATCAATGGCACAAAACAGCCCAAAGGACGCAACCACAGCCGCTTCTGGACACGTAATGCCATCTAGTTTGTTGCTAAGGAACTGTGCTTCAGTTTTAGGTTAAGCCAAGCTTGCGGACTGGGTGGGAAAGGTTGCCCTCCGTTAGGGGGCCGTTCTTCCCACCCCGTTGATCGTTGAGATCAATAAAGTTTATCCAATCAAATCCAGGTTTTGCTTTTGCGTCTGGTGCACAAGCGTACACTTTTAAGCTCCCTCCGAAATGTCTCGACGCAGTCTCGCTCCAATAACTGCTCATCTGGTAATCACACGACATCCGACATTTAACGGCAGCTGATTTTTATGTGCAAGTGACAGCAGTAGGTCCAAAAATGACATTCATTCGTTTGATTTTTAGCTTCAGAGAGTCATGACAGATTCGCACAGCTCGGAGCATAAGACAGGTGCCAGACGGCAAGCTTCATTTTTGCCAGTGCCAAGGAGATTCACTGTTTTCTGAGCCCCTGTGAATGCACTGCACATGTTCTGAATGATTCCCTGCCACCAGCAGCAATGCAAATCCGAGTTCTGTTTAAGAAGACAGCCAGTGTCAAGCAGCGCAAAACGCTTCGCGCGAGCGATTTATATTTCTTTACTGATGAGTTTCACTGATGAGTTTAGCATGAAGAGTCCTGCAACTCTGAATACTTACTTCTGACAAAGTAGCCCAAAAAAAGTGTATTTCAGAATTATTTTCTAACTTTCTTACTGAATACAATATTTTTTTTGTGAATTTCTGTGAGTCACTTAAATTGCCAATCAAATCTTTATTTATACTCAATCTGTATGCTGATTTTTTTTTTCATGTCATTAAATAGATGGCTCTGTTAGCTACAATCTAAAGTGCTGCAATAGAGCAAAACGTTTGATTTATGGCTGAATACATTTTTTACACATACCACTCTGAAACTGCCCGTTTTTTGCACAGTGAAGAAAGAGTTAATGAATGACACTCGAGAGCTCGGACTAACGCCCCCATCATCAGATGGCACAAGTTGGCTCTCCTATTCACCACAAGTTACTTATAATCAGTTCAGTGGTTCGACAAGCATCACGACCAATTTCAAACCATTTTAAACTAGAAAAATCAAACCTAAGCAGCCAGTGAAAAAACACAAGTAAAACCTACAGGCCAGATCAAGGCACAGTTCTAACTTGCAAAACGAACTGACAGCATGACACAAAGTTAAATCTGCAGCAGACTAGCGGGAGAGGGGGGGGGGGGGCATCATGACACCTGGCTTAAATGTGCAGTTTGGTCTGTCATGTGGGTTTACCATTAATGTGCATGAGTTTAGTGCGCTGAACAGTTGCTTACAACTGTATAATCAAGCACCTGTGACTCTTGTGAGATCAATTACATGACTTGAAGGGAGGTGTCATGGACGAACCACTACTGGCATGGTTCCGTGACCATTATCGACTATTTACTGGTACTGGTACTGGTACTTGTATTATGAAGCTCAGTCTGCCTTTCAAAACAATACAGCACAATCACCACAGCAAATGCATTTCTGTGTTTTTAAACATACGTCTGGCTCGCTAGAAGTGAACATCACACTCACTTTTTGCCTAGCCCTCCAGATGTTAGACATGCTTTTCATGATAGCCGCCATGATACTTTTGCGATCATGAAAGCTATTAAGCTTGTCGTAAAGAATTGCCATTTATGGGAAAAAAAAAAATGACTTAAAATGCGCTACTTCTAAACAGCCGCACTAAAGGAAACTTTGGAACAACATATCCTTTTACTAAGTATGCTGCTGCACAGATGGCAAGATACTTGATGAGACAAAGTGTACTTGCGAAGAATAGCACTACGTTTCCCCACTCCACAAGGGCAATCCCGGCATAGGAACAGGCAAGCCACCTACACAGTCATGTAAGCCCCCAACTAATAATCAGATCAGAGGTCCCAAGTAGACAAGGCCTGTCAGGCATTAATCTAACGTTCACGCTAGCCAAGAAAGCTATCGCATGGGGAGGAGATAGCCACAGAACCTGCACTCGCCCCTGATTGAAACGGCTAACCTGCAATGGCTGCTCGTGTGCTTCTTCGAGACTACCGAGCGCTTCCGGACAGTCTGCACCAAAATCCTCTAGAGGAAGACCTCATGGAACATCACGAGATCTCGTGCACAAAGCCAAAGCTACCGCTACACCCATCCAACACGAGAGACAGTTCCAAAAAAATCATGTGCAGTCATGTAACAAACCAAAATGGCCAATTAGGCTTCCCAGTTCGTACACAGCACGACTTTCAGTGCCTAATCCTCGGAGTAGTTCAGTGTCCAGTGTGCACTCACAGGCCTCACTTCACATTCACCGGAGGAAATAATGCCCAGACACCAATCAGCAAACCATCACATTAGCCACTGCGAAGTTAATAAAGTTAAAACTAGGGGTGTGCGAATATTCGAAATTTTCGAATATAATTCGAATAGTATATTTTTAGTATTCGTATTCGATTCGAAATCTAAGTATTCGTGTTGTTTCGAATATTCGATCCGACGCGAATATTCGTACCCAGCCGAATATTCTATTGCGAGCACTGGCGTTCATTTCGGTCCGCAAGTCCTATCAAAAGAGACATAACAATATAGCGGCGCCCAGAGCAATGCGTAACGTTGGGCCATGCAGTAGCTGACTACGCTGGTGAGCTTCTTTGTGGCTATGCGTGGGAAGCTGGTATAGTCAGAGCTCTGCACGAAATATCTCGCAATACGTGCCAGTTCAGTGCCAAGTGAGAGGGCATTTTTGTGGCTGGAGAAGTCGCTTCAGCTAGAAGGGAACTAACTACTTCTGCCTGACCGTGTGGAGCAGCCGGTTTTCCTTCACGACAACCTTTTATGTTCATCCCAGCAACGCGCTTTTGTGCTTATGGCAAGCTAGCCTTAATCAATGCTGCGTACTAGCTATCTTCTCTGATATTTCCTCTCTTCTATGAATAATGTTCGAGACTTTGATACTTTTTGTGCAGCCACACACATCTTTTGTGTTCATTTCATCACTGATAGTTGAACTGCGATGTTCTTGGGTGCTCAAATAATGTTTTGTAGTGGTTAAATGCATCTGACCTTGATTATTCGATATTCGATTCGATATTCGGAACCAAGTATTCGTATTCGATTCGTATTCGAAAAATTTGATATTCGCACACCCCTAGTTAAAACCATCTACTCACCAGAGACTAGTATCACTACCAAACAGAAAGCTGCGAAGTTAATCAAGTTAAAAACACCTACTCACCAGAACGACTAGTATCATTACTGAACATAAAATTATGTTTTCAAGCCTTAGCAAGCCTTTCATCTGTACAGAACACTGCCTACAACTACCCTACGGCTACCACTACCCTCACCTTTAATGCCACTACTGCCAGTCAAAGTTACTGAAGCTCCGACTATTGCTGTCAAAGTTATTGAAGCTGCCATTAATGCCTGTCCAAGTTACTGAAGCTGCTACTATTGCCTGCAGGGATGCAAGTCCTTACACAGCTAAGCCTTTTCTCAACAGGCCGCCCGCGTTTGCGAGAACAAGTCGTCGGACTGCGAACGGGGCGCAAAGAGGCGTAGGAAAGGGAGACGGGAGCAAGAAAGAGAGAGAGTGAGTGAGTGAAAAGGAACTCACAACTGTGACTGGGGTTTGTTTTCCGGCTTCCTCCGCTTCTTGAGAACTACATTGGTCACCACGCTCATCTCAGACCAACCCTCCAAAGATGGGTCACATTTGGGAAGCCTGAAGAGTGAAAAAACAAAAAAAGAGAGAGAAGCACAGTGAGAACGGGCAAAGCAGAATAAGACAACTGCAACGGCAATGGTCACAAACTCCATGCCAACAATATATGCACGCAGATGAGAGAGATCAAAATCATAATGCCATATTTTTACTTGTCTCAAACAGTTTACTTCCCTTCTTGACCAAAACATTTCTGCCTTTTACAGCACTAGCTGTTAATGGGAAGCGCTTGTTGACGCCGTCGCAATAGTAAAAGAAGTCCTTACAGCCATGCATGACCAGCAGGACGAGGGTTGGTGGGAGGCAGGGGGGCACACTGCAGCGTTTTTCTGTGGGTATTCACTATCACATGCCAGCCAGTGGCAATTTTTTGCATTACGAGTTGTGTAATCCCCATTCCATTTTTTTTTTTTCCTCCATGGGTCACTACACGTATGTGATCCAGCATTTTTTTTTTTTTCACCATCCTGGACCCTCAAACAATTCCGAAATGCCAGCAGCAGCGTGAAAGGCTATCCACCAATTCTCTCTTTATTTTGCCATCGAAAATTTGTTCCTTCGACAAGAACTTTATTTTGATAACATCATTGTGGGGGGGTGGAAACACTTTTTCGCAAAATTCGGTTCGCGAGAGAACCGTTTAACTGTTATAGCAAATATCCAGCTTTAAGCAGGTTGCTACATATAAATTTCACGAAAGGCATTCATGTCACAATTTCTTTCTTACAATCACAGCGTTCAGATACTTTGAAACAATGCTTCGTACTAGATGCAAGCTGACTATACAATACCCAACAGAAATTCACAAAAAATGCATTTCATTAATTTCTTTGCAGAAATATCAGCAGCACCATTGTGAAAAGTTAGTAGATACTGCCGTTATTCAAAAGACTTCCTCAGAGCCAAAAGGTCCCCGTGGTAATCAATGCAAAAATTCAAAACAAATGATCGTGCTTCCTCCTAAACCGTCAGTGCATCATGTGATGTGCGCATAACATGGCATACGCCTGCATTTTTAGCACACAAAAGAAATAAAACAGCACACATACAGACTAATATTAAGAAATGCAATGGTGCTCCAGCCAAGTCTAGTTCAAATGCAAACGTTTGAAAAAAAAAAAAAAAACTTTTTGGCATTTTCAAATTTACGCAAAATGCTGGAAATTAAGTAGTTTCGCATTTCAAAAGATTTTTCCTTAAAACTGCTTTACCATGCTTTTACAGAATATGACCCCGCTTGCAGCTGCCTAGTGGAAGTTTTCCACCCCTGCACACCTGGTTCGCCTGGCTTTCCAACCAGGCACACAATTTTGTATTTCAGCCACTGCCCAATGCAGAAATTTTGAAGAACACTTCAATGTTGCCAAGCGGCGACTAAACCAGAAAACGGCTATCAATCATTCAATCAAATCGATACAGAGAGGTTTAGCAGCCATCAACAGGCACTGGTCACATTCCTACAGTCAACTTGTTGTGCCAGCCTTTTCGTGTATATAAAAGAAGCCAACGGTAAAACACTATCGCCAAAATACACTCAGTTCTACAATAGACTCGAGCCAAATGCCTTTAAATTCACAAAACGATTACACGCCGATCTGGTTAAACATCAAGTGACCTGGACAATAAACAAAGGCCAGCGTGTCTGAGAAAAGCATGGACCAAAAAAACGACGAACAAAGATGCCACATTTCGAAACAAT
Organism: Amblyomma mixtum; assembly: GCF_055824585.1. Taxonomy (NCBI): domain Eukaryota; kingdom Metazoa; phylum Arthropoda; class Arachnida; order Ixodida; family Ixodidae; genus Amblyomma; species Amblyomma mixtum. The sequence goes on along the minus strand of NC_143012.1, from coordinate 197,190,763 downwards.
GCCGCCATAAAACAGTCCCCACCTAGCCATGCACATATTACACAATCTCACCGCACTCGGCAATGCTTCTTTGCAGCCGCATATAAAAGGGAACTTTTCGCACTCCGCGGCCAGGCTAGAACAATACTTGACCAGACCTGCCAGTGCTGTGCGAATCCGGGTGCTCCAATGCATTTCCAAGCTTCCCCATGCCAACAAGCGCCATTTGCACAATGCCTCGCAGAGAAGTAATAGACACGAAAGGGGGGGGGGGGGGGGGGGAACGGCAAGGCGCAGCTCCCAACACAGCCACTCGTCACCAGAGCAAACAATGCCCAACACGTCCTTCTGCCTCGCAACACATCAAACACGGCCAGCTGTGTGTACGCACACACGCACAGCTCTTTCTTGCTCCAGCCCCCAAATGCTCACTGCGCAACACTCTGAAACACTTGCTTTCTCTTGCCGTAATGGCCGCGCGCCAATGCACAAAGCGATCTTTTCGCGGCACACGACGGAGAAGAACAGCAGCTTGGCATTTCAGAGCAGCGCCGGCGGCAATGCGCACAGCGATGACGCATAATGTGCCGTCGACAGTAGCCGCAGCCGCGCAAAGGCGCCCGACACAGCCGCTGAACATCTGCTAAGTAGGAGGATCGCCCATTTCGCCACATCACACAGAGTTCGCAAGGCAAGGCTCGTGTGGCACGCATTTTTTCATACACTTTTATTTTCTTTTTTGTCATCAGGCCTAGGTTATTTGTGAAGGCACTAACAAGCAATTATGTTCCCCTTACAAACCCAGAACAAGTAGGGTATAAGTAATGCGCCTTTGCACACAATCTATTTCCACGCAAAGCATTTTTTTTTTTTTCAACAACTTTTATGTAGAGCCTCGCACATGTAGAATGGCTGACATTCAATGTCAATCTGCAACCTTTTCTATGAACAGTCGGAGCAGCCCAACTAAATTTGACGCGACGAGGCGTAAAGGAAAAAAATGTTTGCTACTGGGTGCTGTAACTTTCCCAGCAGATCTAATAACCGCATGCCGGTTTTCGGAGACGATGCTTAGAGTAACACAGTTCACCAAGCACCGCTAAGCAACTAATTCAGATAATCCTGTTAACAAAGGTTTGCCCATCTCCGTATAGACAGCAAGTTATTGCTTTCGTGTTCTTTCAAACAATACATTTGACACTGATATAAAGGGTGCACCCCAATGATATTCGCCTGCAACCATTAAGTAAGTTATCATTGAATTTCTTTTTGATGCTATTTCGGTTTCATCACCCGAACGATGGCTGTGACGTGTACTTCATACCTGGTTCACGTGAGGCACAAAAAAGAATGGCAATATAACTGCTGACACTTCATTTGTTGTAACTCTAGCTCTTGAAGTAAGCTGGTTTTAAGTGCTGTAGTGAGTTAAAACTACGTATCAGCATTTATACTGCAGTTTTTCCGTGCCTCGCGTGATGTAAATTTGAACTGCACTTCACAGCCGTTGTTCGGCCAATGAAACTAAAGGCGAAACAGCACGATAGAGGAAATTAAATTAGAAATTATCTAGCAGTTGTAGGCGAAAAGCACGTGCTGATTCATTTACTTTAATGTCCAACACACTTTTTTAAAGAAGAAAAAATGTCGTAAAATTAGTTAGTTATATGGGGTTTTATGGCGCATAAGCAACTATGGCTATCATGCGCCAAACACAAGGTTAGATGTCGTAAAATTAGGCGTCTACAGTCCTTTAACATAAACTTATTGATTGGACACTGAGTGCCCGGCTCTCTCAGATGAAGTAGTGCAACTCCACGTAAAGGTAGATATGTATAGAGAACGACCAAGAAGGAAAATACTACCAAGCCCACCATATGCAGAAGGAAAAAGCAATAGCACAGCTCACTGCAAGTGAAGCAAGCCGCTACTACAGAGACTACTGTGCAGAAGTGGAATAAAAAGTGTCATGAGCATGAGTTGCTATTTACAATGACTGACCGGTGAAACTTGCGCTTAAAGAAAAGTCGACAGCTCAGTAGTGTCAAAGCTTATTATTATTCTTATAATAAAAATAGCAAGTGCAGTCAAAAGACCGCAAATCAAATGTTCACACCATGACTGGTCCGTTTATGTGGACGAATACAGCACACTCATGAACTGCCTGCAAACATTTGCGTTTCCACAATACTCTAGATGAAACATGAGATCATTTTACAGGCAAAATGAATGCACGTAAGCAAGGCATCGAATGGATTTATATCGGATAAAATGTAACCTGAAGTCGACGGTAAGCTAGCATTAGCGAGCACTGACTAGCTCTGCATGAAATATAAGAAACTGACCAATCATAAAAATAACATTCACGTTCTGTAACCAAAATACAGGAGACAAAGCAAGCCACAGCGAAGCCTTGAACCACCTGGGTTGCTTTACACGCACAAAAGCCTCAGTACAGGGGCACTGTCGCATTCTGCCCCTATGTAAGCATGCTCTCCATGCACTCAGCAAACAAAACACAGCTTCTATTGGATCATCCTAGCAGGTACTCATACAGGAATGTAAGAATTCCTTGCCAAAAACATTTTTTGTGCAGCGTAATGGCTGCCTACACTACAAGTGCCTAAACTAAACTACTTGTATAAACTTGGCCCCCAATGTGAAAAAGTTTCGCAAAGACAATGGAGATGATTGAAATTTTACCCTTAGTCATTGAACCATACACAATTCTAAGCTAGCAGAAAAAAAAAAATACTAACAATGTGCAGAAACACCTGTCTATGCACAAGCTGGCACCCTTGCTATCTGTGCTGGTTTAAACAAGAAGACAAAAGCTAACAAGCAACAGCATACATCCTTGTCTGCAATGGCCTAATTGGTTATTACGGGCTTCTCAAATACCAACATTAGGTACATGGCGACAACGTTTTGACTGTTGAAGCCCACAAACTAGCTGAAAGCAGTCAACAATGTTGAGCTCACTCAAATCGCCCTGGAGACTCTTCTTGCCTGGCACAAATGAGGAGCTACCGCGAAACTCAGACTTCTCTGCAAAGGGCCCTCTCTAAAATAGCACACGAAAAAATTTCAAAGCGAAAAAAAAAAAAAAAAAGCAAAACCGAGACCAAAGAAGAAAGCACAGCAGAAATGAACAAGAGCAAAGCAAAGCACTGTGATGCAGCTTACACATTCACTGCGGCAGCGATTTCAGAGCCCTAATCCCTGTGCGTAGTGGCCCACTTGCAACGCCAGCTTCCTTCAGCGAACAGATGGAAATAGAGACCTTGCACATGTGCTTTTCACGCTCTCGAAAACTTCTGAGCTGCCCCAAGGCTTCATCGAACAAACCTGTACCTGTGGCCACACAGCTTGCACATGCAGCGTGACACACCGGCGACTCAAAACGCACTGAACGTATTAAGAGATCATAGCTAACCACGAGCATAGCTAACCATGAGCATAGCTAACCATGAGCATAGCTAATCATAGCAAACCATGAGCAGGAAAACCCTTAACACAAGTTGGATGGCTCAACGAGTGACCACAAGGAGTCACCTGTTTCAGGAAATGCCTAAAACGACTGAAAACGACCCGAAATGTTCGAATCAGCAAGTGCAGAGTACCGACAGGCTGGTAGTATCGGTGATGTAGTGAAAGCGGCCTTGCCATCAGAAACCACTTTACACAAGCTAGTATAACGGCTAACTTTGGGGTTAATTTGCACAGAAATGAAACAATGCATGGTTGCATAACTTGGTGGAGATGATCAGGGCAGAGAGGCAAACGGCAAACCACCGATGAAAGTACACTTGAAATATGTGAACCTCAAATTTCTCTGGACCAGTCCATTCCGTTAAAGGCCAGTATATAACTCCCACACGCGACTCGCAAAGCCTCCAGCATGCCTTCGACACAACAGTAAGATTCCTCCCGAATGACATGCGTGGTAGTTTCCATTTTAAGTATGCGAAGGATGCTAAGCAAATTTGGACTGAACAAGTCCCACAGCAACCGTTGGCATGGAGTGGCCTAAATGGCCCAACTATGATCAACCCGCAAAGAACACACAAAATGGGGCCCGGCATAAGTTCTCACAAGTAAATGCTTTCACAATTTGCACCTAGCATCTGCCCTTCACATTTTCATTTTCAGCAACTCCTCACGACGAAAGCGACCAGCTGTATCCTGCAATTAACTACTGAGGAGGGGCACATACCACTGGGCTTTACAGCCACCCATAACCAAGGCAGCCCTTGCAAAATAAACATACACCTTCTTGTGCGTACATATCCATCCATCTGAACAGTCCTGCTTCAAGGCACTGATGCAGCTGGTGGTTTTCAACGATTCGTATGGCAATTCAGGCAACACTCTTCTGATCAACGTCACGTACCGCCCGTCATTGTTGTTGCCACTGCTTTAGACTGCCTCAACCATTAGACAAAAATGCATAACCACTCAAATTGACAATAACACACTAACAACGTTAACTTCCCAGGTTACAAATGGGGTCGGAAACTAGAAAAACAACCTGGCCACTCCGGAAGCGACATCAGATCATCATTTAGGTAGCAGAGAAATCTAAATCTGCAAAGATTAAAAAAAAAGAGCACTCTGCAACAGAGCAAACAAGAGGAAAATGGGCACCAAAATATGCATGCCCAGCCCAGATAAACTAGCGAGACGTGTGTCCTCTGTCACAGAGACCTCAGAAGTGGCATGTTACATGTTTAAGGGAAACCTAAATATGGAATCGTGTTGAAACGGGCTTCACAGCCATACTCCAAAAAGCTACAAAAAGCTCCAAAAGGAGTAAGAGACTGCTGTCTCTTACTGCCACAGATGCATGGACTCATTCTACACCACAGTAGACAGGTTACTTTATTCAGCCCGCAGTCTTGAGACACAAGTTGTTTATTTGCAACTGTTGACCACCACAGGCGTTATTTTACAAAAATATGGAGCAAGCAGCAGAAAAATGCCATGATACATGCTAACAAAATAAAAAAAGAGGAAATTTCACCCAATCCAGCAGCCTGAACATTCACTGCAAGTTATATGGGAAGGCCTCGCACAAGGTGAAAACATGCAGGACAAGTTTGATGTCCCTCCAACTCACCAGGTGCAAGGCAAAAATAAGCTGTAATTGCATGACTACCCCCAGCGGCGTTTTATGAAGGCATACAAGGATCCAGGAAGAACCGAAGTGCGCATCAAACAAAACTAAAGAAAGGACCGACGAGCCATTGGGAAACCAGGAACAAAGCAACAGGTTGCGCCATCAAGACACCATTTCCCCACCTGCATAGGGCTATCCCAGCTAAAAGCAGCAGCAGGCTATGTGATGGGCCCAAGCCAAACCACATACGGCGCCCTAACATGCAACGTCTCAATTCACTACGCGAGGCTGTAATGAAAACTCTTCGTTTTCAATTACTGCGAATGTCAAAGGATGACAGTGAGGCTGGCAACAAAAAAAAAAAAAGAGGAAAAGCTCGCAGCGTAACTGGAATACGAAGGAAAGAGAGGCGGCCAGAAACACCAAGGCCCTACACTACACATCAATCATGTGCAGCAAAAATAAATCCCGCACAGATATTTTCATCAAAACAAAGAAGAGAAACCTTTAGTTTAGCACTACACCTGCACGAAACATGAGCTTTCTGATGCCGAATAAGGCAGCATGGGTTGACGACACTTTGAACATAAACTGAAGGACCTGGCCTGTGCCTACAGCTATTAAAGAACTGATGAATGAAGAAAGAAAGTGGGAGAGCGGCACTCTGCTGATTGGGCACAACGTGTAAAGTGTGAAAAATGTTGAAATTTCATCCTGCAGCAGTCTGCCTATGCAAAAATTAAAAATTCCTGTCCCATCATAGAATGGCCTCAAGTACAAACTGCAGAGATGAAGAAATTTAGACTAGAAATCGGAAATGGGCACAAACGACCTGAGGGGCTATAACCAGTGTTCTTCCTCCCTCCGACACGCACTTCATAAATGCAAGTGGCTTCATGCAAATACGACGTCTGTAGTATCACATGATACCAAGTATCAGGATTTTAAGGCGAAAGCCTTCAATGTCTCATCGTTGTAAGCAGCAGTTGTCGACAGAAATGTCACGCTTTTCAGTTGGTCCAAACGGTCGTGACGTCACAGTGCGCGAATTTCAAACGGGGCCAATTGTACTTTGGCTAGTAACCAGGCAACCAATTGAAGGGATCGTATAGTGATGCTCCAAGTAAGTAGGACTGAGCTTAGTTAATTGCTTAATTACCCAATTAGTCTAATTAACTTTTCTAGTCAGGCCATATAAATAAATAAAACCGAGTAAGAAATTGGTCGAGCTCGGGAATCGAACCCCGGTCTTCGGAGTGTGAGACGAGCATGCTATCCACTCCGCCATGCCAGCTCGATGGTTTGGGAAGAACAAAGGTGTGTCTAGTGAATACGGTGTCTTCGCTCACTCCCATCCTCCTCCCTTCCCTTCCAGCGAGGTTTAGGTGTCCACCGAGATATGAGAGACAGATACATTTCCTTTCCTCAAAAAACCAATTTACCCATGAGCCTCATGTTGTCGTCGCATTCCACTCTTAGGGGCGAAGCTTAACATCTTAACCACACATCAGTGACCGCACTTTAGGTCAAAAAAGTGCCCCCCTGAATTTTGACGGGTGTCCACGGAGACAGTTACTGCCTTAATTTCCTTTCCTCAAATACAATTTTCATTTTCTTCATTACGGGCCATCTTTGTCTCTTTGTCTGAACGGGTGGTGAACGGGTGGTGGCGTTCCATGGACTCCCTGGCAGCGCTACAACACGCTGTCGCGTTGCACTCCTAAAGGCGAAGCTTAAGCGTCATTAATTAGCAGTTAATTAGTATTCAGGCACACATCGGTAATTACCCATTAATTAGTGATTTGTCGTCACTTAGCAACTAGTACTCAATTACATGCGACGCCACCAGTACCACAGAAGCAGCCAAAGTGGTGCGGAAAACGCTTTCGCCTCTACGCACTTTAGACAGTCAAAGTGACCCCTGGATTTTTTATGTAATCTTATTACACTCTTTTTGGCTCCCACACACAGATGCAATTGAGCCATACATGCCTACCATTCTATATGTTGGACCTTTCTTGTGTGCAGTGACTCTAAAAGCTTATTGTGTAAAAGCTGGACACCATTTGTCAAAGTTGACCCCACTAACTACAATGCAATTCTGCAAGAGAAGCAAATAATTTTTGTGCATTGCCACAAGGAAACCATCGCGCATGACAAGAAATATAACTAACGTCCATGACAAGTTTTTGAAGCTTTACCGCACGTTAATGTTTCGAAGGCAGTGAATTTGCTAATTATCCTACACAGTTGAACGGCTCAAAAGTTGGTGCTAAGAAAAATAAAATTTTCACCAATGAAAAGATCATTCAGAATTTTTACATCAAAAAATATTTTTTCAAATTTGTGAGGTTCCGGCATATATGGGTCAAGAATAAATCCCATTACTCTACATTATGCTTGCTGGCATGGCACTCTGCTTGCACTACAAGTACAAAGCAGATGTACTTATATTACGGCAGTTTTGGCTAACAGAGCAACAGGCTTATTAAATAACAATGTCTAAAGACAACTATGGGGTTTTTACCAAGCTTCATGCATTTTAAAGAAGCTTTCACCATAGGTTCGGCTCAGCCCCTCATTTTAACACAAAATTTTGAGGAAGCCATTTTCTTTCGGTGCAAATAATTGAAAATTTTCCTCTTTCGCAGCCTCAATCAGATTGATTTCTACACACTGCCTTGCACTTTTAACATCACAAACTCCTCGCCCGCTGATATTTGCACTCTGCTTTCAGCATGAAAAAATGACCAGCTTGTTCATGGCCTTTAAAAGATATACTAATACTGCTATCGCTTACAGTCACCAGTTCAGTCATTCAACACACGCGCATGATCTTTTCAGATACTGTCTGCGATGTTGTGTAAGCCGAAACTTTGCCTTTCGCCGCTTCAAACTGTTTTGACCGTCACTTTGAAAACAAACTCATTGCAGTTAATAGACGGAAGAGTAAAAAAATGTGTTACAATCATAAACTGAAACGATAAGCGAAAAAGCCCGTGGAGTTTCCTTTTAAAGGGACATCGGAGGCAAGACAAATTTGGCCGTTACCAATTGATTACCGTGTTTTAATGGCAAAGATGCCATTTTCACTGAAAAACAAACCTTGTTTAAGGTAGAAAAAGACTGACGAATGCAATACATGTAACTCTCGGGCTATATTTCACCTTAGTCCACGATCCCGGCCGCGGCGGCTGAATTTCTTGAAGGCGAAATTCTAGAGGCCCGTGTGCTGTGCGATGTCAGTGCACGTTAAAGAACCCCAGGTGGTCTAAATTTCCGGAGCCTTCCACTATGGCGTCTCTCATAGCCTCAGTCGCTTTGGGACGTTAAACCCCAATAAATCAAACCAATCAATGGTGATCATGGAGCTCCTAACACACTTGACGCCATCAGTAGTACGTGTCTGGACCAAGGGGCCAGGAAAAATTATCCATTTTTAAGTGCCTCTTGGTATTAAATTCGTATTTTCATGCCAAAGAACGAGCTTTTGCTACTCGAAACCTTCAACTGGGAAAAAGAGAGAACACTACAGCAGAATTCGAAATCACTCACGCAAATGCAAAATGGTGCTGAAAAGAGCTCAGCTGTTCTTGAATGCGATGTATTTTTTCGCTTCACGGAGAGCACAATTTTGTGCTGTCTTCAGCATATGTCAAATGCCAAGGGTCCTTAATATGCGATTAAACTCTCGTAAAGCATCCTCTACAGCAACAGAACATGCAAGAAAACCCATAACTGGCCAGCTCTCAGGGCCTCAAGAAGGATCAAATAATCTGGATGAGATCAATTTAACTACAAACGGAACAAGCTTAAAAATGGTAGTAATGGGCCTTTCAGTAATAACAGAGGTACAGATGAAAGTACAGAAAAGGAAAAAAAAATATACTGTACATCGCAAAGTTTGTCACTAGGCTATATTGAAATTCCTCCATATGTAAATGCTCATATTCTGCAAAAAGAGAAAGCAAATAAATGAATGAATGAATGAATGAATGAATGAATGAATGAATGAATGAATGAATGAATGAATGAATGAATGAATGAAGAGTTTATGGGTTTATGCAGATTTAACATCCCAAAGCAACTCAGTCTCTGAGGGATGCCATAGTGAAGGGCTCCGGAAATTTCGACCACCTGGGGTTCTTTTACGTGCACCAACATCACACAGTACACGAGCCTCTAGAATTTCACCTCTATTGAAATTCGACCATCGCGACCGGGTGTCTTTTGGGTCACCAACCAAGCACCATAACCACTGAGCCACCACAGCAGGCCAGAATGAATGAATGAATGAATGAATGGGACAGATGGAAAGAGGAGTACTTAGCTAACTAATACTCAGGAATGATCATAGAATTATTTGTTACGCAGGTGCCCATGGTAGCCTAAAGCCCATTACGGAAGCTTTTAATTTGATATAACCAGACCTTTAACTCTTGCCAGGGCATATTAGAACCGTGCCTTTTCAGGTATGTCCCCACGCAATAACATTTCTCAATCGAGGCAGCTAGTTCACACCGAAACATTTACTCATCTTCCCTTTTTTGAAAACAAATTCACGTGCACCTTAACTGACTGCCAACAAAACATGAAGGTAAAGGTGCACTCAAAGCTTCATTTCCACGGAAAAAGAAACAGCCCACATAAACACACAACGGCACGTGTCACTAGATGTGATCGATACTCATAAAAAACCTGAGTGAGCTACTGAATGTCACTGGCAAGAAAATTTCACTAAGATTTCATCGTAAAGCTCAAATACACTGTGACGTCAAACACGAAGTTTGACAACACATCTGCCATGCTGTATGCAAGCCTCTCTTGTTAAAAGGCAGAACCTCAATGTCTAGGTTCTATAGGAATATGCCCAGAACAAAGTGAAATGCCCCGAGCTTGAGCAGGTGATGCCAGAGAGTAACACATTCGCCCCGAGGTGAGAGCCACCGCGAAGCAAGGAAACACTATCGCCTCCTGTGCCGCACTGGCCAGGCTTCGCGTTAAGCGCGCGATCAGTGACCCAGCGTGTCCAAGACCGCGAGGTGGTTCGCAGAATGGAGAGGGCGGTGTCAGAAGGGAGGCTCGGAAAGGAAGGGTAATACAACAGAGGGTCACACGCATCGGCGCGTGATTCGATCGCGAGTGCCGTCGAACGGTGAATGCCTCAGGCGGCCGGGTAAAAAGCGAAAGAACGCCTGAAACCCCATCCTGGCCACCGCACGGAACGTAACGCACGCACGGATTTTGCCGCCTCGGTGTTCGGGCTCCGAGAACGCCAAGGCGAGCTTACTCCAGAGGAAGCAAAAAAAAAGAGAAAAAGCATAAGATTGTGGGAGGACGCGAACCCCGCCATTACGTAACGCGGTTGCGCAACGCTGACACGGCTCGCGAAAGAGCTGCCCGTGTAAAAAGGGCCCCACCAGATCGATATACGTCGCCAGAGAAGAGCGCGTACACGATTGCAAAAATAATACAGAAAAGAAAAAAGGCGTCCCCCCCCCCCCCCCCTCGCACCCTTTCGCACGGGCCATGATGGTCCGTGCTTGAGGGGACGTCGCCGGCAGGCGCGTGGCGGCACGCTCGTCCCCGTCCGGGCCGGTCCCGCGCCGAGCACGTTTCGGATACGGTGCGACCGTTAGGCCGGACCCGCCACCGAGCCCCAAGCCGCCACGATCACCACGCTCTGCGCAGTGCCTCGCACTGATCCGAACAGAAATATGTCCGGGTCAAAAAAAGCGAGTGGCATGCAGATCGCAGTTAGCGCACGCCATTTTTTCCCCGAGAAAGCGAGGAAAAAAAGAGCGGCCAAGCTGAGGTTCAAGGTCGCGCGAACGGCCAACAACACGCCGCCTTTCAACGCGCCCGCGAGCACGTAACCAACAGCGCTGTCTCTCGGCGGCCGCAGCAGCGGCCGGCTCGAGTTTTACACAGTGCCTTCGAAGGCGCTGACACAACGACGCGGCGCCGACGACGTTGGCGGCAACGGGTCGGCCCCGCGGCGGGGCCGGCGCTCGCAAGCCGCCTCCGGCGACCGGGTTAGCGGGGCCGCGCTGGTGGCCGCCAGCTGCGGCTGCCGGCCCCAGGTTTCGGACCGGCCGACGGGGACCACTTGCCACTCGCACGGGCCTGCTGGCAGCACCGAGCAAGCTGCGGGCCGCGTCGGGACCGCTAGCACGGGGAGCACCCCTCCGCGAGCAGATTAGGCCTAGGGGCGCCCGTATCACGCATGAACAACCCAATGACATTCGGCCCGCACGGGCCGCCGCAGACACGACAGTCGAAATGCACCCATGTCAATCGGTCCGGAAAGCGCAGAGCCACGGACCGAGGGTTCCGAGGCACGGACAACGAACAACGGCCGACAAGTTACGCAGGCATCGGCAAAACAAAATAAACGGGACTCCGATACAATTAGGCTTAAAAAAAAAAACACTGGCCGAGACGAGCCAAGGCAACCCCGGTGCGGCCCGCACGGAACTAGGGCGTCGGACGCCCGCGCCGCAAAAACAACGGGACGCGCGTAACAACGTCGCGGGGCCGTGCGCCAGAACTCGGGCCAGCGAACGGCGCGAGCCCGATGATGCTGGCTGGCGTTACGGAGGCGGAGAGCCTCGAACAGGCCCGCTCGCGGAGCGTAACCGGAGGGAACATGGCGCTCGCCAGCCGTGCCGAGTCCCGTACAAGCCGCTTCGGCGATCGCCCGGCGCGATTGCACGCGGCGACAGCTCCACTAGTAGCCACAGTCCTTTGCCAGAACCCTAGTCGACTGCGATCGCGAGTCAGGAAACGACAAATAATCGATTACGGTACCTTGTGGGCGATCTCCACCACCGGGCCTCCAGACCCCGTCCATTTTACGTAGTCACGGGCGACAATCAAGATGGCGGCGCTTCCTGAAGAGAGCGCCTGATAAGCAGCGCCGCGTACAACTGGCGCGTCCTGGCGTGAGTAATCCATGCTCTGCGCCGCTGCAGCCCCGTGAGCTTTCGGATTTCAGACCGCTGCTCGTGCTTTTGCTTCTCTCTGAACTATGCAGGGCAATTTATTCGACTTTGTAACATACATAGAACAAGCAGTGCTTGTTTGCAAAGCGTGCGTTTGGTCTGGCAGCCGGCAACAACGGTAAAACGTAAATTTTGGTAACCTGGTTTTGGTTTCGGTTTCGAGTACTACTTTTCTTTTTGTTTCGTATTTGTGTATATGAATTCCATGAAGCGTGTAGATACATAGCGTTGTGTCACTAAGGTGCCCTCGTTACTGTTAATGTGGAATCCTCTTGTGATCTCAAACTAAAACCTTTACATTACAGCATCCATCATCAGTTCGCACAGCGTCAGTGCACATCGATTGAATCTGCTTAATTTCGTGCTTTTATATATCCCTTGGGATTTTCCCTGCATCTCTGCTTTATTTTCCCTCCCAAGAAGATTGTTTACTAGTAGCGGCGAAGTGACCCATCCAGAATATTTTCTGCAGACATTAGGCAGCCATGCAAAAAAAAAACAAAAAAAAATTGCAGAAACAGACGAAGTTGCAGTACGTGTCGATAGTAAATACGGTGACATTTCGTATGCACCCCTTGTATTCCGTCAGCGCATCCCTAGTTACAGATGCTGGGCTTGATTCGCATCACATTATGACGTCAAAGCACCCCCATTTCACCGTCAGCACTTTCTGTACAGCTGCCTGGCGAATCAGTCGCTTGCACTTGGAGGAGATCGATCACGTACTGACTGCGCTTTCGTCTCTAGAAAGACGCCAGCATGGGGAGCTTTCTTTTTTCACAGTTCGCTCCATCGAGTGCCCGTTTTCGGATGCTAATGACGTCAATCCATGACAAGACAGCATGCGTGTTCATTTTAACCGTGTTCCGCAGGTATGCAGCGGGCAGTGCGCGTCACAGCAGCTGCTGCGCCGCTCCTTTCACGCAAGCGAGCGGCACGAGCAAAACGCGCCGATGCGATCAAGCAAGACGTCGCTGGGTCAGCAGGCTCGGCCGGCCGCACCGTAGCGGGACGGGCGACACGAGCCACACACGCGGACGAGCAAACGGTAGGGGCAAACCGTGCGCCGCCGCGTCGGCCGCGACCTCCGCAGACGAGCAGGCAGACGGGCAGCTCCAAAAGCAGAAGTGACGTCACGCAAGAAGGGAAGGAGCACGTGACATCCGGTCTTTTCTCAAGAGCAAGCGGAGAGAGGACGGGGAAAGAGCGGTGACGTCACTATGACGCAACGCCTCGCCCAAATGGGAAGAGCTGCGGCCGCAGCAGCGAGCTCGGCGTAGCGGCGGCGTCAGCCAACATGTGGGGCGCTAGTGCGCGCGCGCGAGCGAGAATCGGGGTTAAGTGCAAGCCGAGGAGGAAAGTTGTTTCAACCTGAATGTCAGAAGGAAGGAAGCACGGGCGGCGGTCCATCGTTACGTAGCGGCGACCGACTGACGGTCACAGGAAGATGCGGCCTAGCTGCTGCTGCTGCCGCGTTCGCGAGAGGCGCTTTCTTCGTGAGCAGTGTGTGCGCGAAAAGAAGAAACGGGGAAAAGGGAAACACGCCGGGGCCAAGGCGCACTCTGGGCCTTTCTTTCGGCCGTGACGGCACAGTCGCCGGAAGGAAAAATGGTTGCCGCGCAGGGACGGCCCACAGAGGAGTGCTAGGGGAAGTGGACGTACAAAAACAAAATGACAAATAATACGGGGCACATAGCGATGACCGGAACAAAACCAAGCTCCGGGATTTGTACGCTACTATGCAGGAAAAGAGGGGTAGCGGCCACGTAATCCTGGTTGATCCGCAGGGCCGGACCGCGATTGTCTCACAAACGCCTGCAAAACGAACAGGTGCTCATAGAGCATCAGCACCTCTGACGTCACAGCTGCGGATGGCTAGGAGCCCGCTCCTCCTCGCCCCAGACATGCATCTAAAGACGAAATGCATCCAAATGTTGCATACAGCTTGGTACATCGTCGACGCCGTCAAACAGGTGCCCGAGATTGATATTGGAGTCAATAAATGGTACTAGAACGAGATCACATAAAATTTGCTTGAATTCTGCGGAGCTCGAAATAAGAGGAGCCTTTCCCAACCACTCCACGTTGACGGAACGAAAGCATGAGTTCGAACAAACCGAAAGTTCGAATTCGCCAGTCAACGACGTGTACATTTCGCGAAGAGGACTGCATTTCTATGTTAATACACGGAGAAATGTAAAATCCCTTCTTTGCCGAAAGGAGACAAAAATTTGACAAAACAAGCGCACACCTTTTACGAGTCATCAGCGGAAAAATTCGTAAAGCTCTATGTTCTAGCTGTATTTTTAACACCGCACTACCGGCACAAGAGCACAATTTTCCGACCACAACTGCACAACCGCGTACAATCAAGCCGCCACAGCGCACATCGATTCGCTCTCGCGATGAAGGTTCGCAAGCCGGATACCACCTTAAAAGACCGGCATGGTTTTACACGAGCCGATCAAATAAGCGTCGTGTCAGCGCAGCCCACGCGTCCTGATGAGCTATCGAAGAACGTCGCAGCGAAGAGCGACGCCGGCAGACGAGCAGTCGCGCCAGCTTGACGGAGACCGCAGAGCTGGCAGAGCGCGAGACCGCGCGCTGCGATGCTGCCAACACATGCGAGCCAGGTGTGAGCGAACACGTCGACGACGCGCTCGTGTCCCCATCTGTCAAGCGACGCGGAAAGCTTCTCCGACAGGCCGCCGCCGCCGATACGTACGGCTTGCGTTCCCGCGCTCTTTGAGAAACCCGGACTCTCGGGCTGCGCGGCCGGAGGGTCGGGTAGCAAAACGGGATTTCCAGAAGGTCGCCGCACCCCAGGAGGAGGGCAAAAAGGGAGGGTTATTTGTTCCCTTAACGAAACTTGCATGCGCATGTGGCTGCCCGTGATTGCCGTTACCACGAACAGAGGCAGAATGCGTTGGGCATGCGGGTGGTAAAGGTGAAAAATCCAGCTGAAAACCCGTGGGTGTAAGCCATCTTCAACCAGTGCCGGATTGAAGGATGAGCGAACACAACGAATAAAATAGTTGGCGTCCGCTCCGACAGGGGGCGTAAGGCGTCCGTGGGTGACCACATTACATACCTCATTAGTGCGAACAGAGCCATGGATACAACCGAACTCATCGTAGCAGAGGAAGGTTTGGTTTATTAGGGTTTAACGTCCCAAAGCGACTCAGGCTATGAGGGACGCCGTAGTGGAGGACTCCGCATTAATTTCGGCCATCTGAGTTTCTTTAACGTGCGCTGACATCGCACAGTACACGGACCTCTAGCATTTTGCCTACATCGAAATGCGACCGCCGCGGAAGGGATCGAACCTGCGTCTTTCAGGTCAGCACCGAACACCATAACCACTGACTCACCGCGGCGGCCGACAGGGTTAATTGGAAGGATGTGGGAGGAGCCTGTGTTCTGCGGTGGATGCATATTCACGCTGTTTCTATTGAAGATGAGGTCGCGATTATGATGATTCAACTGCAAAAGCTTACCCAGCAAACGGACACAATCGGGATACCAAGCCTTTAGTATTTGGCTGAACTTCGATAGCAAGGCCTCCGATCAGCTGGCGGCAACCGGAGGATCCACAAAACAGTGCCAACAAAGTTCCCTCTGAAGAGATGGTTGGTTGGTTGGTTTATTGGGGTTTAACGTCCCAAAGCGACTAAGGCTATGAGAGACGCCGTAGTGGAGGGCTCCGGAAATTTCGACCACCTGGGGTTCTTTAACGTGCACTGACATCGCACAGTACACGGGCCTCTAGAATTTCTCCTCCAAAGAAATTCCAGCCGCCGCGGCCGGGCCTCTGAAGAGAGTTGGCACAGAGTTCTGTGAGGTATAATTAGGTTGCTCGTCCACAGCCTCTCACACCAGCACATCAAGTAAGGAAAAAAAAAAAAACTAGCACGAGCATACAGCCGTGTCCAAATGAACCCGTAACTATGATCCGATTCCTTCCGCTAGCAAGGCGCCGTTCAGGGGCAAGCTGCCAAACTAATACATCTCCATTCTCACTCAAAACGTGAGGAGGGGGAGAGGAGAGCGACGCAATTTTCCGCAAGTGTGGCTGGAGTTCAGGCTAACACTCTCCTAACCCATCTAATGCTTTGCAACTTCGCGTGGCATGGAACAGATGAATGAAGATCAAACAGATGGAGTTGAGTTTGCGGGCCGCCGGGCAGCGGGCCATCTGCGTATCACCCCGGGCGCCGCCGACTTGGTCCTTATCTTAAGATGTTTTAGGCGGCGTGGCTCTTAAACAGACAGAGTAAACGCTGGTGTCAAAGGGCCGCCGCCCCAAAAGGTAAAAGCAGCAATGGCAGCGAGGGGTGCCGGAAGGGGTACCCGCCCCGCGGACAGTGCGTGCGAGTCGCGCACCCCGGCTATTGTCGGGGTTAATGGCTTTTCGACAGCGGCGTCGAACAGTGTGAAAGAGAGCTTCATGGACACTTAAGGGGGAAGCTTGCGTGGGAGGCAGCTGAGTGCAATTACGAATGGTCGTGAGGCCGGATGGCGGGTAACGAGTTGTGCTTACTCTGCCTCTGGCCAGAGGGCTCAGATGCCACCCTGTAGTGTTTGGAGCCACAGCTGATGGAAGTGGTGCTTGCATGCTTTTGTTGTTTTGTCAGAGTGTTTTTACTGTTTGTGGAAAAGCGCAAAAGCGCTATCGGCTTCTTCAAAGGCATGCGGCCCTCGCGAGCAAACAAGCTCGTGGGTGCCGGCGTGTTATTGGCCTGTTGAGTTGCAGAGAAAACGCTCTGATTGGTTATAAGAAGCCCCTCTCTCATTGGTCACTAAGTTGGTCCCCAGAATGCTGGGGAAACTTATTTAAGGAGGCGTTTTGGCGCCAAAAAAGGGAGACTTGGGCAGGGACTCTTGGTGGAGAGTCGGAGTCGCGAGAGACGGACAGGGTCTAGCTTTGAGCTGGCCACGTTCCGAAGGACGAGGAGCCGCTACGCGTAGCGCGAGTTAAGCTGGTCAGGCAGGACAGGGTTTCGTAGGGGCGAGCTCTGGCCTGGCGCTCCCGATCGTCCTGAATGCTAGCGACCACCCTGGTCGATGTGTATAATTGTATATAGTTGTAAATAAACCCAGCTGTACATATCTGCAAAGTTCGTCTACGTCTCATCTCCCTCCTGCAACGTGTCGCGCCCAAATGGACCCCCATCTCCACCACTACAAAAGAGGAAGACCTGAACCCGAGTCTAACTGATGGGTTCTGCACGCATGTATAAGGCCGTCACCACTGCCCCCTATTTCCCGTACGTTTGCAGTTCCTCTTGGAGTGCTGATGCGAGAAGTTTACACGTCAGCAGTTTGTTGACAACTCTGGTTTTTAATGACTACATATATGCTGTTTCAAGCAAAAGCTGAAAAAATAATTGACATCAATGCTTCTTCCGCATTCACTACACCTTCTCGACTTGGGCCCCGGGAAAAGACAGGTTTTCCTTTTAACTGCGGTGATTTGAGACAGCGGTGTAGTCCTGTTCGCGAGGCTGTGCTCAAGCAGCTACTACAGAGTAGGTACACTCCCTCCTTCGAATATCGGTTTCAAAAATTGCGACTCAGTTCAGTTAGGCCTGCAGGATTCTTTAAGCCGTGCGAATACGAGCCCTCGCATGCGTCCAGTATACAAGTGTGGCCGGCAAGCCGCCCATAAGCGGTTGCGGCAGCATGGTTCTGCCGGCAGCGTCGGGTTTCGAGCGGCTTTGGGCGACGGCAACAGCGGCCGTGCTATCGCGCGATAGCGGAATCGCCGTCGCCAGCGCGCTCCTCCGCTGGAGCGGCCGGGAGCTTTTTCTTTTATCTATTTTAGTTTCGCCCTGCATGTAGCACCTTCCCGCTCTCTCCAAGTTGCTATCGGCCGCTCGCGTGGTCAATGACCGTGACCGTTTTGTCTGAGATGTCGGGTCGCTACTGCTAAAGTGAGCTAGAATGGTTACTACTGCTTACTTGCGTGCTGCCATGTTTGTTTCGCACCAGCACAACGTCGCGAACGCTGAACTGTAAGAAAACGACAGTGTACCAAAACGATAACTTCATCCGACTTTCGTTCTCAAAAAAAAAAAAAAAATATGGCTCATTCAGCGGCACAAAGACACCAACCGCTCAGAAATTTCGAAATAAACGTAAAACACTTCTCCCCACCACCCTGAATGAAACTGGTGACGTTGGACAGCACGTCAAGGGTCGTGACCTTCCTCCGTTTTAATTTCCACGTTTAGTTTTCCTTTTCGTGTGCATTGTGCGATAAAGTGCTGCAACCAAATCAAAGCTCCTGTAACAGAGAGGCGCGTAATCCTTTGTTTTCTCTTCTATGCAGTAACAAATCTCCTCTGACACCACCACAGTTTAGTTCGGCCCCTGGTGCTGACACCTGCATTCCATTTTTCGCTCTTTTCTCGCTCATCAGAGCTCTGTTTTCAGTGAAAACATCCTCCTTGAGACTTGAAACTGGCAATCCATAAGAAAAACTTGAATCTGTACCCACATTGCTTTTAAAGCACTCACGTGACCAAATTAATCCCGAGCCTTCGACATACGAAGTGGTTGAATGTCCTTTTCTTAAGCTAAAAATTTTCACTAGGATTGCCACACTAACCTCGGGCTTTTCAAAAAAAAAAAAATTCAATACCTCCCCCCACCCCCCCGCCCCCCTTTTCCTAACCCTTACGATCAACTGTTGTTCGTTTGGGGATTGATACGTTTTCAGGGAAGGTGCATGGCGGTAATGGAACTGTTGGTTACATACGCGGACCCCTCGCTTGACCTCTATACCCTGCATCTGCAGCTCAGCTTCGGCTCGACCGTAGAGCAGAGCTCCCGGCCAGCCTTTTTTTTTTCCTTTACACTGGACACTAGCTCTTGCGGAAGACGAGTTCTGCGAATCTCAGGCCCTGTCCTCTGCAGCTTTTAACATGGTGGACGAAAGTCAAGTTGGAACGCTTCGGTAAAGGTGCCAGGGAAAGCGACGAGAATTAGGAACGAACACATATTAAGGCGAAAGCCTTTAATGCCTCACCGTTGTCGACAGAAGGTTGTCAGCAGAGGTGTCACGCTTAACGGTTGGTCGAAATGGTTATGACGTCAGAGTGCGCGGATTCGAAGTAATGAGGTCACCCACGTATGCCTGACGCCCCCTTTTGGAGGACACAACTAATAAAATAGTTGGCGTCCGCTCCGACAGGGGGCGTAAGGCGTCCGTGGGTGACCACATTACATACCTCATTAGTGCGAACAGAGCCATGGATACAACCGTACTCATCGTAGCAGAGGAAGGTTTGGTTTATTGGGGTTTAACGTCCCAAAGCGACTGAGGCTATCAGAGACGCCGTAGTGAAGGGCTCCGGAAATTTCGACCACCTGGGGTTCTTTAACGTGCACTGACATCGCACAGCACACGGGCCTCTAGAATTTCGCCTTCATCGAAATTCAGCCGCCGCGGCCGGGATCGAACCCGCGTCTTTCGGGTCAGCAGCCGAGCGCCGTAACCACTGAGCCACCGCAGCGGGGTCGTAGCAGAGGAAGAGTCGTGCTAAAGAAGCAGTCAAAGTCCGCAGTCAAAGTGTTTAGTCAAATCAAGCACTAGTACAGCACAAACAGACTCGCAGTCAATGCGAAACAATGCGCCAGGAAAGGCTTCGCCTTCCAGCACTTTAGAGAGCCAAAGTGCTCCCTGAATTTTTTTTAATCTACCCGCGGGGAGGGGACGGAAATTATTTTGGGACAAAGAAGAAAATTTAAGAAAAAAAGAGTCACAGTGACAACGCAGAAAACACGAACCTAAATGGGTGGAAAGAAAGGAAGACGCTACCAAAGGCACAGGCGCACGCGTAGAAGTAATGGCCGTTCCCAAAAGATACCTACACTTTACAGTGCGAGAAGAGATTTTACTAAACACAGCGGCGGCGCAGATTATTAATCCATCAACACCCTGTACGCGATCTTACTGAGCCCCATATGGCTGCAAATTAGGTTACGCATGATAATGATGATGATGATGCTTTTGGCAGCCTGTTCTAAACGAAAAGTGTCGGATAAGCATCCAACCGCAACGGTAACGGTAAAAAGAAGCAAAAATTTAAGGGCGATCAATTGGATTGGTGCGGAGGATATGCGACTGCATTCTTCTTTCACCCGTCAAACTATTCCAATTCTAATCATAATTCCATTCCAGTATTAAGTTCATGGTCTTTCGGTCCCCAGTTTATTCCAATTATAATTTTATACCAGTTCTGACAATGCAGCTACGCAAAAAGTGTCACATTGATAAATCATGGCGACTCCTCACACCAGCACCGACGCAGCGGTTAAGCGATAACCCCACTGCACTTTTAGGTGGCTGCTTCAAACACTGTTTACGACGCGGCTTGCGAGGCCAGGTTGCTCTTCACGAGCAATGCGAGAAGGAATAGCTCCCACAAGCCTCATTTCCGCGCAAATATAGCAGGTGTCCCAGCTAAATGTAACCAAGCTTTTAAAAAACACGGGGTGCCCTAGCCGTCTGAAAAAAAGAAGGTTGTTTAGAGTCGCGTGACCTAGTCTGCAGTAATTTTTTCGTTCTTCAAGGTTGAATAATTAGTTAAGCTTAATTAACTAACTTTTTAATTATTGACTTGAGGAACAAAATGTCAATGTAAAAGTTGTAGATCGCTTTGAGAAACATCTTACTGAAAAATTTGCAGCAAAGTAATATCTACGTAAAGTAGTTTTTTTTTTTTTTTACCGGCCTTTAACCGTAACCCGCACAATAAGAAAAAGCTTCCACATGACAACTGTGCCACTTCAACGTCCCAAGACGCGCCTTAAAGAATAAAATCCGTTTTTTCTGAAGTCCTCTCCTCGATGAGACTTTGGGTGATCTAAAACTTTTGCACTGACACTTTCTTCCTGAAGTCAATAATTAAAAAGTTAGCTAATTAAGCTTGACTAATTAATTAGCTTTGAAGAGCGAAAAAAATACTCAAGACTAGGCAACGCGACTATGAACAACCCTGAGTTGGTTTCACTGGACTAGGACACTTCGCCTTTTTTAAAAGTTTGGTTACATTTAGCTGGGACACCCGGTATAGTTCTTCCGAAGGCTGTCTATTTAGCACGTAGGCCTACCGTTGTCCGACTCATTTTTTTTCACTCATTTTCATATGTTCTTAGTCATTCTTAGTACGGCATCTCCCTCCTCTCCCCTGAAATTGGAGAGGGGTATTTCCCCTCTCTCCACTCTGCCACCTCTGCAGGCGCGACAGGCGGTTCTCGGAGGCTTCAGGGAACACCGGACGATGGAGGTTCTAATGCTGCCGCATTAAAACAAAACAAAAAGAACAAAATACTATTGCAACAAGAAAATTTCTGTACCAAATTAGATGGGATTTAACGCGCACTGATCGCAGCACGAAACACACCTTCGCAATGGATCGACCGTAACTCGAATTGCACCATTGAGCGTGCGTGCGTATGTGTGTGTGAATTCAAAATGAATGTTACCTGGTATGCGCAAGGGCTGAGGTGCTTAGCATAGTACGCAACGAAATGTGCTACTGATTTCTCCAAACAAAAGCTAACAATACTGCTGCTGCTACTATTCGCGTTCCGCCGGAGTCGCATGGCTTCGTCTTGCACGAAAGAAATGCCAGGCCGTTTAGTCAGAGCCGAAACTTCGCCAGGCGACTCCAAATATATGCGTTGGCATTTCCGCTACCGAGTTCTTAAGACATCCACTTGCGACGCGCAAACTGCATACTTTATAAGGCATGACCGTTGAACGTCACTGCAAGCTAGGAGTCCGTAGTTGCAAGCGCATCAATCAAGACACAGCACGCACACAGAGGACGGCCTGTACACTTGAGTGGAATTTAAGTGTGTGTATTGTACACCCGCAGTCAAAAGTCGGGGAATGTAATAGAACTAAATTTAATCGCCGTTTTTTCGGGCAGCCTGCATGGAATAGTAAATGCAGCCTTATTTTGAGTGTTCGAGTTGCATAATGCTCCCTTAAGCTTCGCAAGCAATGCACTCTGAATGCAAAGAAAATAAATTTGCTCGACCGATTTACGTCCCATACACTTATGACGATAACTGTACATAGTTCAACGCAATGCATCTTTGCTGCTCAGCTCTTAGCTGACTGCTGTTGTGTTTGCTTTTGTAGCGACAAAGCGCCTGGGAATATAATGCGCCAAACATAGGGTGAAAGGCCTTAACTGAGAACACACTTCTCAGTGGTTGTCAGTGGCACAAGTAAAACACAGTAAAAGTAAAATTAAGGAAAACGCAAACATTCGTAAAGAACAGGGACAGTCGCAGGCCCAATAGGAGTCCACGGGAGGCGGTTGAAAAACGACACATTCATACGCAAAAAAAGAAAAAGAAAGTCTGACAAATCGCTCTGAAAAGCAATTTGAGGTATAGTCGGGTACAACTTAAGAAGGAAGCGGCTTTTCCCCGTCAAAGGATTCCACTTCCAGCCAATGGCGTCCGCCGACTCTCACGAAGAACTGCAAATTGGGCTAGTTGGTGCAGATTCATAATGATGGTTCAACAGCGCAAGCACACACAGACCAATAAGGAGACAAGACACACACACCAGCGCTCAACTTACAACTGATTTTTTTATTAGGAAGAAGCACGTCATAATATACACACACGAAAAAACAGCGCACATGTGCAATGTCAATAATCTCCTAGTGCTGGTAAAAGGTAAAACCGCTTTAAAAGCCCGTGCGTTCGCAGAACCGCTATCCACTATGTAGCATATTCATTTCTCGAAGGGATAATGTTACAGATGGCGTACTCACGCACCCTTTATCTTTCCGGATGATATGAAAGGCTTCAGCTACTTCTCTAGTGCGCTGGTCAGAATGGACAAACAACACACCAGTGTCACCAAAAAACGGCGTGCATTTGCATGTGGAACAATGCTTCGCTATAGGTTAGTTTCTTTCTTCTTTAAAGAATTATTGCAGGTGGAACAAAGCTTCGCCAGGCTAGTTTCTTCTTTAAACAATTAGCGCTGGTGTGTGTGTCTTGTCCCCTTCTTGGTCTGCGTGTGTTTGCGCTGTTGAACCATCATTACGATTCTAATGACCCTACTAGCCTGACAATTCAGGGAGTGGCAGATGAAAGGGGGATAGACCCCTCCCTGCATTGTCACGCTAGCAGGGTCATGAGAATCGGCCGACGCCATTGGCTGAAAGGGGTCCTCCTTTGACGGGGAAAAGCCGCTTCCTTTTTCAGTTGTCGGAACTTTTTCATGAACCGTAGAGAAACCCACATCTTTCCTGCTATTTGTTGGCATCAAAATTTAAGCTGTACAGCCAGCACCAGCAATCCGGAGGTCGAATTACTAAGCCAGTTTCCTTATTGGGACTAATTAAAGCCCTTTGATAGGGTACTGGAAAAAGAAAAGCCAAGTAGATATATAGTGGAGACACCTTCCGGCGACTGCCCTGTTCTCGCTCCTCGCCGGCGCCAGTGTGCGTTTAGTAACAGCCCTATTTCTTCTGCGCGAACTAAAAACAAACGCGACGCAGTAGACGCCTCTGACGATCCGACGTCATTAGAGCGGGTATGAATTTCTTCTGACCGAGAAGGAAATGCCAGATGCGCTAGGGAACTTGTCGCCACTTAGCGACAGGCCTATTAGCTTGTTTCTTCGGTTTCTTTCGTAACTATCGACGCCTTTCAGCCCTCTAGAAGGGCCATTATAGGAGTGGCAGCCCAAAATATTTAAGTTAACAACCGAGTATAATAACAATCATCTGGGGATTATCAGAGGACTTCGTTTAGGAAAAAGGCCCGTGATTTTCCGACGCTTAAATTTGGGCACATCACACTCGATCCGTCGAAGTGACGGACCCAAAGTAATTTAATAGGTTCCCGCTGAACTGGCGCGAGCTGTAGTAATTTTCCGCTTGGGGAAAGAAATTGTAGCTACTCCTTATATAATCTTAACCTGCTGGTTCTTAATCATGCAGAAACCGTGTTTACGTGTGTTTTTTTTTTTTTTTCCCCGGTATCTGAAGATACAGCCCACAGCTTATCAGCGGACTTTCCTCGTTTTCTTGAGCTGACTACATTTTACGGCTGTTACAAACCGATCAAAGCAGCGCTCTTCAGTCAAATGGAGCTGTCAGTTTCCGCGCGCCTGTAATGAAATTGCGGTGCGCTCGTATTCCGTGAAGGATAGAAGTATACTTATTCAGAACTTTGCTGTCTTGTAAACGTGGAAACTAGCAATTCAGCCAGCAATTAAGTGAGCTGGTGTAAAGCAGAACAGCTGCCCAGATGACAAAAAGTGGACAAGAGAGAGGGAAGCTTCAGGGTGCCCGTGTTGCCAAAAAGCTCATCTACCTGCCCTCTCTGCCATAACGCCATAGCTATCCACACGGTCAGACGTGGACAAATGGCGTGACTATTACAGTGTATCACTCGATTAAACCGATATTCATGCACAATACGGCTGTACAGTGAATTATGAGTGAAGCGGTATAGCGGAGGGCTTCATGTTCCTCTTCTTCTTCTTCTTTTATTCTTCTACTATTCTTCTTCCCGGCCGCGGCGGCTGAATTTCGATGAAGGCGATATTCCAGAGGCCCGTGTGCTGTGCGATATCAGTGCACGTTAAAGAACCCCAGGTGGTCGAAATTTCCGGAGCCCTTCACTACGGCGTCCCTCATAGCGTGAGTCGCTTTTGGAAGTTAAACCCCAATGAATCAAAATCTTCTTCTCGTTGATTTATGACGTTTAACGTCCCAAAGCAACTCAGGCTATGAGGGACGCCTTTTTCTTCTTCTTTTTGTTATTATTATTATTATTATGAAGATGACGATGATTAATTTTTGTGGCGCAAGGGCAGCTTTGGCTAAATAGGGCCACGGCACAAAGTAATAACGTCTAAACAAGGAGGGGCCACAGATCCATTTCGCAAACGTTTCACCCCAAGGAAGCCAAGTACCAGGCCAGGGGTAAGTTTGCGCCCATTTTATCACCGGTGGGCGCTCGGCGGCACTGAAGATCGACCTTCAACTGCCGCCCGAACCCACTGGCGCTTATCTTGGAACCAAGCTCAACGCGAAGCTCTGTCTTGGGCAGCACGAAAGGCGCGAAGCGAGTGATGTTTTTTTACAAAGCACCGATTAGAACGCTGCAATCGCAGCGCATCCGGGCGCACGGAGCGCGCTGTCACGTGGTATCTTCAAAACTCCGCGGGCTTTCGTTTTCCCGAATAAAAACGGCCACGCTAAGTCTATCTCGTTGGAAGTGCCTGGGTTGGAAAGTATTCGTGGAGCTCCATAACTTTCCTATTCACGCCTGAACGTTTCAAGGTATATTTAAAAAGTTAATTTATTTATCTCAACTAATTATTCAAACAGAGGAGCGAGAAAAATGGTGCTGTAACTTTAGATAAACCCTAACAACATCCAAGCGATTTCAGTTCTGAAGAACGCTTAGTTTTTCATTTATAAATCTTGGTCCAAATTAGCTCGGACACCCTGTATATGGCAGGCACAATCCAAGATTTATTCCAAAGCACTGCTCCTTGGAGAACATCTTTAATGAAAAAAGAGTGGAGAAAGTTCTGGGACACAGTGCTTGTAATATATTTGCACTGTTTTAGTTATGATTTAAACATTATAACAACATTTAGAGCAGAGTAATGCTTCGCTTGCCCGTTAAAGTAATGCTTACAATAAAACGTACGCACAACATTATTTGTTGATTTAATATTACAATAACACTTAGGATACAGCACTAGCACAACGTTTACTTTGTTATTTAAACGTTAATGTGCAGCATGCAACGTTATTTCTTATTGTTTTTTTAAACATCAGAGTAACGTTCCAATCTCACATGTAACGTACACTTCAACTTACACAACAACTGTATGACACTATCTTCATGTTCGGCGCTACCTGGGTTCTTACGCAGCCGTCCCGGCAGAAAGCCTTGCCGTCGCCTTCTTCCACATTACTCGCCCAACAGCCAGCGTCGCCACTGGTTTGAGGAGATGCTCATCATTCCGCAACACGTCCCGTACGCAGGTCCCTTGAGCAAGAGCTGCAGCCTAGACTCGTCCGCGCATATATCCCCTTATCGAACAGGAGATTAGGTACAGTGCCGGCGTGTCCGGATTCAGTAATAGGGGCGGTGTCGCCGAGCATGCAGCGAGCGAAGCCAGACTTGACATTTATGCGCAAAGGGCGTGCAATATCAAAACGAAAGCGAGTGTTCGCAAATGCTTTCGCCGAGCGGGAAGCAAATGTGTCTCTCTTCGGCCCTTCATCCTAGCTCCGCTTCCGAGAAGAGGCAAACACGTGCTCTTTACAGATTGTTAGCCACCGTGAACAGCTTGCTGCGCATGCTAGTGCTATTTCTTGCACTGAACTCCTAGTTTTTCTTGTTGTTTGGTTTTGCTTGGTTTATTGTGGTTTAACGTCCCAAAGCGACTCAGGCTATGAGAGACGCCGTAGTGAAGGGCTCCGGAAATTTCGACCACCTGGGGTTCTTTAACGTGCGCCGACATCGCACAGTACACGGGCCTCTGGAATTTCTCCTCCAAAGAAATTCAACCGCCGCGGCCGGGATCGAACCCGCGTCTTTCGGGTCAGCAGCCGAGCACCATAACCACTGAGCCACCGCGGTGGCTTTTCTTGTTGTTTTTCGTAGCGATTTAGTGACGCTAAATCAAATTAAACGAAACAAAATTTTGTTGTCGTCACAGCGACAATTTCTCTGTCACGGGGACCTTTCGCTCTCCGCGTTTTTCCCTTCCGTGACGAAACCAATCAGTTTTGACGACTGCACCGAGGCACAGTGAGCCCAGCCTGATTGCGGACCCCGGGGAACCGCGGGTCTGCTCCCCCGTAATTCCACTCCCTGCTCGCAAAGCAGCCCGCGAAACCCTGCTCTCGGCAGAGTGACCCACTTCCTGTTGCCTTAGCATTCCCTGCAAGCGTCGCAGCGAAAGCAAGAAAGAAGAAGGAAGGAAGGAAGAGGTGGGGAGAAGAGACCCGCACAGAGCGAGCAGCAAAGCGCGACCCACTTCCCCCGGCACTGCGGCGGCGACCCCGAGTCGGGATCCATAGAGCACCGGCGGCCCCCAGTAGCGCACTACAAACCCATGACCGACTTTCCTGGGCCGCGTGACGTCAGCGTTGACGTAGGCCGTGACGACAACCTCCACCGAGGCGGCGCGGAGGCCGCGCTCGCCGCGAGGGTCGCGACGCCCTGCAGATCTGGGTCGAAACCGCAGGAACACGCCGGAGTGCGCGCGCTCGATAAGGCTCGCGCACGCTGCGTTTCCTTCGTTTTTTTTTTTTCCACCCCCTACTCTCAGTCTTTCATCCGCAGGGCGGCGTCACGGCTTGACGCTTATTCGGATCCATTGAGACACACGACCGTTCACGAAGACAGTTCTGTCCTCTCGCTCGGACGGTGGTGTCCTGCACCGAAGCGGGCCGGTTCGAAGCAGGACACGTCTACAATACGGCGTGAATGAGCACCAGTGCAGAGCTTCTGGACTCGGCCAAGTGTTATATCATGCCCATAATGGCAATCGTGCCCACCGGTTTGCTGGGAATTTCGTTCAGAGTGACCGCATATATTTCGCGCAGTGCGCAGAGCAGATTGTGAACTCTGCGTCCAAGCTTCCGATGCAAAAGAAGCAACAAGCTGCACTGAAAAACCTCATTGACGGCGCAAAACACGTGTATTGGTGCCAGTGCTTTGGTAACGCATATGCTTTCATCGAGGATAAGCAAAGCTACAGTGTTATTACACCTTGGTAGGCCATAGCTCGCAGTTCAAAAACAGCTTTTTTTTTTATTGCGTGAATGAAAATAAAATTAAACGTTCTACGACAGCGCCAGCTCATCTTTCCGCAGTTGTGAAAAGTGTGGCAGATATTTTCACAGGGAAAACAACGCTACTAAATTGAGAAGGGCGACACAACAGGCGAAAATAGACAATGGAAAAGCACATAATCGCTTATTTCTGCGCATTAATCAGACAGAGACGACACCTCTGACTGAAAGGAAAATGAAACGCAATAAATTCCCGCACTCGGGCGGGGAGCTCCGCGCGCACTAAAACAATATATTTCAGCGAATAGAAGGGGGATGCGCAGTAACTGCAAATTATGTCGCGTTAGCTAGATGGAAGACGTACATTTAGGAGCGCGCTCAATACTAAATATACTCAGGTTGCTCAATATTGAACTCGAGGTAGGGAACGCAAATGGCAGTTCACTTTTACACAACCTTCCGACACCCTCCAAGCAGCATAGTAAGCCAACCCAAAGCTAACAGTCCTCTTTTCTTTCGAAACTGCGTGGCTTACATCTCTATCCGCCAGCCCAACTCCCGCGTTTCCCGCCATGGCTCCTGAAGCACCATCTTTGATAAGCCACTGGAGTACACGCACTAAACATCCGTTTTAACGACGCCAGAAGTATAGAGAATACAAGCAATATTTGTATGTTCGTCACAGGTCGACCAAGGCGCTGTAAACAATTCGCGAAAGTCTATAGTAGGATACAACTTAAAAAAAACAGCAGTTGCTAACACTGGGCCGCGGTTTCGCGGCGTCTTGTATTACTTCGCTGCCCAATCGCAACTGTAAACAAAATCAGCTTTTTAATGTTTGACTATATCAGACAATCCATGTATAAGAATTCTAGAGCTCATAATTTTTTTTGTTGTGATAAAACTTCTTGTTTACGTAACAAAAAACGTTTAAGCAGCGGACTATGTTTTTGTCGTGGAGGAATTCTGTGCGCGGAGGCTGAATGTGGGCGGAGCTTCACTGCAGACTTAAGTTGTATCCGACTTATAGTTCTGGAAACACAGACACGCGCACCCGCGCGCCGTTTCCCTCCATTGCTTATCTTCCTTTCTCGTTTCTCGCAGTGCAGGCAACCGTGCGAGTCGTTTCCTTTCAGCCGCGGGGCCTTGAGGGCGCAAAACACACAAACAACAACGACGTCGATTCAGGGCGGCTACATTGTTATACTGTGCGCCGAGCCGAACAGCGTTGCGAAAGCCAGCAGGTTACAGTAGCGTGGCCGGCTAGAGAGCAGGCAAAGGCCGCCGTCGGCGATCTTCATCGACGCGATCGCGTGGCGACGCCTGTCGGAGCAAGTGCGAAGCGGCAGCGGAGAGCGCTTCGGAAACCAACCGCTCGCGGGAGGCGGTGGTTTCCGAACCGAACCGTAATTAATATAAGGGTGCCCTGGAAATTTCGACCACTAATAAAACTGCACACAATGTGCGCGCTCATGTGCGCGCGCGTGCGTGTGTGTGTGTGCGTGCGTGTGCGCGTGTGCGTGCGTGTTTTAAAAGTGCTAATAAATACTGAAGAACAAAACATTGTCTACCTCTTTGAATCATTGTCTTCCTCTCAATGATTAATATACGTGGTCTGTCACCTAAGAATGTCAGCAATTAAAAAAAAATGACCTTTTAGAGTTAGAAGAGCGCTAGTCTAGAGGGTGTTGGGTCTAGCCATCGCTCGCGTTCGGCCTCCGACAGCACGCTTCGACACCTGGCAGCTCCTCCAACGCCTGGCCGAGAACGAGAGCCGCACAGCCGCGAAGAATCCCCAGACCGGCCGCAGCAGACATCCAGCCATTCGTCCAGCCCGTGCCACAACAAGCTGACCCAGCCCCGACGAGGACGAGCCTTACTGCATTTTCCCGTAAGCAGCATCAAGCCAGATCCATTCATTAAATCATATTCTAAAACCATTCTTGGAGTCTGTGCATCAATCTCCTCATGCCCAGTGTGGACCCAGGACCATTTTAAGAAAATGAGCCATCACACAGTTAAGACGTGCTGACTAGAAGGGTGGTTAATTGATACCGAATAGCTAATTTTTAACTATTACTACTACGGGTTTTTTTATTTAGACTTGTTTTTTGCAAAACTCATTAAATAAGGAATTATTTAACAAACAAATTAATTTGTGCAGCTGAATTCTGTTTCTTCTGGTGTTTCGCCAATACGACCGGGTGTACCTCAGGGCTTAAAGCTGGACGCACTACCGTTCTTAATTTATGTAAATTGCATTATTAATTTACTTAATATACCAGATTTCACAATGTATATGACGCTAACATGATTTTTTTTTTTCATCTAATGACACCAAATAACTTACTTTCAGCGTAAATGCGTATCTACTTCGATTGTCTGAATGGCTGAAAAAAAAAAAATAGCCTGGAACTAAACACTGCAAAAACTACGTATATTTTATTCAGGGCAGGTAACAAAATCATCACCTGTGATATTACCATCAACACACGAGAAAACGAACGCGCGCGGCCAGAGAGAGCGCGCGTCACACAACGGAGCAAGCATCGCAGCCGTGGCCTCGTGGTAGAGCAACCGCCTCGGCTGCAGGAGGTGGTGGGTTCGACTCCCGCCCCCGGCCGGGTTCCCACCAGTTTGCTCAAAATGGGTACAAGCTGTGCCCCGGCCTGGTGCTCGGCTTCGTAGGGTTGCATTGCTTGGGAAATGAGCCTGCGCCTTCAAATCCCGTCACTGTGGGCAAAGCGTAAACCGAAGCGTGGCCCTGTGGTAGAGCTGTACTTAGCAAAGCGCAATAAAAAGACAGGGACAAGAAAAAGAAGCGCGCAGGACAAACGCTTGACATCAACTAGTTCTTTACTCGGGAAAAAACACATATATACAGATACATAGAGGGCGGAAACAAATTATAAACCAAGCACTGAATCGGCTTTATCACAAGTGTGTTCAGCGTGAACAGGCATCAATGTAAGCAATTCCCTTGCGTGATAAGGTCAGGGAAGGAGTGCTGATACAATTTTCAACTTTCTTTACAATGCGATAAGCCTCTATAATTTCTCTGCCAAGCCTCTTTTTTCCTTTAGCGCACGTGCGTGTGGCATTGAACTGCGGCTCATTTGCTTTACATTTTTTACAAGACTTGCAGTGTTCTGCTAGGTGCCCATCCGTTGCTACAGCTTGCACAGCACGACGGTGTTCCCTCAACCTATTGTTCAGGCACCTGCCTTGCATCAACATTTGTTATTCATAACGGACAGTCTTTTCTTCAAAAAGAAGGCATATGCATTGGTTCCTGCCTTGCCCCAATTTTAAGTGACGTCTTTTTAGCCCATTGTGACAGGCGCATTAGCGACAGCCTTGATAAATCTGTTGTCGTCAAAGTGTTTAGGTATGTGGATGATTATCTTGTGGTTATGAAATCGGCAGAAGGTGGCAAAAGTAGCAATGCTATAAAAAATGCGATTCGGAAATTGTTCCCACGGTCTGCAGTTTACGTGTGAGGATCCTATCAAAGGCAGTCTGCAGTACCTTGCCGTTTGTTTGAGTCTAGATAAGGATAAAGTCTGCTGGGTGTATCAGCCGCGTACCAAAAAAGGCATTTTGAAATATGATTCGGCCCACTCAAAGGTAGTAAAGAGGGGGATTGCCCTAAATTGCATACATGAGGCCCTCAACAAATCGTGTCAGCATGAAGTATCGGCCAGTGTGCAGATGCCGTCACAGCGCCTGAAAAGGGCTGGTTTCCCACAAGAAATCATCGCCTCTGTTGTGGAAAGCCTAGTGAAGGAGCTAAACTCTGGGAAGCGAAAAGAAAAGGCTCCCCAGACTAGGCGTCCGGCGGTGATCCCCTACATACACAACGTGTCGCACCGGCTTAAAAAAGTGGCCGAGAAGTGCGTGGTATCCGTCGTGTTTTCAGCGCCCAGTAAGCTCTCACAAATGTGTCGAGCTGTCAACGAGGTGAGTGACCATCCTGGGTGCACAACGAAGCATGCCACCCGTTTCACAACCTGCGTCACAGGGGTGGTCTACGAGATTCCGCTCTCGTGCAAGAAGTCGTACATTGGCCAGACAGGCAGGTGCCTGAACGATAGGTTGAGGGAACACCGTCGTGCTGTGCAAGCTGTAGCAACGGATGGGCACCTAGCAGAACACTGCAAGTCATGTAAAAAATGTAAAGCAAATGAGCCGCAGTTAAATGCCACATGCACGTGCGGTAAAGGAAAAAAGAGGCTTGACATAAATTATAGAGGCTTATCGCATTGTAAAGAAAGCTGAGAATTGTATCAGCACTCCTTCCCTGACCTTATCACGCAAGGAAATTGCTTACCTTGATACCTGTTCACGCTAAACACACTTTTGATAAAGCCGATTCAGTGCTTGGTTTATAATTTGTTTCCGCCCTCTATGTATCTGTATATATGTGTTTTTTCCCGAGTAAAGAACTAGTTGATGTCAAGCGTTTGTCCTGCGTGCTTCTTCTTCTTGTCCCTGTCTTTTCATTGCGCTTTGCGACAGCTCAAGATGTATTACCAACTCGCCCAACTTTCTGCATTGCCTGTGGTAGAGCATCCGCCTCGCATTCGGGAGGTGCTGGGTTCGATCCCCAGTGCCGCCGGGTACCCCCCACCGGTTTCGTTAATGGGTACAAGATTTCCTCTCGACTGGTGCTCGGCTCTTCTAGGGGTGAGATGCTCGGGAAGAGGGTCTAGACCACATAGCGCGTGTCACGTGAGAGAGCGTGTGACAGGCTCGCCAATGTGCGACACGCGTTCGTAGGCGTGGCTACGAACGCGTCGAGAATGCAACCGCGACGAGAATGGTATTTTCGAAATTCAGGAGACTGATATGGATATTACGACGGGCTGAAAGTCTCAGTAAATAAGGGGCCTAGAAGTAATAGTTAAAAAACTTAGCCAGTCAGTATTAGTAAACCATCCTGATAGTAGCACGGCTTACACCACTCCGATCTTCCTCCATGACTCCGATGGATTACACCGCTGATAATGCTACGCCGGAAAGAGCGCTGTTCTCAGCCAGAAAGCCTATCGTTAAACATCGCACAGGGTTAGCTGAAACACCCTGTACGTGTGTGCATGTGCGCGTGTGTGTATCCCTTATAAATATGGTCTATAGACAGTCTATAGACTTCTTATTGACTCTATTGACTTCCTATAGATATTGCATTTTGTCTATTCATAGTTTATAGACTGTCTATAGACAAAAGTCTACTAAAAGTGTATGGCCATAAATCTATAGATTGTCTATAGACTGTCTATGGCATTTGTATTGCCTATAAACTTTTGTCTATAGACAGTCTATAGACTTTATAGACAGAAGTCTATAGACACTCTATAGACTGTCTAAAACTTTTTTGTAAGGGATGTGTGCGCGTGCGTGTGCACGTGAGCATGCATGCGAACAGTTTTGGTCGGTGGTCTCACCTTCATCGGGATGTGAGATAACTCATACTTTATATCCCCGATGAAGGTCGGACAACCAGCCGAAACTATCGGATAAATAACGGAAAAGATAGCCGTAAAATTTGTGACCCTTTCATATTTTAAGTTCCCCCTGACCTAGTGACAAATGCAAAGTGCTGCTCTATATATTGTATGCACACCGTGTCCCGTTTAATGTAAGATTTTTTTTTTTTTTCCCAAAGGAGCGTCCTAGGTGATTGAAACCAAATGAGTGCTATTGGGAGTGGTGTAGCCTAGTCCGCACCATTTTTTTTGTCCTGAAAAGTTAGTAAACAGTCGTTATGGTCAGACACAGAGCAAATTATGCGCGCAAATTATGTGCAAATTATGTGCGCTTACGAGGGGTGCCATTCGCTAGAAGTGCAGTCTCACAACTGCAGTATCACTCGCATAAGAGTGCTCTCCGGTTTGATAGCTTTCACGGAACACATTTCGCTGGCCCTAACCTCGGCAGCAGCGACTGCAAAGGCACACACTGTAGTATATTAAAAAGCATCCATGCGTTTATTTTACTTCTTGTAAGACTGTTTAAAAAATCACTTGTTAACACGAGAAACAGCGCAACAAAGGAACGAGATCAGATGCAACACCTCCGCACAGAGCCTGGCTGTTTGTTGTTAGAATTCTGGATGAGCTTATAGGAACTCGTCTTGGCTAGTCGTGGCCAGAGGAAGATTCATCTAGCTGGAGCTGGGTTGAGGTGATAACCTACAAGCTGTAGGCGTGAAAGTTAGAGTGGCGACTCTTCACTGTCCTCTCGAAAAGTTCATGCATAGTCCATTGCCGAAATATCCGTGTACTGAGAAGTCCACGTAAGGAAATGTTCCTGGTCCTTTGGAGGCCCCAAACTTGTAACAGGTCTTCGCTATTCGTGACGCCCAGAGTTCGCTTCAAGTTTTAAGAGTAGCTAGCTGTGAGCGCACCCTTCAAAACGTTGACCAGGAAAGGGTGTGTTGTGAGGCTAGAGAGGTTAGCTTCCAGTTAGTAGCGTGAATGAACGAAAAATAACAGGTTCAATGTATCAGATATGCAGGACACAAAAGAGATAAAGGTCGTAAGAAAGAGCAGACGAAACGTAATGATGACTTATCGCACGGCGACAGTACTCAAACGACTGTGCTAATTACAAATAAAGGAAATTCAATTCAACTCAGATACCCAGACAACAACAGATGTCCTGAGGGCGTTTTTAAATGATCAAAACGTCCTCATCCGGAACAGGACATCCTGATTACCTTTTGAGCGTATCACGGCTAAATGTCCTCACGAGGATGTTTTCAGTTTGTATTTTGCTGTGCAACTCGAGGATGAAAATTCCTTGAATGACCTACAATCATCCATTTGTAGGGCGGTCGAATATCGTGGAACTGAACTGAGATTAGACTAGCTTTATATCTCGTGCTCGGCTCTCACTACTCAAAAACTGTAGGTTTATTAAAAGATATGTGTATACAACAATGCTATAATGAAGGAAGGAATGTGACCCAAAACATTACATGCCTTGAGGAGATGTATCTTAGGATATTTTTTATTTTGGACCTGGTCATATATACCGCATGCTTCTGATGGGATAGGACTGTTTACATTTTTGGGCAACTATTCTGTTTTATTCAACAGAATTCAACACCAGAGAGAGCATAGCTCTACGGCCCTGGGCTTGGTAAACACGTGATGTGCCTCTTCTTTTTGCTTATTCTGGCTAGCTTGTCTTACATTCGCTTTGAATACGGCACTAACATGAAAAAAAAGCTCTCGGCACAAATCTTGAAGTAGTACTGAACACTTCTTATAAAAATGGTCTATAGACAGTCTATAGACTTTTTATTGACTCTATTGACTTCCTATAGATATTGCTTTTTGTCTATTCATAGTCTATAGACTGTCTATAGACTGTCTATAGACAAAAGTCCACTAAAAGTGTATGGCCATAAATCTATAGATTGTCTATAGACTGTCTGTCGAATTTGTATTGCCTATAGACTGTTCTCTAGGATTTTCTATAGACAATCTATAGACTTTATAGACAGAAGTCTATAGACACTCTATAGACTGTCTAAACATGGTCCTCGGGACATCCTGACAAGCACGAAGGACGGACTAATGGAACCCAGTTGGACTGCTTGAGGACCAGTTCAGGACAACCTGAGGACGTCTGAACATCCTGATGTGGTTACGCTGAGGGATCGCACTGTGACCACGTCAATGGGGCACCGCCCCAGCGAATCGTTAGAAAGGCCAAGAAGCGCACAAATCTCTGCGCAGGTATCAGCAGAGGTCGCCCAGGAACACTGCAGCACAGAACGCAGGCACTGACGACAGGATAATAACTGCAGACCGCAAAGCTGAAGTCGATGGTGAGTGGGTGCAGCTCTTACCGTACGTTATACAATGGTTCACGCGGCTCTTTAGACTGAACTAAAAGACGCTCGCCTGTTGCAACACACTCGGCAGGAGTGCGCACGTAGCGAGGTAGAGCGGGCTTCTGGAAGACCCGGTGCAGTGTTGCGAAAAGTCATCTCTGTCACCACCGCTATTCGCGCGCGCGCTTGTCATCACGCGAAGTGGATAGCCGCGGCCGTCATGGACTGCGCTCGGCCGCCCGACCGATCGGCGACCGGAGCGCCGCTTGCCGGTGGAGAGGCTAATGACGCGCTCTCCTATCCGCCGCGGTCCGTTTGAAACCAGAGCCCGGCGCGCCGAACGCTGCCCCGAACTGAGCGGCTGCGAGCACAAGAGAAACGGAAGATCGGAGGATGGACACTGCTGCAAGAGAACAGGCCGCCCAGTCGCGAACAAAGACTCGGTGACCGGTAGGTGGGGGTAGGCGACGACACTCATCCAGGACAATGGGGACGTCCGACGAAGCCCCGCGGGATCAGATTGCGACACGGACGGCGGCAGCACGAGATGGAAAGAAGCGAAATGCATAAAGAACAAAGCAAAATTAAAGACTTCACGGTGTCATGCTCAGACGCCACTGTTGAAGGTACCTGCGCGCATTCTGTGAACGCTGCGACGAACAGACACAATCTTCATGACGGTCTATTGGTCTGTTGGTGTTTAACGTCCCGGAGCAACTCAGGCTATGAGGGACGCCGTAGTGAAGGGCTCCGGAAATTTCGACCACCTGGGGTTATTTAACGTGCACTGACATCGCACAGAACACGGGCCTCTAGAATTTCGCCTTCATCGAAATTAAGCCGCCGCGGCCAGGATCGAACCCACGTCTTTCGGGTCAGCAGCCGAGCGCCATAACCACTGAGCCACCGCGGCGGGGCCAATCTTCATGCATTTAACTATGTTTCGTAAAGGGTCCTACGGAAAGCACACCTGACCAGCAACGCATAGCAGCTTTGGCGTTTAAATACAGTCCGACAGTTCGTATGTGTTTCGCATGTCGTTCGACTCTCCTTTGGAACCCCGAATGCGCTA
The DNA here is from genome assembly GCF_055824585.1 of Amblyomma mixtum. Lineage (NCBI taxonomy): Eukaryota > Metazoa > Arthropoda > Arachnida > Ixodida > Ixodidae > Amblyomma > Amblyomma mixtum. The sequence continues at coordinate 197,153,937 of NC_143012.1, read as the reverse complement.
ACGTGTATACATATCGGTGCTTAGCACGGAGCAAGCCTCGCGTTTTTTTTTTTTTCGTTTTGAGAGCAACCGGGCAGTTGAGATGTCAGTGGTGTAGTATATCGGAATACAGCTAAGACGTGCTAACTAGCAGGCTGGTTAACTAATATTGAATAGTTAGTTTTTTAACTATTAATTTAAGGCTCTAATTATTGGGAGGCATGTAACCCACCTTACGTAATAGCCATATCAGCGTTTAGAACTTCGAAAACGCAGCTATCCTCTACACTGTGGCCCAGCAAATTTTGGCTGCTTCGACGCTGATTTGTCAAACAAATCAACGACCAAAATGCGTTGGTTTATTTAGAAAACCGCGTTTTACGAGCCAAAAAGAGAAATAACTGGGGCCTCGAAAGCATTTTTGAGTCACGATGTGAACGTGTATGAGGATCCGACCAAACCGAAATTGCATAATCAATTGCCTGTGAAGGTGGAATCTTCCTTCTGTACATCATTCACATGTTCCTCATTAAAACCTGCAGCCCCCCTTCCCCGTATAATAATGTATGACTGAAAGGTGTAATTTCGGCCTGCATTTTTATCCTGTCAACCGACGAAAGGGGGTGGGCGCCTGTGATCGCAACGATGCGATGGAGATGCGCACTCTCATAGCCCGCAGTTGATGCGGCCAGGGAATCTTCTACCGAGACTATGCACTGAATACTGCCTTCGCAGAACGATCCTGCATGTACAGTGTCAGTCACACTAAGCGTGAACACGGCTCCGTATGGCTGCGCACACGCGCACCACTGCGACCAAGCCAGTAGTGAAGCCGTGCAAACGGCCAGATGACACGAAGCACCCTCTCAGTTGCCCCAAGTGGGCGTTGTGGGTCAGACTAATTTTTACCGCTATTTTCATACTATTTTTAATGCGTAAGCATTGTCCTATGTTTGCGGTTTCGTGTCATCACGAGCTTGTCCGCACGATTGCGACCGAACGAATGGGTTTATCAGAAAAAGAATGGCACCATCGGATAGATCAGCAAAAAACTTCGTACGGGAAATTGGAGGGTTGAGGTTGGTTACTTAGTTAATTAGAGTAAAAAATGTCCAAAAAAAGTGGGCGGCGCTGAGCAAAAGTGGCGCCAAATTTGAAAACGCCGGTAATGTGGCACCACGTGACCGGAAGTGTGGGCGGAGCCAACACGTGGCGCCAAATTTGAGAACGAAGCATGAAGCGAAGTTTGAAAACTCAGATGGGCAATTGATGGAACTTGATTAAGACAGTTGAGGTATCGATAAGGTATCGATAAGGTATCGATGAGGTATCGATGAGGTATCGATGAGGTATCGCCAATGCCTACGCACTTCACCAGTGCGGGTGCCGCACTGATCTGTAAAGTTTTGTAACAGAAGCAGTGCACAGGCAGATAATCTAAGCAACCCACTGTAGTATACTTACAACCAAAAGGTCCATTAATGCCTGCGCAACTTTAATTTACAATAAGGAATTGTCTAACCCAGCAGTCTTTCCACACAAGCCATGGAGGCAGCCTCCAGCTATCGAGAGATTTCATGAAAATCTTGCATACCATACGCAACTTAGAAAGGCTACGAGCATAAAAGAAAGAATCGCAACGGAGTTCCGAGCGAGCTCGTTAGCCGCTGTGACGCGTGCAAGCAAATCTGGCCTCAGGGAGCAAACTGCCAACCCCAGGCAAGAATACAGATCAAGCTTCTTGTAAATATTGCGTACGCGGAGCTCCCTTTTTTCTTTAAATTTGTGATTACTTTTTGCATATGGGTGGATTGAAGCCAGATGAAGACATGGCGTCACGTCTGCTGCTGCAAGCGTATTTGCAACTCTTTCACTTTCTTCATGCCCTCCTCATCTTATTTTCTTATGCTCTCTGTCGCTCCGCCAGGGCTGAACAGCGCAACTTGCCAGTCAGGTTACAGGAACCGCGGTGACACAACAGTCGCTGAATGCTTCGCTACAACTGAACGGCGCGCAGAGCTATTGCGACAAAATTAAGTACGCCATATCTATCTCTAATAAGATTGTTCCGACAGAACTGATTAAAAAAAAACGATAAACACTAGACAGGTATTTCAACATACGAGTAGTTCCGATCGCTGTATTCGGGCGTAAGAGGCGGAGAGTCAGGGGATTCATAAATTTGTGACGCAAGATGTAATTCGCGTGGTCGGCAAGGGACGTTACGATGACGAAAGCGGGCACGCTCTATAATCCACCTGTGGCGCTACGTCATATTCGTTAGCGGCTTGCAACGGCGTCATGGCGGTTTCAACATGTCCGGAATGTTAGCCCTTCTCGGTAGTCCGCGAAGTTCATACTGATAATGAAAAATGCAACATAATTTTTGCTGTCGCTTCTCCTTCAAGCAGCGGGCAAGCATTACCTCCTCAGCAAGGATAATTTGTGTCCGGTTGACCTTCTTACGTCTGTCTCTTCCACCATACATGAGTTGGCAATGCTTCAGTCTTAATCGAAACATGCCGGCTTTTATGCGCTCCTGAATGAACACCGAAATCAGCGGAAGGCGAGAAACGTCGGCTACCCGCGGGTTGTTTTGTTATTATCTCGAGCTATTTTCATTCAATGATTGTTTTATTTATTTCTTCCGGATACATATAATATTTTTCAAGGGATGGCCAACCTGCATTGATGCGCTTATTTTGTTCTCTAAAGATGAAATGTACAGTCTTTGTCAAAAGTTTAGAGCCCAGGGGGTTCACTTTTAAGCTTTATATTGGGACTCCAGGAGCATTCATGGAAGTCCTACCTACTGCAGGAGGCAGTACCGGAAATCTTCTCATGTCCAAGAAGTTTGTAGCGCTTGAGATCCATTAAGAACGACACAGTGTGGCTCAAAAGAAAACCCACTGGGCTCCAAACTTTTGACAAAGGCTGTACGCACTTCTGCGTTTTTCGCGAGTAGCGATGCGTGCAGTCTGAAGTTTGTTCGATGGCTGGTAAATATTGGCGGTCGGTCACCGTTGGAAAACTACAGTTGAACCACTTTACAACGAAGTTGAAAGGGCCCCGCAAATACTTCGTTATCGCCGTATAGCTTCGTTATAGCCAGTACTGACCGAGATTCCAAGAGGAATCGTCATTCCTTCGTTATATCCGGTATTTATTTATAAACCGTTTCGTTATAACGAGGTTCGACTGTATATTCGAGAAACTGGAGCAAAGCACAGAGCGCAGTGAACCTTATAACCTCCGTTTAGAAGGCCTTGCACTGCGTCGGCCGGCACTTCCCGGACAATCTCAAGACATTAAAGGATTACCGTCTGCAGTGACATAAAAAAAGGTTACAGAACACTACGCATGCGCGGCAAGCAAGAATATATTTCCTCGTACGGAGCTCATACATACGCTATCAGTTTTAACTTATAACCCGCTGTGATGAAGGCGTAATGTGAGAAAATTTATCCTGCAAGAAGTTAACTGGTGTCAAAGGAGATATCAGTTTTCTTGATCCACGCATGCTGACTACCTAATTACGATTTTAACGCTATCGCGTTAAAGGCCCCGTTATGCAGAAAATCCGTTGTCGACGTTGTAGGCGTCATCGGCATGACTCTGGCAGGGTGTACCCAGAAAACCACTCTAGAAGGCAGGTGGGCCGCCCAGGTCACGTGACCTTGGGGCCTCATCACAACCTGCCCACCGGATAGTGAGAAAGCTTCCCGCCATGAAAGGTGGAACCTAACCTAACATGACATAACATGACATGACATGACATGACATGACATAACATAACCGTTAAATTAACTATCGGACGCTCGGGAAGAGCAACTTGGGTCGCACAATTAAGGCCCAGCGCTGGGAGCGGGTGTGAGGACTCCCAGGGATCTATGAATGTAGAGCAGAGAATGCGCTCCTGCATTAACCCATTACGCTATCGCGTCAGTTTAAGTGTGTCCTATAAATTTTTCCCCACCAGCAGTCCCCACTTCCACACATACACCGCTATGTGAACGAAAAAATGCACACTTAGAAACATCAGCTCATTTTTCTCTTAAAATCAACGGCAAATGATCGGAAATCCGGCGGCAAATGCAGCTGACTAGGCAAGCTATGCAGTGCAGTACTTAGTGCAGCTGCTATATGGAAATTTTGAAGCTGAGAGTCTACTTCAAGGCGTTAAGCCAGACGTAAGGAAAAAAGAGTCACAGTCATGAGCGTCGAGACTAAGAGAGGAGAGGAAGGCATACCAAGAAATTTTCTCCCCCTCCAATAAGTGGACCAGCGCGCTCCAACGTTTGGAGTGTAACGCAAATTAAATTGGAATAGGATAGCAAAATTTCCACGAAGCCGAATCCTTTACTTACACAGTTTCACTTTGAGGGAAACAACGATGCCCTACAGCATTAGTATAAGCGCTATTCCTCGAATCCAGAGAACATCGATAAAAATTCTTGTTCTCTTTATCTTCGTTTCTTGTTGTTGTTATTTTCCGTTACAAGGCCCGCTACATAGTATATGCATTAAGCGGTACGAAAGAGCTTTCCATTGCTCTTCCAGAGACAACTGAGCGGCTCTCCTGGCCCTGTCACGGATCGCAGCAACGTTTAACCTTTCAACGCAAAATCCATAACACGACAACGGTCCGTGGCAGACGCATCGATCTAAACCCGCAGTAGTTGTCACAAACTAATCCTGGCTGGCCCGTTTGCATAATAGCGTTGGTCGAAGATGATGTTACCTTACATCACCTGGTATGAACGTTACAATACTAGATGTTATGTTATTTTGTTTTACCATTACAGTTGCTTATCATCGATGTTCTACACATTACCGCAGAAAAAACGGGGATTGATTTTGAAGGTTACTTAAAACAGCCCTTTTACGTTTCTCAACGACATGACCATTCCCGTAAAATTAGAGTACCGTACCAGGACGAACTTGTTTGCAAATTCATTTTTTTTTTTGTTAAAACAGTGCAACAGTGGAACCGGCTTTCCGAAATGCAAGTGTGCTCTGCAAGTGAAGATGTATTTTTTGCCAATCTGTAACCCCCCTGCTATAACGCCTTCGGGCAAATGCGGGGTAACTCTTGAATAAAGAAAAAAAAAATAAGTGGCATATTGCACTGTTGTTGTTTTGTAGTTTCCACTTTCTGAACGACTACGAATTACATGTGAACTAAAAAAACATCGTAAATTGGTTTGTTAGATCCGATGGTCCAGGTGAACTCGAGAGGAATAGGAAACAATCATTTAGTAAGGGCGAGTGAAGATGTGATGGTTGAATACAACCCCACGAGCTCAATCGCCTCCGCGGCGGCAAGTATAATTATTCAGAAGCTCAGAAGCCGGTACCCCCCCCCCCCCCCCCCGCCCCTTTCCCCTGAAAGCTTCTACGTCAGTATGCAATCGACGGAAAACCAAAGGAGCGCGGAACAAACATTTATATATAGACGACTTCGAGCCACCGCATACCAGCGACGGTATACCAGCGAGGAGCGTTCATTGAATATTCATTACTCCTGATGCAGGAACTGACGGCGTCGTAGTTCGTAGCGATTCTTTTTCCGGGCCATTTGTTTCGCCCGTGCGCGATTCGCATAAGGATACAAAATAATGTCAGGGTTGACAGCCTGCCAACGACGCTTGTCACAGGCTCGTGCGTTAAAAAAAAGGCTGGGCTCCACAGCGGCAAAGACAAGGAAGAAAACTCAGGGTAGCTCAGTCAAGGAAGAAGCAATGCAGACAGCACCTTGGTGATTGAGGAGCTCGGTATTAGCGCATGCAGTTTACGATATCTCAACAAATGCAGATTCTATGAATGACGCAAAAATGTCATACTGTACATCCTTGTTGCATTCTATAAAGGTTTTGCATGAACGAACGCCTTGAAGGGCTTCTTTCGCAGCCCACAAATGAGAATGAACCTTGTTGCAGGGTGGATGTAAAGGTGTCCGGCGGCTGCTGAACAAATTATTCTGCTGAACATCAGCCGATAAATTCGGCTAAAATGCGGTTGGATCGAAAACACGCGATAACCCCCCCCCCCCCCCCCCCCCCCTTTTCGGCGTTTTCAAACAGCGTGCATTTCATTAACCCCTAAGCGGACTTGGACGAGCCAGGCTCGTCAGAAGCCGACTGTCATTTCTAGATTCTGACGAGTCCAGCTCGTGGCGTGTTTTCTGGCTCGTCCGAAGCCTTTTTTGTTTGCCGACAGATGGCAGTACGGGTACTAAATTACCATTTCGGTACCATTATATAAAAAAAATAAGTTCGCTATGGAGTTAAGGGCGTTGGGTGCAGTATAACCCATGGCTATAAAAATTGTATTGAAAGGAGAACTCTCATCCAGTATATATGGCGGGAAAGATGGGAGCAGGCGACTGATCAGGTGGACTGATTGCACATGGTGGCAGAGTGATGCGCAAGGCTTGATCGCTTTCTTTGTCTCTCCCTATTGGCCGACCGAGCACGCAGCTGCCGAGAGAAATCGCTGTCGAGAGAAATCGCTGACACGAGAAATCGCTGACGAGAGAAATCGCGGACACTATTCAGAACGGCTCTGCTTCAGCACAGTAATTTGGCACCGGGACACTGAGGCCTCAGTTCGCAAATACACAGATTAACAGCTGGTGGGAGTGACACATTTTCTCCTTCTACTCGCAGTAAGGTCTGCCCATAAACCACCTACACAAATAAATAATAAAAAAAGAAAATTCATGCGAAAGCAGCCCTTTATGTTATGGGGTGCTCCATGCATAGAGGACGGCTCCAGATAAACTTCAACCAGCTTAGGTGACATTTAAGTGCACAGAAATCGCGGTAAACGAGCCTTTCTAGATTTTTTTTCTTTTTCGAGTTTCTCCTCCATCCAGGCGCGGTTGGCCTGGCCGAGATTCCACCCCACGACCTGTTGCTCAGGAACCTTACGGCACAGCCCGAGTCATCAAGGCAGATAATCCATCAGCTTCCCTTGCTGATATACATAATGCACAGCCTGCTCGCAACACAGATCGAGATCAAGGTCGACTCTCACCGCGCCTCAAGAAGACGAATAAAAAATGAAGCAGTCAAAACTTTAATTTAAGCCGTCCTTTTATCACTCACTTTCACAATCCTCAATGCACATCGCTCGATCCACGGCGCGATTACGCAAGGGGCCTTAATTGTCAGCCTCGACTTTCCCGCGCATAAAACCGCCTCGTTTTTCCTCGTGCAAGGGCGTCGCTGCGAGGCCAACTCTTACATAACGAGGCGCGAACCATTATGCAACAGCTTAATGCAGTGGGAACGCAAGCATTAGATTTTGATTTGGTTGATGCACTCGGGCCTCGCTGGCCTTAAAGCGGCTTATCGAAAGGCCGAAAATCTCTCATCAGCAGGGGCAGACACTGTTTACGAACCTTCGATTTCAGCTTAGTTAACAGGCCTCTCGCATGCCAGCACCGTTATTCTCACTTTCCGGGCGCATTAACGCCGTCCCTTTGTACGCGCCTATATATACACACATACGCAACCTTCCGTCACGTTGGCTGCCGCGAGCCCAATTTGCTATCTGACCTCCGATTCCAAACTCGCGCCGCGCTGAGGCCGGCGTCCCGTCGAAATCTTTTCAAGACGCCGTTTCACCGAAGGGCATCAGATTCATCGCGGAAAGGCAGCGGAACTGAGGGGGGAGCGTGTGTCGTGTAGCCATCGAGGTTTGCAAGCAGAGTGAATTCCGGCACAAGGCTACAGAAGGTTAGGCCCAAACTCGACCAGGATTAATAATGGCAACTAGAAACGAGCGCTATCGATTCGTTGATGGACCGGCCAAGCCGCGTTGTGCAACGAGAGCGCTAAAAAGCGAAACGCGCATTATCGGAGGACGAGTGAGCAAGCACGTGCGCGAGCTCGATCCGATTAACGACGCCCATGATGGCCGGAGGCCGCGCAGACTCGGCTGTTTGCGCTTAACGAACACGCGGCTACCCTGAACACGCTCATATATATGTCTCTATATAGTCGGTGCAGCGGCGGCGCGAATTTGATTGCGGCGACATTGAATACACGCCGAAGGCCCCCTACTGAGTCTCTCTCTCTTTCTTTCTTTCTGACCCTCGGTCCTCTATTCGCTCTCCTGCAAGAAAAGGGAACAGCAACGCTGCTTGCCCGAAACTAGAGGAAACAGCCGCCTTAATCTCGTGATTCGTGTTCACACGCAGAGCGTTCTGCCGCAAGGCCCGCTGGCGAGATAGCAGGCAGCCTCACGTCCCTGTTCGCGCGAGATAGAGGTGATTGCGCAATCAATCAGCCCGGCAGATTTGCGCCTCTTCTTTTTTTTCTCCTTCCTTCGTTTTCGATCGCTGGGTCTCCTTCGATAGGGCCACACGCGTAGCCCGTCGAATGATCACCTCCGCAGATCCGTCCGCAGCACGGCACGACAGCAGTCCGCAAGTGTTACGCAATCGTCATGGCCGCCTGTCGGATTCCTTTGCGCACGCATGTCAATCAGCACACCAAGTTCGCGCGCCCACGACGTCAGCGGCGGACTTTGAAATTGTTTACGCGCACGAGTCAGAACACGTGCACTTCACACTGTTGCGAGTGCATGTACGAGTAGAATCCTCGCCGTTCACGTGATCGCAGCATGCTAAACAAGTTCAGCGAGCAATACGGCGATACCAGTGGTCACTCAGCTAGTTGGGATCCATCACTCGCATGAGGTGAGAGAGATCACGCTGAAGATAACCCGCAGACCTCGCGTATGACCGCATAGGTCTCCACACTAATGTGCACTCACTTCATCTCACTCACGTCTGCCAGTGTGAGTGAGTGGATGTGAATGTGAGCGATTGCATGTGAGTGAGTTAATATGGAGGCGGGTTCACACTGGCGAGTCGCAAACGTTGCGCGACCGATTTCTGTGAATTAGTACGGTTTCCGAAGCACTGGGAAAGCGGGGAGGGAGCGTAGCGAATCGATTTAAAGATGTCGCGCTACCTCCGCAAATCGTCACTGTGAACCCGCATTGAGTGAGAGTAGACATGAGCGAGAGTGGCCGTCAGTGCGACTTGACGTGACTGTGAATGAGTCACCTCTCGTAGAGCCCAGGACGGGACGGTTGCCCAGACCTGGATTCGCACCGGTGATGCACACGATGCCTCCAGGAAGTGAAAAGATAACGTGTTAACATGACAGCACCCTATGTCGACGCCAGTAGCGCTGATAATGATGGATTTTTATGGCGAAAGTGCATCTGCGGCCAAAGAGCGTCATGGCGCAAGACATTTTTCGTTTACTCAAGGTGAAGTGAGCACCAGGCCAGGGGAACCTTCTACCCATTGTATCACCAGTGGATACCCGGCGGCAATGGGGATCGAACCTCCCACCTCCCGCATGCGAGGCGGATGCTCAAGCCACTAGACCACCGTTAGAGCTCTGTCGCCAAGCCAGAAAATTTTTGACTGCCGTCGTATACCGGCAACAGTAGCACGGTAGCGGCACACTAAAACTTTCGAATAGCGAACAAAGATCCATGTGTAGATGTTTGGAGACGAAAAAAAAAGAAACGAAAGACAGAACATGAACCCGGAAGGGTTAAGGAGAGCCCATCAATATTGAACTTTAAATTAGCCGGACCCTATATGAGGGGGATAGGGAAATAGCGGGGCGCCAGTGCGCATGCACAAAACAACAAGGCTCTTCTGTTAGTGTCCAGCGCTTATGCACTGGTGCCCTGCTAAACGATCCACCTAAACGATAGGGTCCCCCTATTCTAAAACTCCCTATCTAAGAACGCAACTGGGCCTTCGTTAGTGGGACAACTGACGGGTGATCCGTGTGGAATTACGCGCGGAAGATAACTCGGCGTGAAGATAATTAAGGCGTGTACAAGTTTATTCAAACACCCTGACCTGAAATGAGACAACAGATTGAAGGAGTTGGTCAGGGCCCAGTTGAATGTCAGTGTGAGTACAGGGGAGCTTAAGGACAGAGTCCTCCCTGGATGCCTACTTACTTTATTTTTTTTTCTCCAGCTGTTTTGCGCAAGCTGCCGCAATTTTGCTCAAGCTATGCGCACGGGCTGGACGCGAGTTATTCTCGCTTATCAGTCAAGCCCCCTCTTTTTGGCGTTCTACCTTGTAGAACGCCAAAAACAGAGGTGTAGAGTAGATAGAGATGCAGAGTAACAGGCGTACCTACCCCGTGCCAGGAGTGTTTCCTCCCTGTAGTTACGGAAATAAAAAAAAATGAAAGTCGGGCATTAGAAGAAGAAGAAGACCATTAGTGGACAACCAGGAGAGAGCCTACCATTTGGCGCATACGCAGTTGCATTCCCGATAATTAATACGAAGTCACTCCGCTGCGTTGCGACTTCTAATTTCACCCTGCATAGAGGCGGGGACACATGTCAGGCGGGCGCTCCGAATCCGGTCCGGCTTGCCGCGTCCGGCGGTCGCCGGCTGGCCGTAGCGGCGCCGCCGGACGCGTCAAACCGCGTAGATATGTCCGGTGCACCGCGTCCGGCGAATGTCCGGCACGCCGCTCCGGCGGGCAGTGGCAGCCAGTGCGAGCGCGCAGAGCGCCAACGTCACGATGACGTAGAGTTCGCGACGTCACAGGTGAGCACGACAGAGGTACAGTGGTGAGCGGTGTGTCGGCTGCTGAATTGTAGGGTTATACCCCTGTCACACGGCCGACTCAGAACTCCCTTGAACTTCCTTGGCCTAACGGAGTGTGAGGGAGTTTCACCTCGAAGGAGTTGTCTCCGTGTCACACGGCCTGTAACGAGCTTCTCAGGCGATCCGCCAGGGGCCCATTAGGCGCTGTTTATTTAGTGCAAACACATAGAAGAATAAGGTTAAAAACAACTGAAATGTTATCAATCCTTCATTTTTCTTCCCAAAGTGCAACTACGGGAAGCGGGAGCCAATGCGAGCGCGGAGAGCGGCAGCGTCATGTTGACGTAGAGCGCGCTACTCAAGGCACTCGGGGCCGAGCTGCGCCGTGCCGGTCTGCCAGCTTTGATGCCGGCCGCCGGCGACTGTAAAACGCGCTAGTATTGTTTGTTCGCGTTCATAGCAAGCCCAGGGATAGATGCACGTCAAAAATGCATCATTTCTGACGATCGTTGGCCAATACCGAGTTGCTCGTAACAGTGATGACGGCGATACAAGCAAATTTCATCCCACAGCCGCTTCGGTGCTGCTGCTGCTTGGTGCGGTTCGCCTGCCGTCTGTTAGCTTCGTTTCTGAAGGCGTCGTGGAAATCGAACATATCTTTTATTATGGGACGAGTTCGCAGTAAAGCGATGTGAATAGTATGCTTTTTATTATAGCACAGGCGACTTCCAAAGCGCCGCCAGCTTCGGCTTCCATGCGAAACCAGCTAGGCCTAGCGACGACTAGGGCAGCCTGGGACCAGCGCGCAGTTCGTCGGCCGGCGTTGCCGTAGGCGGTGTCGTTGCCGAAAGACCCTCTTTTGCACAGGCATATTGTCGTTCCTCGAATCTAGAAAGCATCCTCTCTGGTATCATGGCTATTTTGTATTTTCTTGTGCGAACGTGGAGTACGCCGAGCATGCCGGCCGGCCGGCGAGCCTGGATCCCGTCTACCGGCGTCATAAAAACGAGCTAGTGTGTTCTTGACTTAAGTAATAAGCCCTGGGATAAAAAATGTAAGAAATGTGTCATTTTTGAGGATCGCTGTCCAATACTGAGCTGCTGGTAAAGGTAACGACTGTGATACGAGCAAACTTCTCGCCACAACCGCCTCGCAGCTGCCGCTGGCCCGACTTTGGGGTCCGGCTCGCCTGGCGCCCGCTCGCTTCGCTGCTGAAGGTGTCGCGGAAATTGACCATACTATTATTTTATTGTGAGATGATGATGTTGACAGTAAACCCATGTGTAGAATAGGCCTTTTATGATAGCTCAGGCGACCTCCGAAGCGCCGGCCGCTGCGGCTTCGGTGCGAAAAAGGCTATAGGCCTAGCGACGACCACGGCATCCAGGCAGCAGCAGAGCTCGTCGCCCGGAGCGCCCGCCGTTGCCCAAAGCTCGCGACATAAGCAGCCATGCTTTGTCGCTGCTCGAGCAGACTTTCTGATAAGAAGGCGATCTTGTCTTTTCTTGTGATATTTGTACACCATCATAAGCAGCGCTCAGGCGCTGCTGCACGGCGGCGAAGTGTGACGCCGGTTGTGGGCGGTGCTTGGGTGGAGCGGCTCAGCGATGCTCACCGCTCCGTGTCCCTGCTTGCTGTGGGTCGGCAGTTCGCAAGCGACGATCGGTGCGGCGCGTCCGCTGGCGGAGGCAGCGCGGATGCATCGTCCATCGTCGATGTAGTACACGCGCGAGGTGCGAGCATGTCGGAGACCACAGATCAAAACAAACAAATATGGCGCAGCCAAGGCAAGCTGTCAAGCAAGCGCCTAGCTTGAGAGTACAGCGCTGCCACTAAAATTAAACACAACTAACCGAGCTCTAATGCTTGTTTTATGATATAATAACTAATATAGCCACTATTAAAAATGTATTTATTGAAGATAAAGGTTGTTTACATACTCGGAAGTAAAGCGCACTGCAAGCGAGAGTACTCCCTTCACCCTTCAAGGGAGATGACCGATCTCCTTTCGCAAGGAACTTCTTTAAACCTCCTTCCCTTAAAAAGGGCCACTGACCAGGGTCCGGACATTTTTGAAAAACAAGCCCACTGCATAGATGAGGCATCGAAGATAACCTCTGCAAAATACTAGAGCCATGCGCGCCCCGAAAAGCTGCGAAAATTCAAATCAAAGCCCGTTCGTTCTTTCCTTCCTTCAAAAACGGGCCCCGCCCACTACTCTGCACCCCGCTGACGTCAAGGGTGGCTACTTTCGCTAAAGGCACTCCATTGGTGCATCGTTCTGACTGACGGGAGAAGGTTGGGCGTAGCCTTGGCGTCGCGTCGTCTGCACAAGGCTTTCCGCAGCGCCTTCTGTTCTGGCTCATGCCTCCAAACCCGCATGAAGGAAAAAAAAAAAAAAAACTGCGGAGGGAGCGTGCGGCGACAGCCTTGAACCCTTGCCATAAAAAGTAAAAAATAGTAAAACTGAGGGAGTTGGTTTGGCCCCCCCCCCTCCCCCCCCGCCGTGATCACGTCACGAGACGCTCTGCGTGCGCGCTCCCTTCTCAGTTTCTTTTCTTCTATGCGAGCCCCCCAAAACAAGGTTTTAATTAGTAGTGCAGCAGAGCCTTTCCCTCGCTCGTCCACTTGAGCGCTCCGCACAGACACCGCTTATCCTCCATGCATCTTGCGTACGCCCTGACTCCAATGAACGACATGGGCTTCGGAGCGGAGAAAAGACACAAACACACAGAACACAAACACACATGAAGAAAAGCAAACGGGCGGTTGCCGGGTCCGCACTTCGCCGTGTGTTTCGAACAGAAACGACTTCCGCCCATCCGCTCGTGAAACGGTGGGGAGGCCTAAAAAAAAAAAATGAAAAGGTGGCTCGCTAACTGGGAATGACAAACAGATGTATGAAAGGGTGCGCTCGCTAACAAGTCTAGGTGGTCGAGCCGATCGCGCCTCTCGATCGTTCAGTGTGCGGAGAAAATGCGACGACGCTGTTTCGTCGTTGGATGCGCACGCAGCGACTGGAGTCGAAGCACGATCTGGCTTGGAAGCACGAGGGACGAATACAGGCCGGTAACAGGGGTCGAGCAGTTTTGTTGCACCCCCAACCAGGAAGGGCAGGGAATGGAGTGGCGATAGTGACAAAAAAAGCTTCAAACAGGAAAAAAAACAGCAACTGGGGAGAGGAAGGACAAATAAAAAAAACGCGGCGAAACACCGCGAGGAGACCCAAAGAGCAATACAGAGAGGGTGTTAGGAAACCCGCAGCGCCCCCTCTCCCCTCGAACAGCCCCAGCAGCAAAAACCAAGAAAAGAATTCTATTGAAGGCGGGGCCATGACGTAGCTCCGTGACGCACTCCACAGACACCACGCCTCCGGCTTACGTCGGAGAAGGAAGGGGTGATTTTGCCTTGCCGAGCCTACTCGACGAGGAGCGGGAGAGAAGAATTTCGAGGAGGGAATGGAAGGAGAGGAGGCTCGCTGAAAGAGAGGTAGAGAGTGTCTGCTGAGCTGGGGTGGTCCGTGGCCCTTTAAGGACTGCCGTGTGACACGGCACGCATCTCCCTTGAGATAAAGACTACCTTGGCTGAAGGGAGTTGAAAGGAGTTCAAACGTGCCCGTGTGACAGGGGTGGTTAGTTTGACAGCGCTGTTTTCACCGAACACCATGTCTTCGTTCAAACAGTCCCGGATTTGGGAGAACGAACAAGGGGTGTCGAGTGTAGCACCTTTTTTGAGCGCTGGCCATCCCGAAGAGCCCTCGGCTGCGGCGTCTATACGAAACCACTAGGCCTAGCGACGACTAGGGCAGTCGGGGACTAGCGCGCAGTTCGTCGCCCGGCGTTGCCGCAGGCGATGTCGTTGCCGAAAGCTCCACTCTAGCACAGGCATGCTGTCGTTGCTCGAATCTAGAAGCATCCTTTCTGGTAGCATAGCTGTTCTGTATTTTCTTGTGCGAACGTGAAGTAAGCCGAGCCTGCCGGCCGGCCAGCCTGGATCCAGTCTGCCGGCGTCATAAAAACGAGCGAATGAGTGTTCTTGACGTAAATAATAAACCCTGGGATAGGGAAATGAGAAAATTATATCATTTTTCTGGTTCATTGGCTAATACCGAGTTGCTGGTAAAAGTAACAACTATGGTACGAGCGAATTAGTTGCGAGAACCGCGTCGCAGCTGCCGCTAGCTGGCCCGACGCTGGGGTCCGGCTCGACTGGCGCCCGCTAGACGCTGCTGAAGGCGCCACGGAAACTAACCATACTATTATTTTATTGTGAGATGATGCTGTTGACAGCAAAGCGGAGTGAAGAATAGGCCTTCAATTATAGCGCAGGCGACTATAATTGCAGGCTATAGGCCTAGCGACGACCACGGCAGACAGGCAGCAGCAGAGCTCGTCGCCCGGAGCGCCCGCGAGCGGTGCCGTTGCCGAAAGCTCGCAACATAAGCAGGCATGCTTTGTCGCCGCTCGAGTACAGCTGGCAGTCTTTCTGATAACAAGGCGATGCCGTCTTTTCTTGCAATATTTGTACACCAAGCCAAGCAGCGCTCAGGCACTGCTGCGCGGCGGCGAAGTGCGACGCCGGTTGTGGGCGGAGCTTGGGTTGAGCTGCGCTGCGATGCTCACCGCTCCCTGTGTGTCCCTGCTAGTGATGCCAACCCTAGGGATTTATCCCTAGATCTAGGGGTTTTTTCTTTGCTTCAGGGATCTAGCGTATTTTTTGTGAAATCTAGGGATTTTGAGAGGCCGTAGAATTGCTACTCTAAGCGGATCAATGGCAGGTGTGTCTGATTATTTTGCGCTTGGAACAGAAAAAACTATGAAAAATGCTAATTACTACTCCTTTATTTTTAGTATTCTGCCGAGCTGAGAGAGGGCGAAAGCAGTTCTGCAACGCGAAATTATCGACTGCTGCACAGGGAGGAAAAACGAAACCATGTGAATTTCAAACGTGCGTGCCAGCTCTGGCGCTTCGAGTGACTGCTGCTCCACGAAAGACGAAGTTGAATTTTAACTTGTGGTGCCTGGATCAACGCGCTACGTTTACGCTCACCGCTTACCTTTACCAAAAAGTGCCACAATTGTTCGCATTCTCCACGTATGCTAGACCACTTGATTTAAACGTGCTGTTAAACCAAAAAACACATTCAAAGTTGTAAGGAATCACTTTCTGATTTTGTAATTACCAATCTTACGTTTGTATCATTGCTGTGTAACTGTAACAAGATTACATTTTTAATTATGTCAGTTTCTCGGGTTGTCAATCCTTAGTAGCTCCAAAGCTATTTGGCGGTCCTTCATTGCGACTATGATTAATAAATAACTGTGCGGTGAGATACGCCATTTCACCGCTTCTGAATGTTCTCTATGAGGCGAGAAGGAGTCCTTCATGAATTCAAACATTTTCGTCTTTCTGTGTGCCTCTTAAAACAATCCTTAAAACAACCCTTAATGGTGTCTGAATAAAATACTTTCATGTGTTGACGGGGCTTAGCAGAAAATGCCAGCTCTTTCACCTTGGTATCAACTGCATTTATTTTTCAAAGGGCTGCATAGGTTCTTTGCGCGTAAAGATAAGCCAGCTGAAGGAGCAGCTCAAAATCCGGTGCGGTGAAACGGGAGTCGACTGCTTGTGAGCGTCGTTGCTCACTATCTTTCTCACCAGTGACCACACGTCTCTGTAAAAGCTGGCGCCATCTGTGGGCCCTCTATGTAAGGTAAATCTAGAAAAAAAAAGGAGCAATTGTGGCTAACACGGTTTTATTAATGTCTGACAAAAGATATAACCAATGGACGAAACAGTGAACTGCGCTGAGACTTTGCTAAAGCTTAAATGGTCGCATTAACAAATAAACAATTATAGGCTAGGGATTTTTCTTCAATCTAGGGATTTTTGGGGGTTCAATCTAGGGAGAAAACGTTGACCTGAGTTGGCATCACTGGTCCCTGCTTGATGTGGTGCGGCTGTTCGGAAGCGGCGACCGGAGCGGCGCGCCGGACGCGTTGCCGGACATGTGTTCCCTGCTTTACATGTTGATCGCCGCCGTATGTAGTAATTAACGGGTTGGGCAGTTATGCTTGCTCTACTACGTGACACGTCCATACGGCGTCTGCCGCCTCCTCAGCGAAAGGCCCAAAGCAGTGGACCCGAAGGCCGCCCCTCCCCGACTTCTCGAGCTCTTGACAGCCGCCCGCACGCAAGAAGCCAGAAGAAAGACGCCGCGCCGAATGGAACGACGGCCAACAAAAGAGCACAACAGACGAGCAAGGGCCTCCAGAGAGAGAGAAAGAGAGAGAGAGAGCCGGGGCAATAGTGCACCCCTCCTCCTTTCCCCGCGGCCCCCCCATCGCGCTCTTGCGTAACGCTCGGCGCTCCTCAAAGCGCGCGCGAGCTCAAATGGACCGTCAAGACCAGCGCCGTCGGCGGCGGCGGCGGCGTCGTCATCATCATTAGTGGGACCGCGAAAGCCTCGGCGGGGCGATGTCGCCCATTCTCTGCGCGCCCGGTGTTGTTCCGGAGGATTTCCTGCGCCGAGGCCGAGCCGGAATCGGCGAAAGGGGCGCGCAGAGGCGCTGGGGCTCGCGCGAGAAGGCTCCTTCAGAGCGCCGTGCAGTTCAACACCTTGCTGAGCGCCGTCATGAGCCCCGTCTGTAAGGATAACACTCTCAATGTTTCGCTATGGGCAGTACAAAGAGGCCCTATCCTGCCCGAAATGTAGACACGGAGACGCGCCGGCCTGGCCGATGCCACCAGTGCGACTGATTTATGGAAGCCTCTGTGTAGGTTACTTGGACGTCCGTCCCAACTAACTCTTTCGCACTTGGCAACTCGGCGCGTTGCGGAACGGCTAGACGGGAGCACGCCGAGGAGGGGACCGAACTTCTGATGTGGGTGAGCTCCCTAACTAAGCTTTTCCGCATATACATGAACACTAGACGACACAACACAGACCCGTGGTGCCATCCATCAGCACAGAGTAATTATAGCTCCGGTCGCGCGGGTCGCCATACAAAAAAGTGGCAAAAGAAGCTGAGCACAGTTGCTCGCGAAGGAAAACAAAAGCGGCTCATGTCGGAGGCTCCCCAACACTCGGGTGTGGCTACCAGTATTTATGAGCAATGCCTAGGATACGCTATGTCTTTTCCTGCAGTGCATTTCATGCTTTCATCAACTGTCGACGACGCGATAGGCCCGTTTCCCGTGCTGCGAATTTCACTGCCCGACACTGCGAATTCGTTAGGTCTGAGGCTGGAGAGGGCCTCCGGTCTAGCCGCAGACGGCCTGCGAACGATTTCCGTCCGGTTGGAATTTATTCGCAGAGCGAACGAATTGGCAAGTGTCAGGCGGTGAAATTCGCAGCATGTGAAACGGGCCATAGTTTTAATTTTTTTTTCCCGCTTTCATTTCTCCAGAAGCGGTTCCGCACACGGGCAGCAAATGGACGAAAGAAATGTCCTTAATGAAACACATAATTACGCAATAAGAATCTAGGAAAAGAGCGCACAGCCAATATACATGACGGATACGAGAAGGCACAGTAGCAGCCGACAGCAGCCGTTATGTACCGCCGGCGAACGCAGCAAGGGTCACAACAGGCACCTTCGCAGGTACTGCTGATGGGCCAAAGACCCGCTCACCTCTGCTTGGCAGGAGATGTCGTTCTGGTCCAGCCGATCGCAGGCAGTTGAACTTTGCAATCGGGTCCGCTCATCTTGCGTGGGAGCTTGGTCGACACGTCCTGAACAGTTTGCGCTTGGTCCGGCATGACGGTGTCATGGTTCAGCCCTGTTGGCTCAGGAGGTGTACTTCTGGTCCAGCCAATCGACGGCAGGCCAAGGTTCCCATCAGGTCCACTCATCTTGCGTGGGCGCTGGATCGACACCTCCCGGGAAGTTTGCGCTTGGTCAGACATGAAGATGTCGTGGTTCAGCCATGTTGGCTCAGGAGGTGTATTTCTGGTCCAGCCAATCGACGGCAGGCCAAGGTTCCTATCAGGTCCACTCATCTTGCGTGGGCGCTGGATCGACACCTCCCGGGCAGTTTGCGCTTGGTCAGACATGAAGATGTCGTGGTTCAGCCATGTTGGCTCAGGAGGTGTATTTCTGGTCCAGCCGATCGAAGCAAGGTCAAGGTTCCTATCAGGTCCACTCATCTTGCGTGGGCGCTGGATCGACACCTCCCGGGCAGTTTGCGCTTGGTCAGACATGAAGATGTCGTGGTTCAGCCCTGTTGGCTCAGGAGGTGTATTTCTGGTCCAGCCAATCGACGGCAGGCCAAGGTTCCTATCAGGTCCACTCATCTTGCGTGGGCGCTGGATCGACACCTCCCGGGCAGTTTGCGCTTGGTCAGACATGAAGATGTCGTGGTTCAGCCATGTTGGCTCAGGAGGTGTATTTCTGGTCCAGCCAATCGAAGCAAGGTCAAGGTTCCTATCAGGTCCACTCATCTTGCGTGGGCGCTGGATCGACACCTCCCGGGAAGTTTGCGCTTGGTCAGACATGAAGATGTCGTGGTTCAGCCCTGTTGGCTCAGGAGGTGTATTTCTGGTCCAGCCAATCGACGGCAGGCCAAGGTTCCTATCAGGTCCACTCATCTTGCGTGGGCGCTGGATCGACACCTCCCGGGCAGTTTGCGCTTGGTCAGACATGAAGATGTCGTGGTTCAGCCATGTTGGCTCAGGAGGTGTATTTCTGGTCCAGCCAATCGACGGCAGGCCAAGGTTCCTATCAGGTCCACTCATCTTGCGTGGGCGCTGGATCGACACCTCCCGGGCAGTTTGCGCTTGGTCAGACATGAAGATGTCGTGGTTCAGCCATGTTGGCTCAGGAGGTGTAGTTCTGGTCCAGCCAATCGACGGCAGGCCAAGGTTCCCATCAGGTCCACTCATCTTGCGTGGGCGCTGGATCGACACCTCCCGGGAAGTTTGCGCTTGGTCAGACATGAAGATGTCGTGGTTCAGCCATGTTGGCTCAGGAGGTGTATTTCTGGTCCAGCCAATCGACGGCAGGCCAAGGTTCCCATCAGGTCCACTCATCTTGCGTGGGCGCTGGATCGACATCTCCCGGGAAGTTTGCGCTTGGTCAGACATGAAGATGTCGTGGTTCAGCCCTGTTGGCTCAGGAGGTGTACTTCTGGTCCAGCCAATCGACGGCAGGCCAAGGTTCCTATCAGGTCCACTCATCTTGCGTGGGCGCTGGATCGACACCTCCCGGGCAGTTTGCGCTTGGTCAGACATGAAGATGTCGTGGTTCAGCCATGTTGGCTCAGGAGGTGTATTTCTGGTCCAGCCAATCGACGGCAGGCCAAGGTTCCTATCAGGTCCACTCATCTTGCGTGGGCGCTGGATCGACACCTCCCGGGCAGTTTGCGCTTGGTCAGACATGAAGATGTCGTGGTTCAGCCATGTTGGCTCAGGAGGTGTATTTCTGGTCCAGCCAATCGACGGCAGGCCAAGGTTCCTATCAGGTCCACTCATCTTGCGTGGGCGCTGGATCGACACCTCCCGGGCAGTTTGCGCTTGGTCAGACATGAAGATGTCGTGGTTCAGCCATGTTGGCTCAGGAGGTGTAGTTCTGGTCCAGCCAATCGACGGCAGGCCAAGGTTCCCATCAGGTCCACTCATCTTGCGTGGGCGCTGGATCGACACCTCCCGGGAAGTTTGCGCTTGGTCAGACATGAAGATGTCGTGGTTCAGCCATGTTGGCTCAGGAGGTGTATTTCTGGTCCAGCCAATCGACGGCAGGCCAAGGTTCCCATCAGGTCCACTCATCTTGCGTGGGCGCTGGATCGACATCTCCCGGGAAGTTTGCGCTTGGTCAGACATGAAGATGTCGTGGTTCAGCCCTGTTGGCTCAGGAGGTGTACTTCTGGTCCAGCCAATCGACGGCAGGCCAAGGTTCCTATCAGGTCCACTCATCTTGCGTGGGCGCTGGATCGACACCTCCCGGGCAGTTTGCGCTTGGTCAGACATGAAGATGTCGTGGTTCAGCCATGTTGGCTCAGGAGGTGTATTTCTGGTCCAGCCGATCGAAGCAAGGTCAAGGTTCCAAACGGATTCGCTCATCTTGCGTGGGCGCTGGGTCGACGCCGCATGGACTGTTTGCGCTTGGCCCAGCATGACGGTGTCGTGGTTCAGCAGGGCTGGCTCAGGAGGTGTTGTTCCGGTCCAGCCGATCGCAGGCAGGCCAAGGTTCCAATCAGGTCCGCTCATCTTGCGTAGGCGCTGGGTCGACACCCACTGGATAGTTTGCGCTTGGTACGGCATGACGGTGACGTGGTTCAGCAGGGCTGGCTCATGAGGTGTTGTTCCGGTCCAGCCTATCGCAGGTAGTTGAACTTTCCGTTCGGGTCCGCTCATCTTGCGTGGTCGGTTGGTCGACACCCCCTGAACAGTTAGAGCTTGGTCCTGCATTACGGTGTCGTGGTGCAGCCGGGCTGGCTCAGGATGTGTCGTTCCGGTCCAGCCGATCGCAGGTAGTTTAACTTTCCGTTCGGGTCCGCTCATCTTGCGTGGTCGGTTGGTCGACACCCCCTGAACAGTTAGAGCTTGGTCCTGCATTACGGTGTCGTGGTGCAGCCGGGCTGGCTCAAGAGGTGTCGCGCTGCTCCAGTCGATCGCAGTCAGTTCAACGTTCCAATCTGGTCCGCTCATCTTGCTTGGGCGCTTGAGCGACACCTCATGGAGAGTCTGCGCTTGGTGTGGCAAGGCGGTCTCGTGGTTGAGTCGTGCTGGCCCGATGGGCGAGATCTCCGATTTTTTCGCACTTTGCTCTGCCATCACCTCACCCTTCTCGGACGTCTTTATCCACATTCCCAGGGGGGCGACAGCCACTTTTCGACGCAGCCAACCGGGCGGTCAACAAAGTCTTCAGTGCCCTCAGGTATCCCTTTAAGCGCCGCGGCTTGTTTGGAATTTACGCCCGTCACTACGACATTCATCCGAAGGGCGCAGGATGCCCGACCAGCCCTACGGGCAGTGGGGACGACCAGGTGCACTCCCCCCCTCCCCCTTCCCTCTCCGAGGTCTCTTCTGCTGCATTTACAACCAGCCGGGGAGGGGGGGGGGGTAGGAGGACAAAGGCCTTTGTCCCTGCTTGTCGGTGTCTGCACTTTCTTTCGCCGTGGCGGTGTTTGCTAGCATCCACAGCAATCATCGCCTCCCAGCACAAGGAACGTGGTGAGTCAGGCGATCGCAATGCCTCGTCCTGTCCTGGCTCATCGGCTGAATAAGTTCCTGGAAGCCCGACTAGGGTCCCTAGGGACTCTAGCCCGACGATATAACGTCAAGGGCGCCATTTTGTTGCGCAGCGCGTAGCTTCAGCTGTGCAGGCCCATGGCCGGGCTAGAGGGGTGACGCGTGCGCTCTTGACGTTATTGTAGCAACGAAGTGATCCGTTCGGCGTTTTAATCACTCGCCACCACACACATTCTTTTCCTACAACACAACAACCACCATTTAGGTTCGGCGCGTTCGGCCGGCGCCCACTGGTCTCAAGGTAAGAGGGTAGTTGAGTTTGCGGGCCGCCGGGCAGCGGGCCATCTGAGTATCACCCCGGGCGCCGCCGACTTGGTCGTTATCTTAAGATGTTTTAGGCGGCGTTTCGGGTGATCCCCACCGCGGCGGACACAGAGCGAACGCTGGTGTCAAAGGGCTGCCGCCCCAAAAGGTAAAATCAGCAATGGCAGCGAGGGGTGCCGGAAGGGGACCCGTTCCGTGGACAGTGCGTACGAGTCGCGCACCCCGGCTATTGTCGGGGTTAAGTTTAATGGCTTTTCAACAGCGGCGTCGAACAGTGCGAAAGAAAGCTTCAGGGACACTTGAGGGGGAAGCTTGCGTGGGAGGCAGCTGAGTGCAATTACGAATGGTCGTGAGGCCGGATGGCGGGTAACGAGTTGTAATTACTCTGCCTCTGGCCAGAGGGCTTAGATGCCACCCTGTAGTGTTTGGAGCCACAGCTGATGGAAGTGGTGCTTGCGTGCTTTTGTTGTTTTGTCAGAGTGTTTTTACTGTGTTTTTACTTCAAAGGCATGCGGCCCTCGCGAGCAAACAAGCTCGTGGGTACCGGCGTGTCTTTGGTCTGTTGAGTTGCAGAGAAAACGCTCTGATTGGTTGTAAGAAGCCCATCTCTCATTGGTCACTAAGTTGGTCCCCAGAATGCTGGGGAAACTTATTTAAGGAGGCGTTTTGGCGCCAAAAAGGGAGACTTCGGCAGTGACTCTTGGTGGAGAGTCGGAGTCGCGAGAGACGGACAGGGTCTAGCTTTGAGCTGGCCACGTTCCGAAGGACGAGGAGCCGCTACGCGTAGCGCGAGTTAAGCCGGTCAGGCAGGACAAGGTTTCGTAGGGGCGAGCTCTGGCCTGGCGCTCCCGATCGTCCTGAATGCTAGCGACCATCCTGGTCGATGTGTATAATTGTAAATAGTTGTAAATAAACCCAGCTGTACATATCTGCAAAGTTCGTCTACGTCTCATCTCCCTCCTGCAACGTGTCGCGCCCAAACGGACCCCCATCTCCACCACCACAAAAGAGGAAGACCTGAATCCGAGTCTAACTGGGGTAATGCCCTGTGCGGCTACCACCGTCCGTTCTAACACTCCCCCCACCCCCCCCCACCCCCCCCCCCCCCCCCCCCCCCCACCCCCCAGAATGCGTGGAGCGCATTCTACAATTCTGTCAACTGCCGCCAAAACGAACCAAGCATCTCAGGGGTCGAAGCGGGCGGCTCCCCATCCGCCGTCGGCAGAGTCGTTAGCCCTCTCCCAAGGAGAAAGCTTGATGGGGCTAGGGGGTCGCCCTCTCCGACCTTGTTGTACACATAAGTCAATGACCGAGAATTTACAACGGCTTCATCTTCGCAAAGGATGGTGGCTAAGTGTTCAGCTTCTAGGCATTTTTTGTTTCGATCACTTTTCTTAATGTCATCTCCACTGAGCGCACCATCCTTTCATAGAAACAACCCCACCATGGCGCCCGGTCAACAATAAAGCGCCCCTCAACTTCTGCACATGCAAAATGGTCGACGACATATGGGTGGCGCAGCGTATTTCACAGTTCGGTCAGTTCCTCTGCTGCTCGCTTGAAGGTCTGCGCGTTTCGTAACGGTCCCGTCGGCGCACTTTCCGGTGGGGAACTGAACCGTTGACAAGTGACACAAGCACGCCCCACCATTTTCACGAAATCTCTGCCGAGGGGGACCCAACACCTCTCGTGCAGTTGCAAGTGTGTGTCCCTTGCTCCGGCGTGCAGCATTTTTCGGTGTGCGTCGATTGACAGGAGAGAGGAATGCCGATGGTCTTTCTGCAGGACGATGGGGCTCTTTCCGTAGGTTATCTAACCTTCGTCCTACTTCGTTCTCGCTTGGGTTTTCTGCCGGTGTGTCGTTTTCCTCTAATGTGTCCCGCAGAATGAACGCCTGGGCGCTACTCAGTACTGGGGAACACGAACTGCTCTTTCCTTGCACCGCCCATCCGAACATCGTCTCTAACGCGGTCAGGCTGCCTTTTAGACGACGAATTCGGCCTGTCACCGCTCCCCAGTAATGGTCCGATCCGATAACAATATTAATTGAGCGGTGTTTTAGCTCGTTCAGGTCATCGCCTAAACTGCAGCCAAGGTGGTCTAATTCTTCCATGATACTTTCGTCTGGGCTTGGGAGATCCTGTTGACAGATAGTCGGTGTTTCGAGAGCGTCGATCTCGTACCTTCGGTTATTGTGCCTGCTTCGCAAAGTCAGCTGAACCCGTCGAAAGGTACGTTCTTGTTTATCGCCTCCAAACACGCCAACTGTTAGTATTTCGGTACCGAGCAGCTTGCAGTTGAGCTCCTTTGATAGCTGTTCGGTAATAAAGGAGCGCTAGCTACCAGTGTCGAACATAATTCTAGCAAGTTTTCTCTTCTTCTGGCTCTCGGCCCATGCTGTCACAGTTTGGAGCAGAACCACCGGTGTCGCGCCACACTGCGTTGCTTGTAGGCTGACTGGACTAGAGCTTTCGTTTACGCCCTTCTGTGTCTCATGCGATCGAGCGTCTCGCCGGTCGGGAATGAAGCTCGGGTCGCACATCGTTGAGGCATGCCTGCCGCGACACCTGCTGCAAGATATCATGCCCCTGCACATTCTTGCCGTAGGTTTTGGCCTCGTACATCGGAAACATCGGCCGTTCTCCCGTAACATGAGCTTCTTCTCTGACAGCTCTCTTTCGGTGGTGCAATTCTCCGTTGCATGCTGTTTTTACTTGCACAGGAAGCATTCCACGTCCTTCACTGTGCCATGCAAAGCTGCCGCCGACGAGTGTCGAGGCTTGCCAGAATATAAGCTGCACTCTTCAGTTCATGCGCCGGATTACGGGACATGGGCTTACCAGTTGTGTCGTTGTGTTGCTCCCTGCCCGCCCTTTCTCGGCACTCAACTTCGATCCGAAGGAATTCCAGAAGTGCGCGCAGCTCTTTCTTATGCACCGACTCTGTTCCTGTCTCGGAGCTGGTGTCGGTGGTTGAGGCGCTGCCGTTGTTGGAGCCCTCTGCGTCCTTCGAGGCCATCATCCTGCTGTACAGCAGGCTCAGGTCGGTCGGAAGCGCCCGGAGCACAAGAGGGTAGAGCATTGCGCAGTACGATTCTTCGCCCACACCCAACGCCTTAAGGCCTCGCATACGAGCCTGAAGGCTGTCGTACCAGCGCCGCAGAGTGTGGGCACTGCCTGTCGATGACACCTGTGCGGCAGCCATGAGGCCCTCCATCTGGTCCTGGATGAGGATGGCTTGATTCGCGAACCGCTGCTTGAGGATGTCAATGGCGTGGTTGTAGCACTCCGCCGTCAGTTGCAACCCCTCGATGGCAGATGCTCCGTCTCCTGTCAGTGCAGATCGCAAATACAGAAATTTCTCTGCTGGCGATAGGTCCGAATTCTTGTGGATCGATGTTTCAAATAGCTCCCAAAATGGCTGCAAATTCCTTCTTTCGCCATTAAATTTCAGGAGTTCCAGTTTGGGGAGTCTTGTCTTGGCAGCCGTTCCTGTCGTTGTGCTTCGATCTTCGTTCGAGTTAGTGCTTCCCACGTTCGTTCCTTCTGCGGTGCGTTTCGCTGCAGACTTCAGCTTGGTTAGGGAAGTCACAATCTTGTCGCCGTATTCGATGACGGTTGCAAACTCTGCGTCGGCTTCCTGTTCGCTGATCAGAGGCTCGATGGCGGCGTCTACATCGTTCAGTTGGCGTTGAGTCAATTGCAGACGCTCGATAATAACCTCCATATCCTCGGCGTTCGGTGCGGTAGACTTCAGCAAGGCATCTGCCTCACCAACCAGACGCGTTGCTTGGGTTCGCAGGGCCTTCCTCTTTCTCTTCGAGATCTCCATGTCTGTCGAAGGGTCGATCTTGGTGGTCCGTTGATGTTGCAGAATCGTTTTGCAGAATCGTTCTCCCGGGTTTCGGCACCAGAAATTAGTGTAGCAACGAAGTGATCCGTTCGGCGTTTTAATCACTCGCCACCACACACATTCTTTTTCTACAGCACAACAACCACCATTTCATTAAAACTTCCTGTTGGGCGAGTTGGTAGTTCATCTTGAATTAGAAATGTTATAGCGCAAACAAAGACACGGACAAAAAGAGAGGAAACACACACACAAGCGCTTGTGTGTGTGTTTCCTCTCTTTTTGTCCGTGTCTTTGTTTGCGCTATAACATTTCTAATTCAAGATGAACCACCATTTATTTACATGGATGAGAAAAGGCGGCACACGCCATCATCGACCACGGCAAGTCCACCCCACAACACACTCTCCTCACACACACACTGCCCAACACACACTCCCTGACAACCCGTCACTGTCCCCACCGCGACCGTCCCGACCCTTTCCCAGAAAGGGCATATAATCCCCTCCGAGGTCGTCGTGCGGGGAGGTTCGGCGCGTTCGGCCGGCGCCCACTGGTCTCAAGGTAAGGGGTAATGCCCTGTGCGGCTACCACCGTCCGTTCTAACAGTTATATCGTCGCGCGCGTCACCCTTCTAGCCCGGCCGTGGCAGGCCACAGACAACAAAATGGCGGCCTCTGTGACGTAGTCACAGGCGACCACGTCATCGTTCATACCGCCGCTTCAGCAGCGCGCTCGACGGGGCAGCATGTACTGTAGAATCGAAAGGATTTTTAAGTTCGGATAAAGTCGAGTCGAGTTTGCTCGACTCGACTCGTTTGCTCGAAAAAAAACAGTTGTTGGGTTCATTTAAACGTCTCGGGTCGAGTAAAATAAGCAGCACAGCGAGTCTAGTTAACACGCCTGCAGGGGGGTAGGTTAACTCGCTTGACCCGCCTTTCTAAAAGCATCGAGTCGAAGAGTCTGGTTAGCGGGAAGGGAGAGGATAAATGCGAACATGTTTTTCGCGCCTGTGAGACAGCGCAGTCTTTGAAGCTGCCGCTTCCCTTTCTCGCTGCGCTGTTCGACACTTCGTGTCACCTCAGTTAAACTGGTCTTGACTCGCTAAAATAGAATTCATGTAAACACGCACTCGTCGAGTTGCGCTGACCTTATTCAACTCGACCCCCTGACTCGACCCGCCGCTGTCAGGTTCATGTAAACGAGGCTAATGGAGTTTGAGAACTCTGCAAAGGATCCTACTAACGCAGTTACTGTGCCTCATGGTAACGCAATATCGGTCGGTAAAAGTACAGCCAGACGATGTTTCGCGGATCTGGAGAGCTCATTTTGTCTGAAGGCTGCCGCTTTTTTTTCCCGGGCGCTGCGTTTCGTTGACGAGAAGGTCTGGCGCTCATTTCCCTTTCATGCGTTCCTTTGTCGCCTCGCCTCTCGATTGCCGCTCACCGCGCGGCATGTCACGCCAGCGCATTCCTTTTTTTTCGCTTCTTTTTTTTTTTCCTGAGAGGGAGGGTAAACCGTACAGCAAAGACTTTAAACACGCCTTCTGCTACCGCTGACCTTGGCTTTGGTGCGGCCTTCCGCTGTCCCAACGGAAATACGACGGTCGGCGTCATTAGCGACTCCGTGCCCCGTAGAGGACAGGTCCCCGCCCCCGCTTCGGCTCCATGCAGCGCCCAACGAGCCGAAACGTCCGACTCGCTGCTGCCGAGCGCGTCGAAACATCAGCTCCAACTCGAATCGTCGAACGCTAGGGAACCGGACAGCGCGTCTAAAATGCAGCAGGTTAGTTCACATCCAAGCCACTGAGCGGCGCGTCCGCCGCGACGCGCCGCTCAATCGCTCAATCCGCTCAGTCGCTTGAACGTGAACCAGCCTTTAGCCTCATTCGGAATCAAAACTGAGTTCTGGACGAACAACCCAGCCCAAAGCGGCAGCACGAGCACGAGGGCTAAACACGTGGTACTGAGGCATGCAGGGCGACGGGTTTAAGTTTACAAGCCCAATCTCGGCCGAAGAATAGAACTTTCGCAGTTCCGCGAGTATGAAACCAAGAATACAACAACACCAACAAAAAATCAACCGCGACGGCCACTTCTTGCGCACCTCAGAGCGGTTATGCAAGATTAATCGCGCCCGCGGGCAATACATACAGCAGCCAAGGAACGCGTAGCACTTCTAATTCTGTGTTGTGTAACAAAAATCGCAAGCGGAGAGTGCGCAGTCAGGAAACGCATTTATAGCAACGGCTTGTCAAATGTTATCATTTGCTCTGCTGAAACACAAAAGGAGGGAAAAAGAAGATGCTCGCATACTGTGCTCTTAAAACGGTGACACCCCACTAGCCTGATCGGACAAAGAACAGGCGTCGAGGTAAACAGGAAATAAGACACACAGCTACGCAAACACAGAAAGCGTCCGCAGCGTTACTGCAGGGACCACGGGGCTTATATTATACTATATTGCATGCCCAGGTGTAGTTATCTGGATAAACACTGCTAAGCCTATTAAGAGAAGAAACTCCAAGCCCGAGCCGGTCTGCCACGTTCTTCCTGAAGCAGCTGATGACGTTCCATATTTTTGGTTTGGTTTGGTTTGGTTTATGGGGTTTAACGTCCCAAAGCGACTAAGGCTATGGAGACGCCGCAGTTTTTAGCAGATAAACATGTTGCCTTTGTCCGCCAGAGCGAAGAGAAGTCCACAGGTCTACAGTGTCTGCTCCGGTCTGTGCTTTTCGATGGAGTCTGCACGCCCTGCTTGTCTGTGAAAGTGGCCGTGCGGTAGCAGTGTTTAGTGGTTTTGAAAGAGCTGCTTCCAGCAAAAAAAAAAAAAAGAACAATTATCCATGGGTCCAATGAACATTGTTGCTCAATGGCGATGCATCGCAGCAAAAGAGCTGCTCGTCCACTGCAGCCCTCGCAACGTTTTCCGGCCGGTTCGACCAATAAAAGCGTTGCGGACCATGACGTCATGCGGACATCTGAAAACAAACCTTCGGCTATGCCAGCTCTCTGCTTTCTTCTCGTCTTGATTTATGCGTGTCACGAAATAGTATTACACGGGAAATCATTGCATCCGCGTCTTTACTCGGGGGCAGGTCAAAACTGCTAGATCATCGTGTCTGTAAAAGCTATTCTTCCTCCCAGGAAAACATTATTTTGTTATTGTCTTATTGCCTCAAGTTTCTGTAACCTTAGACGTGCCATAGTGGGCATGTTGACATCTAACATTTCACCGAATTAGAATACAATATATTTTTCACTACCCTGGATGTAATTAATCGATAATTCTATGAAAACTGCAGACGTATTACTGCTTGGCTGCCCATCGCAGTTTAGGCTGCCATGCCTTCTTGATTAAGCGCAGGCCATCGTCGCGTGTTGCAAAGCACGTGACTGCTTTAATCGATTTCCGTTCACCACGTTCACCAGATTGCATACCGCGATACTCAAACGATTATTGAAAATTTCGTCCGCAAAACAAACGGACGATTGGAAGGTCCTGAAATCTGATACGTAAAGTGAATGGGACTGCATCTCTGTTTTCGCCGCTGAAGTCAGCTGGCAGCGTCAGAAAATACGAAGCTCATCGTTGCACCGTTACGATTAATCTTGTTTTTTTAAGAATCACTTGTTCTCGCTTTTCCCCAAGAAAGATATGCTTATTATGATCTCTTATCGTAACCTCAGGCTGGAAACGTAAAAACCGTAACTGGGAGAAACGATATAACCTCGATTGACATCACCAAGCGTCACCAAGCGTCACCACAAAAGACTAAGGTCCCTCGTATGCTTTTTGCAACTTTTGCAACCAGCGCAACACGGTTTTCCTAGAAGAAACAAACAGGTTCCACGGGATTCATTGGATCCTGCCGAAAATTCGTCAGCAAGCAAATATTTAGACTCGACAAACAAGCGCTTTTTTGTGTGTGCTTGTTCTAGGCAAAGAGCAAACTTTGTTAAGCAGCGCTGCCCGCTTCATTCTACACTTCACCCTGCTTCCACCGTACTTTTTTTTCGAGCTTAAATTTGATCCCCTAGGCGTACCGGCGCGGCCACTTTTCCATCCTTTTGAAGTGCTAGCCGCAAGACATGCATTAAGGCGGGGTTCAGTGCCGGCCGAAAAACAAGCCGGCCCTTTTCAAGCGCTCCTAATAAGCCCATGCCGCACGCGGTCAGTGAGACGCACCGTCGTAAGGGCGGTTCCATTACTTGGAGGCCGGGGCGTAGTAATAGGCGCCCCTTTGAAGTGTTGCAAGTGGAGAAGCGGGCTGTCGCGGTCCCGCCTCGAGGTCTGGAAAAAAAACCGGGGCTGCGGCCGCGTATGGTGTCGCTTTTTAGGTGTGCACACGCTGTATCCACGGCCAAAACGAGAAAGTGACATCGGGGGGCAAAACACGTGCGTGAGCGCCTGGCGTATCCACTTACGGACAGCGCATGGTAAGAGCTGGCGAACACAAACACTGAGACGAGAAGCCATCCGGACCAAAGCAAATACTACGAGAAAGAGGAGATATAAGTGTTATAGTCGCATACAACTTAAGTCTGCAGTGAAGCTTCGCCCACATTTAGCCTCCGAGCACAAAATTCCTCCGCGACGAAAAAGTAGTCCGCTGCTTAAACGTTTATTGTTACGTACAAAAGAAGCTTAACACAAGAAAAAAATTATGAGCTCTAGAATTTTGATATGTGGAATGTTTGATATAGTCAAACATCAAAAAGCTGATTTCGTTTACAGTTGAAATTCACCAGCAGAGTAATACAGGACGCCGGGGACCGCGGCCGAGTGTTAGCAACTGCTGTTTTTTAAAGGTGTATCGTACTATAGCAGTACACATACTTGCTTCGTCGCGTTTCCACTTAAACGCCCTTAACTCCTGTTCTTTTTGAAATGATTCGCATAAGATGGTTGGCAGTTGCCTTTTTTTTTACATTGCCTTCTAATTTTGTAACGTTTTAACCCGCCGTTGCGCGTGTCCCGTGCTCTCTCTCTCTGGTCGTGGCTCCCACCCGGGCGCTGCATACTTGCATAAACTTTCCAAACGGAAATCAGCTAGAACGAAGTCGCAAGAACGGCGAGCAGCTTCGACGAACTTTTCATTTCACCCCAACATATGGCACGCGTCGCTCAGGGAGGGGAGCAATTACATTTGCGGGCTTTCCCCGCACCCATCGCGGTGCCCACAAGAATAAAATTTTTCCTAACATAAGTAGAGAATAAATAATCAGGATTAGATGTGGATACCGAGAGAAAGAGGGCGAAACCAAACGAGCATTCTGGCTTCCACACGTAGCGAAGCTAAAAATTGCGAGGACACTTTGGCAACTAAAGTGTTGGGAGGCGAAAGCCGAGGACACTATGCCGTGACGACTTCTGGGGGATGTGACGTCACACCGTTCTCATGACTATACCGATACCCAAATTATACATCTTTCGGGGATCTTACGCATACGCTAACGTCGGAAAGGCGCCCGATGGCCCACAGCGGCCTTGAAGGGTCACCGCTCATTTCCCAGCTACCACTGTGCAGGGCGCTGCCCCCGCGGAAGGGGCTGTCCATTATGAACGACAGCCCCTCCAAGCACAGTGCAGTAGAGAGTTGGGCTTTTGACGCACTGCTATCTTCACGGTGGCTCTATCAATTTGTGGGGGAAAACAGGAACCCTTTCGTAGCTGGTTTGCCGAGCCGGCAAAGAGAGCCCAGGAAAGGACGATTAGAGCGTTTTTTTTGGCGATGTGGGGAACGACATCCATTCCTCACTTTTTATCCGCCCGCTCATCGATCACTCTTGTCCGAGCGCCCCACCGTCTGTGCCGTACCGGCTTCTCTCTCATCTATTGTTTGCATATGACACGCACTGAGGACAGGGGGTACGCATCTGTGCCAAGAACTTGACTTGCAGTGCGAGTGGAGAGGGGGCGACGGCGTGCTTGGGACAGGTCGGAAGGAGAGCCCCGACGGGAGAGGATGTGCATGCCCTTACCGACGAGAGAGTGGTGTAGTATTGGCTTGTTTGTTTGTTTGTTTGTTTGTTTGTGCTCTTAGCTAGACCCTGGGTTTGAGGCTGTGCCCAACCCACGGGTGGGTCTATGTTTGATTGGGGAATTGATGTTTCGGGCGGGCCACTGAAAATGACCGCCCCTATTTCTTTGTTTGTTACGGTTATAAAAACCGAAGTAAACGGATGGAGACCAGCTGAGCTGGGGCTCCATGCTTAGCATGTAACAGCGTACTATTTAGGCTCTAACCTGCTAGGTCGAAGAGTAAAGTAGTGCAAAGTTTGTTTTTCTTTCTGTAAATTCATTTCTGCTGTTCCCAGTTTTACTCCTTGTACATGTGTGTTGTAAATGTATGCTCTTCTATCTGTCATCATCTACAAGAATGCCTCCTGGTCTTCCTTCACGCCGAATTAACTAGAGGAAGGGTTTGGAAAGCTTCCTTTGAAGAAACGAACAAAGAAGATCTATAGAATCTTTACTGAGTTGGAGCGGTCATTCCTGGTGACCAGCCCCAGGCTTCCATTACGAAGGGTTGGCCACAACCTCGAACCGAGGGCCCTTGTGATAAAAACAAACAAACAACGACCAAATACCCAAAATCCCTCTCCACACGTGGGTTTCTTCGTTTCTATCTTGCTGCCGGCTGCCCTTGCCTCCGACATGTAGCCACCTCTCCCTAACCACCATCACGTACTGGACATTGACGGCCTGCATTTCCTTTCACCGATTCACCCCAGGTAGTCAGCGTGTTTGCAGACGTGATACTTACAGGCAAGTTAGCTAATTAGCTAATTCGGCGGCGATGGCCGCGGCACGGTGGGGAAGCCGGTGGGATCGCGGCGGGTCGGACAAAGGGAGACTTTGCTGGAATGCTACAAAAGAGCCGGCAATACTTGCATACCACAGTGTTCTCGCAGCTCCGATGACGGAGCCACCGACAGGGTGTTTGGAAGGGGGAAAGCGGGTCCTCTCGGACGCAGACGACTGTCAACAGGTGCCTTTCGTTACGCGTCGCACGGGCTCGCTCCTTGGTGCTGGAGATGGACCGGCTTTCATTGTGAAAGCAGGACCCGTCTTTTGAGTACGCCTGCGCGGGCCATGAACGTTCAGCGAAGCCCGGAGTGGTACGGCGGCTTCAAGCCAATGCAGTGACAACGAAGTTAGGAGGCCGTAAACTAGGCTCGGCTTTACGGGTGCACCCACATATGCGTCTCAGAGATCCAACATCGCCAATGGGGATGCCACGTAGCGCACAAGCTCTGCTTTAATTGTACTCACATCTTAGCTGTATATATACCAGAGAGCATTCCGCTGCCGATGTCGTATGGACGCAGTAGTCGCATTTCAAACGCCTCCACGTGTTCCGGTATCTCGGTGCAGGTTCAAGGGCGTCCAGTTTAGAACTGATAAACGATGAATTACTACGTGCTGAACATACACGTATAGGCTACGAAACACTTCGTATCGGAAAATTCCTTATTAACCTCAACAACTGTGGGTTTTGCGCACTGCAGTCTGAGCCCACACGAGCGATTCCGCATTTCTCCTCCACAGAAGCAGCTGGTATATCCGTCCTGCGACCTCATGCTTGATAGCAGAACGCCATAGGTATACTTATCCAGCGAGAATCTAATCGGTATATTATTTGGCTCGGCGCACCAGGCGCACTAATCACCGAGCGCCACGCATTCCGCGCCGTACGCTAGCTCCTTCTCCCAGTGTAATCTGGCGATCTGGGCACGTATTTGGCCAGCGGGCGGCATCTCCCATGGGTGCAGTAACGCCCCAAGCTGCGCCGAGGGGGGCGCGCACGCCTTTGATGCCGTGACAAAGTGGCAGACCGCAGGTGCTGCTCCATTCCCGAGCGAAGCACTGCTTCGAGGAGACGTGCGAAAGCTGGCTGTGCCATTGTTTCTGCAGGCACTGCCTCCCGCGCGGGAAGCGGTCCCTCCCGCGTGTGGCGCCACTGCGGGCAGATGCGGTCGTCCGGCGTTGCCTGTGGTGTATACGTGCTCGGTTGTCGGTCACGTAACTGGGCCATGGGGAGCGCGACACGGGACGCCGGCGAGTCCCGATATCGGAAGGCGCGGCAGCGCGGACGACAACAGAGCTGTTTGCGAGCCGCGGCCTTCGCGTTCGGCCCAGATTCGGGACTCACGGAACCCGGGTCCTGCAGAACAGCAGCAAAAGCTCTGGGACTCGCTGCGGCTAACCGTAAACATTGGTATCTAGTACACGTACAGTTTGTCAAAAGCAACCAGGCTGCACGTTTTTCTTCTCAGTCGTATATTAAAGCTATTACGCCAGCCCCCAAACTCTAAATCTTTATGGTAAGAAGAACCCCTGTTCCCACCTTCAAACAACTTTTTGACCTTTAGGGGCTCTGGTATACGAATGAGAAGCAAACCATGGAGCCAGGTTACTTTTGACAAAGACTGTACGTCCGAGTGAACGCTGGAATGATAGTGAGAATATGCAACCTAAAGCCTGTTTCACATGCAAGCGAAAATGCCAGCGAATCCTGTCGCCGCGGCGGAAAAACCTGTTTTGAGTCGTCGCTGCGACGAGCGGCGAGGTTTCAACAAGCTGGAAATTTTCGCTGTGACGCGCCGCTCAATCGCTCAGTCGCTTGCATGTGAACCGGCGGCGACGATCTTGGCAAACCCTCCTCCTTTTGCCGCATCTATAAACGCTGACACGCAGTAACCAGAGCCTGGATAGGCTAGAAAGTACGTACTTAAAGGGAACAAGTCACTAACTACACGAATTCTGTCTTTTCTGAAAACAAGCCCATTAGGGGTTCGGTAAACTGCTGTCACTTAAGAAAAATTAGTTGTGGCCTTATATGACAGCGCTTGGGTGGGTGCGAATGAGTAATTACACCCCCATACCAAAGAAATATTCGTGTTCCAATCACCAGAATAAAGAATAAATAGCGAGTTCTTGCACAGTGGAAACGTAGTAGCGAAGACGTATACACCGCACTAGTCGGTTGGCAACTGCGCACACGCAGTCACAGGCGCGTGTTCCCATTTGGCCACTGCGCATGCGCAATGGGCCCCCTGCAAGTCTGGTACGCGCCTACGCTAGTATGTCGCCGAAGTGCTTCTCTCTGATAAGTAATGATATCGTTGCTGCAAGAGCGGACCCCTTGACAGAATGAATATATATGAATATGCAGAATGCAATACGCTGTATTCCGCATACTGTAAAACAAGCATGCGCCAAATCGCACCGGTGCTCTCGTGAAACTTCGTATAGAACTGAGATTATGATGTTAAAGACGCCCAAGGAAAAGTAAACATCCGGGACTCTTATTCAAAAACAAAATACTGCGTTATAAAGGAGCATTCAAGATTTATATACTGCGCGTCCGCCTCAGTTCAGCCTCTTCGTCTCGGTCGCCCACCGCATCAGTGCGAGAGAGAGCTACTTCCAGTTTCTACGACCTCACATTTGTTTTTTTGTTAGTTATGCTTTCTGCTCCCTTTAGCAACTATAGATAAGGCACATAGCGCTAGCACCCACCCTCCGGGAGCCCAGGGGAACGTGTAGATTAGTAGAAACAGCCGGCGTCTTTTTTTTTCTTTTTTTTCTCCGTGGGCGCTTATCGCTCATTGCCATCTGTGTTGTTATCAGGCATCAGGCAAGCCAGTGACCCAGTGCTCCACTGTTGCCCACCCTTAGGCGTAGCATTTGACAAGGCGAACGAGCTGAAAGAAAGCAAAGCCAGCTCCGAAGGCCGCACAGGCGCGTTGCATTCACGGCCGCCTGGTAGATGGCGCCAGCAGTCCACGAGGCAAAAGTCCGTGAGCTGACGCTGAACCTGCGCTGAAGGCTTTCAGAGATCGCAGTACGTTTTTTTTTTTTTTTCCCAGATAAACCGGCTGAACACTGGATTGCCGGCGGCGTTGCGACGCACTGACAATTGCAGCTGCTCTGATCGAAACAGCTTGCGATAAATCGAGGGCGTGCCTGTTTTGCTTGTTGTCGAAAACCGAAAGAGTTGCGTAAGCAGTCTGCTACAGGCACTTTTTTTATTTTTTTCGTTTCAGTGTCGGTGGCTGAGCAATGTTTGTTAAGGGTGGTAATTCAGAAACGCCCTAGGATCTGATAATCCGTCGCACGCAACCACAACTAGCAGAAGTTAATGACGGGGCAGAACACTCTGGCTACACCCGCGCTTCAAAATTAAAGAAAGCGAAAGGCGCAGCGTGCTGAATTAGAATCGCACTAACTTACATCTGTCAGCGCCATCCGTGACTCCTTTTTGTGGTCAAGAGACAAAAAAAGTCCCTTGACAGTAAATGTAATCATGCTGGCTCCGTACCAATGACCTTCCTGGCACACACGGTACGAAGTGTTGAGCTCTCGCGTCTGTTCAACTTATCGTAACATCTCATCACTCTCAGAAGGCATAGCGCGCTTCATTGTTTTCCGGCCGAAACTGTTGGAAGCACGCTATCTGGGTCAACGTCGTCGAGGAATCAAGCGCTTCCCGGAACACGTAATCTTTCAACGCATGGCGCGCGTGCTGCTAAGCTTCACGTCTCTTGGGCATTGCCAGCACGCCAGGAAAGCACTCGGCCTCATTAAGGAAAATATAGAGCTAAAAAACTACAACTGAAACATTGCCATAAAAACGTAAGGTATGCTCATCTCTGGCAAAAGGAGTCACCGTCACAACGAAGCTTCATATCTTATCTGTCAGAGATGCTACCGCAAAATTAGGGCAAATAATCCACGCAGCAACAAAGGAAAAAAAATGTGAGAGTTGTCTTTGACTTGGCTACAAGGTTTTGTGGAGACGCGAACAAGTGATCCCTAAACGGAAGTGCGCGCGCATTCACGCACTGACTCACGTACGCACGCACTCTAAAAGGAAAAAAAAAGAGGAGAATAGCTACCACTGACTACGGAGCCCACTCATAGCACAACAAAATAACGCTACATACTTTTCCAAAACCTTCGAGGCGAAGAATCCGTCCTTCGCGTCTACATTGGCGCAAGAGGAGCATGTCAGCACTCCCCAATAGGCACTGGAACTCCCATGGAGGTCCTGTAGATGTTCTAAACGTCCACAAGACGTCCAAGGTAGTTTGAATGCCCTTTGGGTCGGCTGGGATTCGCCTCGTGGTATAAGAGAGCTTGCCATCAGTGAGCAAGTTGTCGGCTCAATTTTCCTCACTCCTTACAATTGGCGTGCATTTAATTTGTAGGTCATGCACCGAATAAGTCTTTTTTATTTTCTTGCCCACAATACGCGAAGTCGTGAATCGGGCTTCACACTTAAACACAGTAGCCTCACTGCAACCACATCCACGGTTCAGGTTACTGCGTACACTAATTTACACGCAGCGAAAACATTGACTTGCCGCTCTTATTCGCTCGTTTTAAGTGTCCTGAGTCCTTGCGTCGCCTTTAGCTCGGCTAGTTTTCCTGCGACACGTTCGTGACTCTTTATCCATCATCATAGGCTCAGGTCAAGAACAAGACCCAACAGAAAGTTCTCCACCCTCCCTGCATTTTTCTTCATAGCTTGATTCGTAAATCCATTACTCTTAGGGAACGCTGTTATTTGTTCTCAGAAAAAAAAAGACTGTTCTCTGGCTCCCTCCGATTATGTTAACGTTTGTCCGGCAGCAATAGACGCATTTGTGGCTGTGAAAATGAAATTAAAAAAAAAAATTCCCCTACTCGATTCAAACTCGTGAAATCTACACCGAGAAGGACTCATTACAGCCGTTTTGAAGTGCGCAGTCACGTTTACATGAATACGACAGCGGCGCATCGTATGTCCTAGCGTATCTCGCACAGCTGACGTGCCACTGTTTACATACACCAGTGTACCACATCAAGTCGGCTCGCCATTCTCGATCTACCCCCGCCTGACAGATAAGCGTGACGCGCTTTTTCTGGCGCATTTTCCCTGTTTACATGAGTTCGAAACACCAGAAAGCTGGTATGATGCACCGCTGTCACATTCATGTAAACGCGGCTAATGACGCTGTGGCGTGGCCTCAGAGATCCGCGTAAAAATCTGGCGACGGCGCATGCAGGTTACTTGCGGAATCGGCCGGTGATGGCGACACCCGAGCGTCGTTTCTTGGACTCTGTTTTGGGCTAGAGTGATCTCTTTCCGAAAAGAACACCATAATATGTCGATACAGGCAAACTGTTATTTGTATCAATCATCTCTTCAAAATGTCCAGGAACTTCGCTGGTGCGCGGTCGTGTTCTTCAAGAGGGAGGCCTGTCTTCAAACAATGACTCTAATTTGCACTTGTGGCTAACGAAATACATTTAAGCCCGAAGCTTATGTGACTTTTTGCAAACAACCGGGCTTCATGCTTTCTTGTAACGTATTATACCGTTCGTCACTAACATCACGTTTTATGCTTTGCGGCGCACTTAGCGTCACAAATAAATAAATAAATAATAAATCAATTGTCTTAACCCTTTCAGGCGCTTTGTACACAACTGCGTAAGCGGCAAACTTACAGCTTTTTCTGAAAAAAAATGGAGCACTTAACCGTCATTTCATTAGTTTAGTCATATTGAGCACCCTTCTTGTTGCAAATCAGTTGTTTCTTGCTACCATGCAGCGAATGCAGTCAGTAATATTTCACATAAGAGTGAGCTATGTAGCACTTTGTCCGCCGCTTTTGTGCAGACATATTTTGCCGCGAGTGAAAACATCGATGATTTTTGCTCAGTTTCGAGCGTAATGTGCATCTTCAAAACACAAAGTGATTCCACGATACCTAGGGTGTGTACCTGACACACGAGAGCATTTCGATGGTAGTATTCCTAACAAATTTGACACTTTGTACGGAATTCTCCACATCGTTGTAAGAACTGACCTGCTGGTCTTTCACACTCGAAAACTAACAAATTTCCTTTCTTGAAAAAATGATTGATTTCAGCGAAAACAAAAAAAATGGAGCCTGAAAGGGTTAAGCCTTGCGGCACAAGTGAACTGCAGAGACGGCGGAGAGGGACAGTGGCGTCGTCTTCGCCCTCGAGATTTCGGGCCGTTCCACTGAGCTCCAGCTGCCTCTCAGCGTTCGCTGCTCTCTGTTCACAATTCATGTCCTGTTCCGCGCTGCTCTGACATGGCTTACTGGATCGTAAATAATAATGCCATAGAAAGACTGCAAACGCTGATGCATGCGGCGTTTGACTGAGCTTGTCTGATCAACGCGCTGTTTTCCATTGCAATATGCAGCACAGCGGCCGCTGCAGCGGCCAAAACGTTCGAGACCAAGCTTCGCGAATTGTGAGGCACGAGGGGGAACGAAAGCGCTTACAGCGAAATAAAAAGAAAAACTCACTTGCATCAGCTTAGAAGAG
Source organism: Amblyomma mixtum (assembly GCF_055824585.1). Classification (NCBI taxonomy): domain Eukaryota; kingdom Metazoa; phylum Arthropoda; class Arachnida; order Ixodida; family Ixodidae; genus Amblyomma; species Amblyomma mixtum. The sequence continues at coordinate 197,114,635 of NC_143012.1, read as the reverse complement.
CGGTAATATATATAGCCAACGAGAAGGACACGGTCAGCTCGCGTCATCTTGCGCTGCTGAGGTTTGGTACGAAACATCACATTAGACACCTTTAGCATACCGTGTACCGGGTACCACTACCGGTACCGGAGTACCGGGAGGCCGCGCGCAGCCAATGCGCATGCGCAAGTCGTCTTGACGGCGCCAGATGGCGCCGCGTACCCAGCAGCTGCGCGCGCCTGCAGCAGGGACCAATCAGCGCGTGCTCAGCGGTGGTGCGCGGGCTCCCGGTGTTCCGGTAATGGTAACACGGTACACGGTATGCTAAAGGTGTCTAATTTTAATAACAACTTACGTCGAAGATAACATGCAACATGCTCCTGCCAACATAAGAGTTTTGCAGAATGAAACCCATTTATCTCCGAAAGCGTGCACAAATTTAGGATAGCGACGGTTGACGTTCGCGAATAGCGAGAACTGATAACGACTACGTTAGGTAACATTGCAGTTAGTTAGCTAGACAGTTGGTTGAGATCTTAAAGAGTGCCTGAGGGCCAAGAGCGGCAAAGGTAACATTACAGCAAGCAGGGACAACAGAAAATCGCTTGGGCAGAATACAGATCACTTATTAAACTGGTCTTGTATTAAAAGGACACTAACCACACGTTCCAAGCGACGTTACCCAATCGAGGGATTACACGAGCGAAAAGAAACTCGCCCGCTTGTCTGCAATTATGCTAGGCCTTACACGCGGATGGAACACGTTGCTTCATCGCCTTTCTACCTTTGCAAAGGCCCCGTCGTCTGAGCTTCGTGCTGCCTAGCAACAGCCACGACCGAGTGTGCACAAAGAATCGCTGAACCAACGATCGTTCTCCCTAACCACGCAAGGAACTTGTCTTGCGGGTGTACGATAACGAGCACAGACCGGTTAAATGGGTTTCAAGCGCAATTATACATATTCCCGCTGCACCGGGACGGGAATTCAAGCCCCGATATACCAGTATTGCGCTCTGCCGATTAATAATAAATCATTATTATTTTTCGTTCGGCGAAGTTCCCTAGGGAACTGCACCTTGCACGCCTCATTCTTTGCTGTCGGTTACGTCCCCGACGATCACCGTCCGGCATATCCATTCGCTCTAGTTTGTGAAGGCTATATTTGCTTAAAGAAACAGATTCCTGTGGGCTGATAATACGGCGATGCAATATGCAAATACCACCGAAACGTTTGCTCGCACTGGCTGCAGCAGGATCTCGTTGGAAGGGGATGAGTTAGGAATTAACCATTCACAAACGATCAAAGGGAAGCGGAGAGACGGCGAACGGTTCGTACCAGCCACACGAGAAGGACGATACAGCGCTGTGGTGTGTGTGTGTGTGTCCTCTCCGTGTACTCGTCTGCAAGCGCTGTGATTCCATGATGTCTGACGAAACATATATTCCTCCCACGTTGCAATGGCGATGGAGTCCAGGCGAGTAGAAGCTTGGAAGGGTAAAGCACGGTTTCGCGCAAGCGTATAGCGCTCAGCTGTTCTGGCACATGGGCACAATGCAGCTGCGAAACCGGTGGCGCGTCAAGGTATTTCGTTATCATAACCATGGTTTATTTTAACCGTGACGCAACTTGCTCATACCTCAGGAAATATACTGGTACAGCTCAAAAACGCAGGATCAAGTGTCCCTCGCAGGAGGCCCTCTAGCCAATGACGTCGACCGACTGTAATGACGTCACGGCGAATGCGGTAATGACGTCACGGCTAAATGGAGACAGGATTGCCCGACTGTAATCACGTCACGGCTAATGCGGTTAACCCGCGGTTAAACCACTTGCACCTGTCAGCCCTCTTCGAGGTCACGCTAGCAGGCGCACAGCGACGTCATGACAATCGGTCGACGCCATTGGCTGGATGGCTTTCTCTGAGAGGCAGCAGCTGCCACTGCGTTCTTTATTTGTATGCGGCACTAGTAAGCACAGACACATAAAAAAATACCGGTATAACCATGAAACATGCCGAGAATTTCAACTTAACCACGCCTCACTATAACGCTACCACAACGTTACTCATGAAAGGATCGGTTAAGCGGTACCGCTGGCAAAACTGGGCCACGTAACGGCACAGCAGGTGTCATACAGCAGGTGTCGACGTGGCGCTACGTCACGACATCCAGTGAGATGCGGGCGAAGCTGAAAGGTCAACTTACGCCCCAGCTCTGCAAGTGTGCAGCTGACCACCATACATTATGACGTTGAAGAAGAAACGAGGGACTGAGGAGATCCTCAGTTCGACCGCAAGTAACAGAGGTTAAAAAACATCGCCACATTCATTAGATAGCAAAGCTGGTGCTAAAGCATCCTCGTACAGTTCTATTCAAGACAACGCGTCTTCACAACCCGGACGTGTACGCCGTGCAGTAAAACGTTTACAAGCGTGTTCAGCGAACTCAGCACCGAAATCACGCTACTTTTGTAACTTTCACGGCAGCAGCGCCTGTTTCAAGCCCCGCAAACACGCGTAAGCAACCCCGCGTTGACACGGCGCCCCAAAGTTCGCGAAGCCTCAGTCGGTATACCAGCAACAGCAGTAGCAGCGACTGTTTTTTTTTTTCTTCGGTTTTGCGTGTTTACTTCAGGCTGGAAGAAGACGTTCGCAAGTGAGAAACTAACAGCTCCATTCGTGTTTTTCTTTTTTTTTTTACAAGCTCTCCAACTTTGTTAAAAATAACAACTTTCGCTTCTCATCAGCGGTCAACAGGCAACTAAATAATTCTCACCAATAGATGAGAAGTGTGTGCAGAACGATTTTCAATCCTATTAGCTCAGTGCGAGCTCAACAGCAGTTTCAATCTCGTTCCCGCAACATGTACACTTTCCTTTTAACCCTCGCGGCTCAAGTTACATAGGGAATCCTTCCCATAAAACAAAGAAGCCTCTGAGGCAGCATTTTGGGGACGGAGTCGTCAATTCATTTTTGTTTCACCCGTCACGCGCGCACAGTAGGCGACGCGAAGGGATCCGCCCGAAGCAACCCTGGCGCCCCTGCCTATACACGAATCCCTCCATTCCTCATTCGCCGACCTCTCAAAGACGACAAGCGCCGAGGCGGTGGCCCGCGGCTTTCCATTTCCAGTCCCACTTTCCCCCATTCATCTCAAGTTCGCATATCGGTGTCTCGAAGCCAAGAAAGATGCGGCACATCAGACTTTGTTTCGTAATCACCGTCGACGCGTATGTATACGTGATACATGCCACGGATGAATACGAGTCGGGGAACATTTCTCGGTGGCTTGTATATAGGGTATACGGAGGAGAAGAACAGGGAAAAAAGCGAAAAGAAAATTGGAGAAAATAGGGAAAGCGGGGCGGGTAGGAAAAAAAGGGGAGGGGGGAAGGAAACGAAACACGTGCGACTTTCCATTTCCAGCGCCGACAACGAACCCAGGCGATGACCGCTTATGCCGCCGTGGCCGCCGTGGGGCGATGCGAGTCAGCGGTAGACAGACTGCAATATTCCCCAGAATTTATAGCGTCTGGTGATTCACGACGACCCATGCCCGTCAGGCCGCTCTCGCCGACGCAGCATTCCGAAGCGGCCCCGGGATGCCATTTTGAGAACATCAGGAAGGAGAGAAAAAAAAAAACAGCAAAAGAAAGTAGAATGGGGTCGCGATGAAATGACGGAGGCGTGTTCTGTATATCGCGGCTCATAACCGGGAACGCGCTGGACTCAGCGTATGGTGAGAGCCGCTATAATAAAATACGCCGACGGATGGAGCTGGAATTATCGTTGCCTGTACGTAAATTATAGGGCGCTCTTTGATAGGCCTAAACGGTTTCGGAAAACCTCTGCCGAAAAAAAAGAGCTACGGGGGAAATTTCCAGGTACCGGCCAGCCATGCTCGCGCCTAAGTATTCCGCTTATGAGGAAAGTCTGAAGCCGCCCGATCACTTTGATGTCCTCCCGCTAAGTCAAGGAGTAAATTTCTTGAGTCTTTGCCGCAGAAGCTCGACGCGATGTTTCCGATCAGCGGCGCACAAGACCTCTTCTTTTTTTCTTTGACATGCCCTGATGGCTCGGCGGCTTTGGTGTTCGCCTGCTGATACCGAGGTAACGGGCTCGAATCCCGGCCCTCACAGCCGCATTTAGATGGAGGCGAAACACAAAAGAATCTGTGCTGTGCGATGTCAGTGCACGCCGAAGGACCGCATGCAGGTGGCCGAAATGAACCGACCCACAACGCCAAGAATAGTGTTTTTGCAATTATAAAAACTGATATGGCTATTACTAACGACCGGCTACAAATCTCAACTAGGCGCATAACTATAAGAGTTAAAAGTTAATTACTAAAAATTAGTTAGCCAGCTTACTACCTACGACGATTCACCGGTTTTCCGGTGTCCGCCAACACTGGTAATACTATGCCGCAAAAGCCATACTTTTACGCCAAAAAGCCAATTTTTGAAAATTTTTTAAAGTGTTCGCTGAGACACCCGGTATAGGTCGCTGTGCTGTTCTGGCTCTCTGAGCTATGGATGCAGCCAGCAAATGCGCCACAGCCTATTTCGGGCTGCGCCTTGGCGCTAGCGCATTGTTCACAAAATGATGACGCAATGAACCCTCGAAGCTGCGCAGATAAGCAAGAAGCTCGCGTGTTTTGTGAAGGTCTTTCTTCCCGCCTGCTAAGTGCTTAATTATGCCAAGTCTATGTTGTGTCTGTATCCAAACAAGTTAGAAACTTCCTGTTGGCAACTGCGGCACTATAAACACGGTGGCTTAACGCATCAAGCCCGCATAATCAGCGTCGCATTTCGATCGAACTCTATCAAACACTACAGCCTGCTTATAAGGCAATAGGAGCGGTGTAGTACAGGTGTGGGCAAAGCTAAACGGAGAGCGCTAAACCCTAGCTTTTGGCGAAGTTTACGCGTTTCCAAAAGGAAGTCTGGAGGCATGGCATGTGCCGGCTGGTATAGTTGTTCTGTTTCTCATGGTCACACAGTGTTTCTTGGTTTTTCTGCGAACAAGCGTGATTGCACTTAGAAAAAGACAGCGCGCCTCTTCACTCAAACATGTATACCTGCTCGTACAGGGTCAATCACACTTAGAGGGAACACCGCTCTGCGTGGCCACTCACGCGCGGAATGCCACTGCATCTAACCCCGCTCATGAATCAATTCAGAGTGGCGCACGAGAAGAGGGACCTCGATGTGGTGCTTTGTGTCATCTGCCCCTTTGCACGGGTTTGCTGCCGACTTGGTCGTAATGGTGCTCACTAGGAGCTCGTAAACCGTAAAACAAATTCACGGAGCCACCTAATTCCGATATAGTGAGCACTTGCTGATGCCTTCACCGGAACTGACGTCACTACCCTCCAGCCAATGGTAACGTCTGCTTCTGATGGCGTCACTTCCTTCCAGCTACTGGAAATGCTCCTCTCTACTGACGTCACTTCCTTCTAGCCACATATACCACCATGTAGGTGGTACGAGACAAAATTCTGATCTGAATCCCTTCCCTACGCGAAAGAGATTCGAAGTCTGGAACAAAGCTCGGTCCACGGAGCACGCGAGAGGCGGCAGCCGAATATCCTTCGAAAGAGGTGGTGGTGGTGAAAACATTTATTTCGAATGAACTGGAGGTATGTTTGGATCAGCCCGTAAGGGACCGATCCTTACAAACACTAGGTGGAGGTCCCTAGTATGGGACCCCAGTGGCGGTTGCCGCCGCCCGGGCGCGCCCGACTAAGGCTTGTTGGGCCTGTAAGTCGTGGCAGCCGAGCAGGGTCGCCTCCCAGTCCTCCCGGGTTGGGTTGGGGATGGGGGGAATAGCGGGGTTGGAGGGGCAGGCCCACACCATGTGATAGGTGTCAGAAGACACTGCACTACAGTGTGGGCAGCTGCCGCTAAAGGAGGGGTCAAAATGTTTTAGCGCTGCCGGGCACAGCAAAGTATTGGTGAGAAGGCGGAGAAGGAGCCGCTCATCCGCCTTCTTCAGGCCTTTACATGGGCTAGGGTAAAGGCGATGACAATTTTGATAATATGTTGTAATATCTTTGAATGTATAGACCGGATTAAAATCGGGTTCCTGATCGGATGGGGAGGAGAAAACAGCCCGGTGAGAGAGCGCGCGGGCGGCTGCGTCTGCTGCCTCGTTTCCTGCCAACCCCTGATGAGCAGGGGCCCATATGAGGTAACGGTGTGCGGGGTCCGTATCCCGTATGCAATTTTGATATATTCGATAGGCTAGGAAGGGAGTGCAGCCTTGTTCGACGTTCCGACAGGCCCCTCGCGAGTCGGTGATTATGTATTTTGAATTGGAATGTGAGGCCGCGAGAGCAATCGCGACCTCTTCTGCTTGTGTTGCACTGCGAGCTCTAAAAGTTAGGCCGTTAACTGTGTTGCTGTTGTGAACTACCGCGGCCGTGTACCATCCCCCATGGTGAGGGCCGGAGGCGTCCACGTAGTATACACCTGTTTTGTTGCCATAATATCGGGCTAGCGCTTCCGCTCGTGCCAGGCGCCGACCATTATGGTCTTCATGTGACATGTTTGCTGGAAGAGGCCGCACGTGGAGGGCACGTCTCCACAGTTCCGGGATGCGAAACCTGTCTTCCATTGGAGGGGTGTGTTGGATATGGAGTCGAGCAAGAAGGCGGCGACCCGACTCCGTTAGCGACAAGCGCGTGTACTGGTTTGTAAGGTGCGCCTCCCGGAGCTCCCGGAAAGTATTCACCACCCCAAGAGCCATAAGCCGGCTGTTTGAAGTAGTGATAGGGAGGTCAAGGGCACGTTTAACAATTTTGCGAAGGATGACCTCAAGGGCGTCCTCCTCTTGTTTCCGTAGGTGGAGATAAGGAGTCGAATAGAGAATTCGACTAGTTACGAAGGCGTTTGCCAGCCGCAAGGCATCCTTACTTCGTAACCCACCGCGTTTGTTGGAAACCCGGCGGACCATGCGGCCCACCTGGTCCCCCACCTTACGGAGTTTGGCCAATGTAGTGTCTGACCGCCTGTGTTTGTGGATGTAGAGTCCGAGTACCCGTATCTCATCACTTTCGCGTATGGGACCACTCTCAAGAGAGAGAGATATTTTAGTTGTGCACTTCTGTGAGGGGCGGAGGTGCACAAATTCCGATTTTTGAGGGGAACATTGAAGACCGCAGCGGCGGGCGTAGCGGTCTACTATCGTCGCCGCTGTTTGCAGGCTGGTTTCAATGTCTCCTGTGCTGCCCTGCGTGGCCCACAGAGTGATGTCATCAGCGTACAGGGCGTGCTGCACGCCGGCGACACCACTCAGCTGGGCCGGCAGGTGCATCATGGCCAGATTGAAGAGCAGCGGGGAAAGTACCGCGCCTTGAGGGGTTCCCCGCGTGCCGAGTAGGTAAGGACCATGGTCTCTATCTTGAATTCGAATGTAGGATTGACGATCCATTAAAAATTGGCTTATGTATTGGAATGTGTTGAGGCCACAGTCGGTGTGACTTAGGTTAGTGAGTATGATCTCATGTGTTACATTGTCAAATGCCCCTTTAAGGTCCAAGGCGAGTACTACCCGGTCATTATGGGGGCATTCGAGGGGGTCAAGGACTTCCCGATTGAGTTGCAGGAGGACATCCTGTGCGGATCTGTGTGGGCGGAATCCGAACATGGTGCTCGCAAAGACTTGTTTGTGTTCAAGATATGTAGATAACCGATCCCGCACCATCGTCTCCATTAGTTTGCCCACGCATGAGGTGAGAGAGATGGGGCGGAGGTTATCTGTGTCAATTGGTTTGCCAGCTTTAGGAATAAATGTGACCAAAGCCGTTTTCCATTCGATTGGCAGGGGGGTGTCCCCGCGCCAAATCGCATTTACGTATTCCAGGAGGGACTGGTATGCCAAGTCGGGAAGGTTCGTCAAAAGCTTGACGGTGACCTTATCCCGTCCTGGCGCAGTGCCCCGTTTCATTTTGGCGAGAGCCGCCCGCAGATCATGGAGCTGGAAAGGTTGATCCAGCTCCGTGTTCTCTCTGCCTGCATAAGAGTACGCAGATCCACGGGGGTCTTGGGCTGTACACAGATACTGGTCCCGAAGTTTCTGTGCCAGTTGAGTCGTGTTGCCAGGAAAAGCGTGCAGTGCTCGCTGCAAATGTTTTTGTGTTTCGGATCGTGTTTGGGTTGGGTCGATTAGGGCTCGAAAGAGACGCCACGTGTTTCGGCTGGACATATGTCGCGCGGCCGTGTTGCATCTATCTACCCAGTTGGAGTCGGCGAGTTGGGCCGCGTACTCTGCCGCTTTCTGGGTAAGCTCGGCAATTCGAGCTTTAAGCTTTCTATTGTGTTTCTGCCGTCGCCAACGGCGGACGAGGCTGCGACGGGCTTCCCAGAGGTGTAGAAGGTGGTTATCCACGTCCGTGACCGCCTCTGAGAGCTGGATGTGTGTTTCATGCGAGGAAAGGTGTGCCAGCAGCTGTTGGGACCATGCTGTGTAGCCTTGCGCGGAAATGGGTGTATTATCAAGTGAGTTAAAATTTTGCCTGAATTTCGTCCAATCTGGGATATGGGCTTGTGTTCTTGGACGCTTGAGGGGGCGTGTGCGTAGTGTAGTGTTAATGATGCAGTGGTCGCTACCGAGGGTCTCCTCGGTGTTGAGCCAGTCTGCGTGTCGTATGTTGCGAGTGAAGGTTAAGTCCGGACATGTATCCCGTGTCACGGAATTTCCTAGCCGGGTTGGGTGGACAGGGTCCGTGTGGAGGGTGAGGCCCAACGTGGACGCAAGCTCCGCCAGCTTACGCCCGCGCGACTCCTCCTTGCGATACCCCCACTGCTGACTGGGAGCGTTAAAGTCGCCCACAATCAGCAGGGGATCGCGGCCCGCTACTCTTAGCGCGCGGCTAAAGAGGTCCGCAAAAGTCACTCGCTTTAGTTTGGGAGAGCAGTACACGTTGAGTATATGCAACGGTGGGTCCCTGCGGCGGACTGGTAGGAGGGTCACCATTACATAAGAGTACTCTAGTTGGAGGTCGAGATCCACTAGGTTGGCTGTGTAATCTTTGTGAACGAGAAGACAAGACGCGGGGTCCTGTTGGAACGTCGTGTAATTTGAAATTGTGGCGCCCAGGCCTGGCTCTTGGAGGGCAACCACGGCTGGTAAGGACTCGAAAGTTTCAAGGTAGAGGCGGAAATTGGCCCGCTTAGTGCGGTCCTTAAAGCCTCTACAGTTCCACTGTGTTATTGAAGTTGACACGGCCGAATTGGATATGGCGGAACTCCTTTGATTAAGGTGTCTCGCCATGATTTAAAATTCTTGGGGGGGAGGAGGAGGGATTGGCTGCCTCAGAGCCAGCTACTTGCGCCATCAAGGGGGTGATGACGGAAGGAGCGGGGCAGCTGTCCTCATTGTCCGAATCAATAATCAGACGGTTGAATTTTGAAGGACGGGATACGTCCCTAATGGGCCCCGTCCGACGGAGGAGGCGGGGGTTGTCCAATATGTGTTTTGATACTACCGCGGGGATGGCAGATTTGACCTTGGTCAAAATTTGGTCCATGGCGGTCTCGATCATAGATCGTAATTTAGAGGTTAAGCGCTCCTCCATCGCGGAGATGGCTGTCACGAGGGCAGGCGAGATCTCCGCGTCGCTCTCCATTGCGTCCGAATTCTGCGGGCTCGGAGCGGCGGACGCCAATTTTGATTCTAAATTTTGAATTTTGTTGAGCAAAAGCTCATTCTGTGCCCGGAGCACGTCGATCTGTTTTTTGTATTCCGCATCGAGTGCGGAGACGGTAACTGGGGAGGAGGGGGAATGGGAGGAGGAGGAGGCGATCTCAGCCCAGCTGCTCACCTGTTGTTTGCCGTGTTGAGACGCTGATGCCCGGGCGCCGGCAGCGCCATTTGTCTTGAGCGCCGGGAAGTGGCCAGCGTCCCTGCCGCTGGGCGGTGGCGGTGGGGGCGTAGTCTTGTTCCCGGGTGGTGACTTCACCGAGGATGATGATGATGACGTTTTGTTGTCGATGCCGTCAGCTCCACGCGGCGTTCCGCCACCGGCACCTGAATTGGGATGACTTGCCTGCCGGCCAGGTCGCTGTTTTCCAGGGAGCTCTGGGCGCCTAGTCTTGCGGCCGGGCACCTTGAGCTGCCTGAATTTCCCCGTGCAGTCCCGGGAGTTGGTGGCGTGGGCTTGCCCACAGACTGCACAGGACGGTGTGCACTCATGCGGTGTCTTCACCCCGTCGACGGTCGACACCGCACTGCCACAAAGGCCACACTTTTGATCCGGGCAGGGGCATGTGTCCGCTCGGTGTCCCACGGTGCCGCACCGCACGCAGGCCGGGATGGTTTTCTTATATGTACGCACAAGGGTGACTTCCGAGTTGTAATGAACGTATCGCGGCACCACTTTGCCCACGAAGGTGAGCACCGCGACGTCTGATTTTCCAAGCTTGCGGATATCGGCAAGCTCTCCAGCACGCCACTGGATCTTGTTTTGCAGGGACTCACTGGTCTCGTGCTTGGCCACGGTGATGACGCCGCGGCACACGTCACCAGTGAGCTTCAACTGGCCGTACATAGAGAGCTGGCCTTTCGGTGTTGTTAGTTCGAAGTCCCGCAATAGCTTGTCTGCGACGTGCGGCTCTCGGGTGCCTGCCACGATCAGGTTTTGCTCCCATGTGGGGAGCAGGCTGAGCGATGCTGCGGCCTTGGCGCCCAGGTAGGCCGCGAACGCTGCTCCCAGCTCACCATGTTGAAAGACATCCTTCAGAGCGACGGTCACCCGGGGCTTCAGGATGATAACGATGTCTTCGGGATGAAGCCGCGGCAGCGGCTTTGGTTTCCAAGCAGGTCCCTGGGGCCCACCGTGAAGCGCTGCAGCGCGCGCAGCAGCGTTGTGCCGTGTTGAGCGGCCTGGCGACGTGGCGTCCGCTTTCTTGGAAGCGTTCCGCTTGCGGGAGCGGCGTTCCACTAGCTTGAATAACTTCAAGTTCTCGAAGGGCTGTAATGATCGGAGGCCCAGCCAGCGGAGAACGGCGAGACAGTCAGGCGCCATCAGGTATGCGGCCAAAAGCGGTGCTGTTTTTCGGAGAAGATGCAAGGAAAAGGGTGCCTGGCGCGGCTTCTGGCGACGGCGTCGGCGGACAAAGGCTATAATCCCCTTCGCCGGCGATGCTGACTGCAGCTCTGGTGCCGAACTGCGCTCCTGGGGACTGGCAGCGGAAACAGGCGAGCCAGTCCGGTGTCATCAGGCTACTGCTACGGAAAGCGCTGCTGTTCGGGGGAGACAAAAGAGACACTGCGTGGGGCAGCTTCTGGCGACGGCGTCGGCGTACACAAAGGCGTCTAATCCCTTCGCCGGGAAGGCTGAGCGTGGTGCTTCTCCCGGACTGCCCGTGGACTGACCGATGAGACCCAGTGGCGACGACGGCGGAGCGGCGGCGCCGCTAACTCAATGCCCGCGTGCGCCCTGGGCAGCAGACAAAGCAGAGGGGCGACACGGCTAATTTGTCCCTGAAGAGGTCACCGTTGTGAGCGGTCAGCGCTCGCGTCCCCATCGATCAAGCTCATCACACAGCAGCAACGACCTTTGGGCCTGGGAAAACAGTTCGCGACTCAGAGACGCCATGTTCCTCCTTGCCCGTGTGTGTGTTTGTCTGTGCGGTGTGCGGTGCCACGTGGGGAAGGCGGAGCCTAAGAAGACGCTGGCGGCCCATTGGACGCTCAACCAGAGATCAGATTCCCTAGCTGGGTGCCTGGGGAATCTGAACTGCATTTAAGCAGCCATCTGTGGGGTGCCAGATCATCTTCCCCCATTTCCTGACTTTGGTCTACTTGCTACCGTACAAAATGTAAAATAAACGTTCCAGCTTGCTATTCCTCCCGAAGGCTTCCCTCCGTAGTCTGGCTGCTTCGCCCTAATGCGGTAAAGACCCTGGTCCCGACCACCCGAGCACATCAACTGGTTGGCAGCTGTGGGATGGTCTGCGCGGCGTCCTGGCTCCGGTATGGGTAAGTGCACGGTCTTGTCTCTTTTGAGTTTTGCCAGGTTGTACAACTTTGGAAATTTGTAAACCTAGGTAATGTAATGTGGCTCCAGAGATTGCCTGGGAATCTTCTCTGACCACTAGTAGAGACTAGCCGTCGCTTGGGGAGCAGACATGGACTGGAAAAAGCTGCGCAAACCGGACCTGGTTTTGATATGCGGGAAATTGGGCATTGATTGTGGGTCTATCCGTAGGAAACCGCTCTTAATTGAGGCAATTGAGGCAAGCGGTGCAGACGCGGAGGAGATAGTCGGATGTTGGGAGTACATTCGGGAGGAATTAGAGAAGGCACAGGAACTAAAGAAGCGAGAGCATGAAAGAGAGATCGAGAAAAAACGGCTCGATGAAGTAGCTCGGGAACAGCAGGAAAAGGACCGCGAAAGAGATCTGCGGGAAATCACACGTGAACTTAACTTGATCAGAATGAAAGGAATTCGATCTCGATTAAGTGTTTTCAGGACAGGCGGTAATATCAGGACTTTCCTTGAAAAGTTTGAAGGAACTTGTACGGAGGAGCAGCTGGACCAGGGTTATTGGTCAATAATGCTGCTGGGTGTCCTCCCGTGTGAAGTCGCCAACATATTAGCGCGCCTGTCGGACGAGGATGCGAAAAACTACGCGAAAGCTAGAAGTGCGCTCCTCCGAAACTTTGGAATTACCGCAGAGGTCGATCTCGAAAGCCAAAGTGAATGTGGTCAGGTACACCACGACAGTGTCAGCGAGCGACTTAGGAGCTCCGCTCAGTCGCCGGAAGACACGGCAGCTGCTCAGAAGTGCCGGGAAGGGGCAGATTTGGTCCCAGAAAGAAGGGTCACTTCGGCAGCGAGGACCGAGGACTTCGGTCAAAATTCTAGCAAACAGTGCAGATCCGCAAGCCGCGAGGGCTCGAGGGATAGTGTAAGCACTAAGGCTAGGAATGAGGAAAAGTGCCGACCCGCAAGCCGTGAGGGCTCGGGGGATAATCAGGACACTAAGGCTAGCGAAAAGTGCATATCCGCAAGCCGAGAGGGCTCGGGGGATAATGTAGGCACTGCTAGCAGTAAGGAAATGTGCAGCGCGGCGGTTTTGAGCCCAGAGGAGCGTGCACTTTCCGAGAAGAAGGCGGCCGTCTCTAACCCTGAGGCAGATGCTCTTTTGATAAGTGAGGTTGATTGCTGCGATCGAGAGGGTAGCACACAGGACAAAAACGCTACGTTAGGCGAACAGCGTGTTTCAGGTCCAGTTGCAGGCCAGAGCGTTAGTGTCATAGGCTCGAACAGCAAACCTCGGGAGAGCACATTATGCCCAGGAGAGAGTAAAGTGCCGATGAAACAGTTAGATACTGCAACATGCAGTGACTCGCCGAAAGCACGAGCCCATTGTTCAAAATCAAGTGGGAAATGCGGCTCGGTGCTGCATCAGAGAGAAGATGCGGAGGGTGAGGACACCGCAGGAAAGGGAGGCGCGCAGGGCCGATCTGCTAAGGCAGTTTTCAGAGGGCGGCCGCGCGCAGGGAGAACCAAGCGAGAGCGTGCTCTCCTGACAACAGACACAGTACGGGCCAAAGACACTGGAAAGCTAAAGGCCAGCCAACAGTGCAGTCGGCCGAGACGGTCACCGCGGCACGCCAGATGCAATAGACACCGCACAAAGGCAAGACTGACAGGAAGGGTTCAGATGAAACGAAGGCCACTCGACCCATCGTGGCGACGCTGCGGTAGTTCTTGCGGGACGAGCGAAGCTTGTAGCAGGCCACACAGAAGCAAGCATAGCTACCACCCGAAAGAGCGCAGCAGAACGCGTTTCAGTCTGAGGCCATTCTTGAATCGAGGGGGGAATGCTCATAGGCATTGCTTTCTTAGATCGTCCCCCTCCCGCATTCTTTTCAAATCCTGCTCAGGTGTAGGAGACGCGCGGCCGGGGTGCGGAACAAATCAATTTCGCGTGGCGTCTGGAGCCCGAAGAGGTGAACGCGCATTTAAGCCCTTCGGCTTTTGTCGGGTCTCGGCGGCCCCAGCTACTGTTAGTCTGCGACCGCGCCGAGCGCGGCTGAAGAATAGGACCCCTCGTGTCGCGACGGGGGTGGTTAGCAGATTCTGAGAAAAAGTCTCTGCTGTTTGCTTTTTATATTTTTTTTGCTGCTGCCGAAAAATGTTTTGAGCACATGTAGTTTTCGGATGCTCGTTGTTAACTTTTGCAGCAGTGGTCTGGCATTTCTTTTAATGCTAATTGTTTGACAATGCACACGTAGTGCTTATGTATAGCAGCGTCCGCTATCACGCGGAAATGCTGGAAAGCCGGGCCATTGTAGGACACTGGCATAAGCACCCGGAGTCTCTTTGTCTAAGGATTAGACATGTTAACGAGAGTTGGGCTCCGATATTGAGGGAAGCTTTGCCAGGTTGAGCAAAGGTGACGGCACTATGCGGTCATGCAAATGAGGGGAAGTAAGCACGTTCGTAATTTTAGTGGTAATTACAAATTGAACTCCATTGCAAAGAGGGCGAGAAAACTGAAACGTGAGGGCCTCAGCACGTGTTTTCTCCGTGGCCCTATTGTAAGTGCTTAAAGTTCCCGAGAAAAAAAAAAAAAGTTTGGATTTGTTTTCTCCGCATTTGCATCTCTGAAGCGTCACCGTTTTGTTCTCTTTGTCGTCTAGTTGGAGCGGTTTTCTTTGGGCAAAATTCGGAAGCGAGTGGCTTCCATTACAAAAGAAAACAAAAATTGGCTCAACTAGGTCCGGTAGGCCAGCTTTCCAGGCATGCGCTTTCGAGCGAGGGCTGTGGTGTGTATCGAAAATTACAGTCTTTGTTTTAACCTTATCCGAAAACCTGGCAGTTCTCTGAGGTTGGCCGTGTGCTGCCCTGCTGGAGGTATGGGCTTAGTGAAGGCCTGATCACTAATGCTCCGTTTCGAGGACCACTGCAAGATGTGCAGGGCTTCCTGGCCGACCTGTCGAGCAGAAGGACTCGGACACTGACGTACATTCGTGGTGCACCGATCAGCTGCAACCACTTCGTGACGTCTTCTTGGCGGCGGACGGACTGTAATGATCGGAGGCCCAGCCAGCGGAGAACGGCGAGACAGTCAGGCGCCATCAGGTATGCGGCCAAAAGCGGTGCTGTTTTTCGGAGAAGATGCAAGGAAAAGGGTGCCTGGCGCGGCTTCTGGCGACGGCGTCGGCGGACAAAGGCTATAATCCCCTTCGCCGGCGATGCTGACTGCAGCTCTGGTGCCGAACTGCGCTCCTGGGGACTGGCAGCGGAAACAGGCGAGCCAGTCCGGTGTCATCAGGCTACTGCTACGGAAAGCGCTGCTGTTCGGGGGAGACAAAAGAGACACTGCGTGGGGCAGCTTCTGGCGACGGCGTCGGCGTACACAAAGGCGTCTAATCCCTTCGCCGGGAAGGCTGAGCGTGGTGCTTCTCCCGGACTGCCCGTGGACTGACCGATGAGACCCAGTGGCGACGACGGCGGAGCGGCGGCGCCGCTAACTCAATGCCCGCGTGCGCCCTGGGCAGCAGACAAAGCAGAGGGGCGACACGGCTAATTTGTCCCTGAAGAGGTCACCGTTGTGAGCGGTCAGCGCTCGCGTCCCCATCGATCAAGCTCATCACACAGCAGCAACGACCTTTGGGCCTGGGAAAACAGTTCGCGACTCAGAGACGCCATGTTCCTCCTTGCCCGTGTGTGTGTTTGTCTGTGCGGTGTGCGGTGCCACGTGGGGAAGGCGGAGCCTAAGAAGACGCTGGCGGCCCATTGGACGCTCAACCAGAGATCAGATTCCCTAGCTGGGTGCCTGGGGAATCTGAACTGCATTTAAGCAGCCATCTGTGGGGTGCCAGATCATCTTCCCCCATTTCCTGACTTTGGTCTACTTGCTACTGTACAAAATGTAGAATAAACCTTCAAGCTTGCTATTCCTCCCGAAGGCTTCCCTCCGTAGTCTGCCTGCTTCGCCCTAATGCGGTGAAGACCCTGGTCCCGATCCCCGAGCACATCAGGGCGCAGAGGCCGGGCTATCAGGCGCTGGATTTGCTGGAACCTCGGACCAGGCCATGGCGTCCGGGTCGTAGCCACGTTGCAGGTTTGGCGAAGCCATCTTGCCGCGGGTGGGCGACTCACTCACGGCCGGGCGCCGCCGTAGGCGCTAGGCCCAGCGACGCCGCCACGACACCTAAGTGAAGATCGGCCCTAAAAGGCCTAAATTTTGCCCCACCTGTGTGCGAGAGGTATGCACAGGTAGCTGACGACTTCGGGAAGCCAGACGCGGCTGTGTTGACGGGGTTGCGGTCGAAGATACGTGGCTCCAGCCGAAAATTGGCGGAGCCGATGCACCGACGCTCTCTCGCTCCGCGCGCTCACAGCGCCCCCCCTTGTCTGAGCGATATTGAAAATGCCACAGTTAGGAGAAGGAGAACCAACGTGGGCGTTTCATATTCCACGCGCTAGCCAACCAAACGTACGCGACATCAAGAGGCAAAAGAAGATTAAGATACTCCTGCAGACGCCGTATTGCTTAGCCTGAAAACGCAACACAGTACAGGAGGTCTGGGTGACGGTATACAGCATAGGTATATACGATGCTGATTGTAGAAAAAGGAGCAAGTTAACTTTTGTGTACCCAAATTTTGTTGCGCTTTAAAAAGTTGCAGGAGGCTGAATTCACGAGGCTATACGTTATAGGCTAGTTGGTAAGCATGATTCGAAAAAAAAGAAAAGTCCCGATTATTATGGCTTTTCTTTCCCGCTTTTTTTTTTCTGTGTGCTCTCTTTACTCCCTTCGTTTATTTATTTACTCTCAATGCCTAGGAGGCTTTACAGAGGGGGTGGGTACAAGGATCGAATTGAGAACAAAATCTGAAGATGCAAAAAAAAAAAGGAAAGGGGATAGCAAAGGATGCGTATACACTAAACACAGTGCAGGGCTTTCAAAGCATGTTCAGGGTACAATATCAAGAAAGAAAAAAATGGTCGAGCTATGCAGACAGGAGATTTGTCATCGCCTCTTTGGATGACAGAATATATTCAATGCAGGCAGTGGAGGGGGAGGGAGAAGGGGGTAGGGGGCAGGTGGTTTCTGCAACATTCTCCATTCTGCCATTTCCTACTGCTTGCCTTGCGGTGCATCAGTGCGCTCGCGGAACGTTTGTGCAATCGCGCTCTGAAGACGCAATAACGTCCTCTGGGCTTATTTCGAATTCGAGCCTATGCATGATGTGTAGTGACGTCTATAAAGCTACTTTCGCCCTCAAGTTCGTGCGTCAACGTGAGAGAGGGTATGCAAAGTCAGAACTATTTCAGTACATCCGCGACAAAAGTTTCGAAAGAGAACGAGCCGCCATCGTCAGGCACGAGGAAACTTTTGCTGGCTGTCGCACCTATCTACTCGAACCGGTTGCTCGAACGCTCATAGACGAAACGATACACACACGCACAAAAAAAACTGATTTAGAAAGGGGCATCCATAATACAAAAAAAAGGAAATCTGCAGATATGTAATTGAGCTCCATGTAATATCGGCGCAGAAATGTTGTAGAGTTCGCCAAAACAGATTAGACGAAATTTGCGTTTCTATGAGCTACGCGTTGCTCGCATCAGGACGTAGAAAACCATGTACAAAAAAGAAAGAAAACAGACACATTGAGCATATCGGCTAGTGAAGGCGCATACAAGTCAAGAAATAAACGGCTTTTCCAGCCAATGGCGTCGGCCGATTTTCATGACCCTGTTATAACGCGTGACAAAGCAGGGCGTGACAATGGAGAGAGGGGACTATTTCCGACCATGGAGGGAGAGAACCATCCCATTTCGTGTGACACTCCCTGCATTGCCCCGCTAAGAGGGTCATGAAAGTCGGCCGACTCCACTGGCTGGAAGGGGAGTCCTTTGACGGAGAAAAGCCGCTTTGCTCTTGAGTTGCATCCGGCTACACAGAGTACTTTCCCTTTAGTTTAGTTGCGTTTGCAACGCCCTCCCCCTAAGCCGAGCTTAAAGGGAAACTGCATAGGTTTTAGAAATCAACGAGCTTAAAGGGACACTGAGGAGAATTTGAAGTTGGCTTGTATCGACAGAATACCAGCTCCTGATTACAAAAACGCCACTCATACTGACAACAAAGCTCTTGTAACGTAGAAAAGAGCAAGAACCAAAATACAGGTATCGCCGCCACAGGCCAAACTCGCAAGTACAAGCGTGATGACGTCATAGGACAAAGCAGTGTTGCTAGAACCAATGGTTCTAGAAACACTGGAACACGAGGAGCTACGAATCACTGAGGCGCAGCCAATGAATGCGTAATTCTCCTTCACGTCGCCAGATGGCGCCACGTATCTGGCAGCTACGCACGCGCCTGCAGCAGCGGGACCAATCAGCGCCTGCTCATCGGCTGTGGGCGGGCTCCCGGTATTCCGCTAACGGTAACAAGGTACACGCTATGCTAAAGGTGTTTATTTGCGAGAACTTCGTTGACGACTTCGAGAACAGGATCCATCGTAACGCTGGCAAAATGCCGGTGCAAACGTGAGCGAAGCGACGGTAGCGACGGCCGCAATAGCCGATAGATGCCTTCAACGTGCGGCCGGCGGTAGCTTTCATTTCGGCTGCTGCTAGGCCACTCTGCTGGCCGTCAGAAATCACGGAGTCTGCGTTACGTCATGTGCACGTCATGTTTCACGTCACTTAGTCCTGTGTCGTCATAGGAGAATCCCAAGTTTGAATCTGAGCGGCGGGAAAAACTTTTTCAACTTCGAATCCAAATTTCTTAGAAATAAATGCATCTTTCGCGGCCGGCGAAGTGGCAACGAAGCCATGAAATGCCGAACTATCGGATTTTGCTATAAAAAAAAATATTAATAGAGCTCTCCTCACTGTCCCTTTAAGAGGGTCGAATGTGTGAAACTTGCAGGTAAAGCATGCGAAGTCTTTTTCGGCTGGCCCTTGAAATAGTGAAGTAATCGCTGAATAAAATCCGGACGCCCTTCAAGCTTCTCCACAGCGCACAACGCCAAGTGGGGGGGTGCATGATGACGTCATCGAAGGTATCGGTACATTTCAAATGCACAAACGCCTGATTTGACAGGAAAAAACAACGCCACCGAAGGCGAGCCTTGCCGAGAGTTGCTTGGCAGCCTCTAACGAGTCAGGGCAGGGTGTGGCTGACGACAGCGGTAATTTGAAATCATACCTTCCGTGACGTCACGCTGAATTTTCCTGCACTCCTCCGGTGCATTGAGGAGGAGCGCAAAATTCAATCGTCGATTACGTCACTATTTTAAATGCTATTGCAAAAACACTTGACATGGTTTACCTACAGCCTATATAGATTTGAATCCTTGAATATCGCGAAATTCTCAAAGAAATGCTGCAGTTGCCCTTTAAGGGTGTGGAAAAATCCTGCTAGTCCTAAACACTTACACACCCGTGAATAGCTCTATCACTCGTCTAAATACATGCGTTCGAAGAGCACGTAGTCGCCATGCAGCCTCGCTTCGTTCCGTTCAATGCGCGGAGCCTCTGACTGCAGCAGTCCATTCGGTGAAAAGCGGGCGAAGGCCTCGGCAGACGAACATTCCCGTGTTGCACATTCCATTGCACTCTGCTTTTTCATTTCACTGCCCAACAGCCACCTTCACAATGACAAGCCACGAAACGGGGGCCATGGGATCACATGCTTTTGAGTCGCGCCGTGTCCAGTGTGTCGATGGATGGATGGATGGATAGGAGCGCCCCCTTTGAAACGGGGTGGTGACAGTTGCCGCCATGCTCAGCTTTTCTTTATTTATTTTTGTTCAACTGTGTTGTCAATTCTCATTAAGATTCGACGTCTTCTTTACCTACGGTTTCCTACACTTCTAACCTTATGTCACATCTCTGCTTTTCAGCCCCCAATCCTCCAATCGCTTTTTGCTAACTTCCACTGCCGATTTATTTACGTGACCGTTGTTATCTTTAAACCCTAGGGCCTCAGGAAGAGTGACTGTGCCTGCATCGACATCCGGATGGATACCATCCCATTTGAGTATGAGGTGTTCAATTGTTTCCACAGATCTACCACACACTGCACATGTGTGCACTGCATATGTGTGCACTGCACATGTGTACACACACATGTGTGCAGTGTCGCATGTGTGTAAATTGCGCCCCCTATCGACCGCGCAACGTTCGCAGCCAAGCATGTACTTTCATCCTATTTCGTTTCGCAAGCGGTGACGGCGCTAATAACTAAAAAAAGGAGAGAAAAGAACGCAACGGCGACAGCAATGACATCCGGAGTTTTTTGCTCGACCCGCCTTTTAATGGGGCTCGGGGGCTTTTCGCACACGTGCATGTTACGGAGTAAGGCGATATCCGCAGAGGAGATTAGCAGAATCGGTGAAAAGCGGAACAGAGATAGGAAATATGATTCGCCGGCAGCGGCTTTCATATGCGCGTCCGGAAGCGGAAGCCATCGACGTCGACCGGTCGCGAGCTCGCATCCCGAGCGCGGGATGAAAACATGTCATATATTGCGAGTTAACCGGTAGCGCGGGATGAAAGTGCGGTTTAATATTTCGTTCAATCCATTTTTCGCAGTCCTCATCTCTGTCGCCGGTGATGACGCGTGCCAGCCGTTGCTCAACCTCGGCAGCCAATAGGCGCTTTTTTGGGTGCCGACTGTGTCGCGTGATGTTCGCTCGTTCCTGTGGCGAAACCGGCGCGTTTAATAAATCTCCGCACTGCGAAATATACAGGGTGTGACAACTGCGGCATGAGCGATTAACGTGCCTGGAGAGAAAGAGAGAGATAAATCTTTGTAGGCTTTTTAAATCGTGATTGAGTCAGGTGGGCGGAATTAATTCAGGAGCACAGACCTTTCGGCTAGTTGGTTCATAGCAGACACGTACAAGCGCAAAAAAAAAAAAAAACACGGACAGAAAAAGAGACTCGGACAACACGAGCGCTCGTGTTGTCCAAGTCTCTTTCTCTGTCAGTGTTTTTTTTTTGTTTGTTTGCGCTTGTACGTGTCTAATTAATTCACGACTACAGCGGTTTTCGCTGATGTCAGGACCACTCTAATGATCTGACGTTAGATCTCGAGACCACTGCTCCCACTGCTCGTACGATACCTGTGATGCTCTTAGGCCCCAAAGCACTCCCGCAGTGAAAACCTAAGCAGCGGATGGTTGGAATTGTGAAACCTTTCTGTTATTTTTCGAGGACTCGGTGATTATCGAATAGCGTTTGTCAGGCGAGGGTTTAAGAAAACGAAAAGTCAGACAGCCGCGTTTAATACGAGCGAAAACTGCAGTCCGTGGCTCTCATTAACGCGAGGTACACTACGGCGCATTGCCATGCACTAGCGTCGCTGCAATCAGATTTTTTTTTTTCGTTACCGCCCACTTGCAGTTTATACAGTGGCCAGAAAATGCTCGAGAAAGAGGTAAGCCGCTAATAAAAGTGTAAGGCAGACTGGAACCAAATTTCGCTTGCCGAATTTTCGTTCGTAAATAAAAATAAGGTGCCCGAACGTGCCTCTAGCGCTTGCCGAAGCGATAAAATAAAAAAAAGCCAGAAAAAGGCAGACTCTGGAAAAGAGAAACTCTTTTCCAGAGTCTGCCTTTTTCTGGCTTTTATTTTTTTTCCAGGGTGCGCCTGGAGCGTGAAAATGAAATAATAAATGCATACAGGCTTTCGCGCACAAAACGGCGAATACAGCACATTAAAGGACTGTCGAAAGCAGAACGCAGTGCAAAGCGGATTCCGCACTCTTGCGACACGACACTCCAAGAATATTTTTTTGTACTTTACGCTGTCGCTACCGTTTCATTCCGCGCTGCCCAACAGACCGGTGCCGACGGATTTGCAGAGTGCATTTCGAAACTGGAGAAGTTTGGGCGCCCGCTCAC
Organism: Amblyomma mixtum; assembly: GCF_055824585.1. Classification (NCBI taxonomy): domain Eukaryota; kingdom Metazoa; phylum Arthropoda; class Arachnida; order Ixodida; family Ixodidae; genus Amblyomma; species Amblyomma mixtum. Next base: position 197,092,772 of record NC_143012.1, on the reverse strand, counting down.
GCGACCCTGCAATTTGGCCGTTACCGAGCTTTAACGAAAACGGCTGGAAAATTGTTACGAAGGATTTAAGAGAGATGAAAAAAAAAACAAAAACAATAAACGCTCATATACTCCAGGCCGAAAAGCCTGAATTCCATCTTTCCAAGTAGCGTTTAGAAGTTTGCTTTTTCTTTGAGTATATCCGCTGGCTTATAACGCAACGATTCGTGGTATACACTACGCACACACCGCAAAAGCTGGGAGCGAAGGCCGAATAACAAGTGCGCTGCTTGGGGCAGTGGCGCGCAAAGGCGATGGAAGGAGAAGCAGTCGCCTTTATCTGCGGCTATAGCTCCGAAAGACGTAGCAGACTTCGCCTTAGCCTAAGGCCTTGCCGCGCACCAGGCGACGGTGTTCCCACCGACAAAGTCTTTAACCCCCTCGCTCCTTCTCCTCCGACGAAATGCGGAGGGGAAGGGAGGAGTGGTTAATTCATCGTCTTCATCGCCTTTGCTTTTACTTTTATTTTCCCGCCTATATATACCTTTGCATCGGGCGAGGGAAACACCTCCTCTCTGGACTGTCGGAAACCGGTTCCGCCGCCGCTTCCACCGTGCTAGCGCGAGGTGCTCACGACAGTCCAGTGAACAATATGGCAGCGCCCAGGGAGCCCTTACTGCAAAGGTCTATAGCCTGTACAGCGTGTAAGATATGAGTAAGGCTTCTACGTGCAAAGGCAGGTTAGTATCTTGTGCCAAACCTGAAGAGTGAAAACGGATGGACGCTAAGAACGAGCATGTAAATTGGCTAGACGTAATACGATCGGTTGAATGCTGTACGCTGACACGTACTACACGCGTGACACATTGACTTAATGCTCAAGAAACGTTTGTGGCGCTTTTCAAAAGCCTCCGCACATCGGTGACCGAAACTGACTGCTATTCTCCGAGCAGAACAGCGTGGTGAGCAATTGCGTGTTATTCTCGCAGAATAGAAGCAGAAATGAAAAAAAAAGGCTCATTTCGCTCACTCTTTACGCCTATAGACGGAAACTTTACGCAGAGGTAAGGCCGCTACACGTTCATGATACGCCAGGACTGTTCGCGCAGCGGATGTTTGCACTACAGGTGTGCGTGGCAGAATTCAAAGACAACTGAACTTCTTCTACCAGACGTTGCAGATGCCGACGCGTTTTCCAGCTCGGCGACAACCGACCTAACTGAACGTAGCTCATTTTCTTGCAATGCGCACACACGTACCATATGTACTATCTGCCGGAAGAGTTTAAAGATGCAAGCACATGCGCGGTTATTTTTTTTTATATATATATATATATAATGAAAACTCGCGCAGCGCATATCGTGTGCGACATGTCGCGATATGCATCACTCGTCACAGCTTTGTGACGAGTGATGAGCGGACGCCCATGGACCGTAATGATTTGAGCATCCGTCTCGTATGCCGGAGGCCCGGGTTCCATCCCCAGCTCCGGGAGCTCAATGGCTTTCCATAGGTATACGAGCTTTCCCCCTCGCAAATAAAATGGTTGGAAAAACCGGGTCTTTGACCACATCTTAAGTGGCCGCCGCGGTGGCTCAGTGGTTATGGTGCTCGGCTGCTGACACGAAAGACGCGGGTTCGATCGCGGCCGCGGCGGTTGAATTTCTTGGGAGGAGAAATTCTAGAGGCCCGTGTACGGTGCGGTGTCAGTGCACGTTAAAGAACCCCAGGTGGTCGAAATTTCCGGAGCCCTCCACTACGGCGTCTCTCATAGCTTGAGTCGCTTTGGGACGTTAAACCCCATAAACCAAACCAAACAACTTAAGTGCAGGCGAAACCCATCAGACTTGAGCTCCTCTGCCGTAAAACTTGTATATTCTTCACCATGAGTGCTTTAATTCTTGTTCTTCTTTGATTTCGCGCAGTAAACCTGAATAAACAACGTCTCTTTGAACCTCGATTCAGTTGCGAGCCAGCGCCTATGCTGTATCTTACATTTCTTGGTTTTCTCTGCGCTTTTCAGTTACACGAATAATTAATTACCAACGTGCCCTCACCGTAGCCATAATTCATGCATTGGCGTTTCAAAGCTAAGCTTGTGCAGCAACCTATGAAAGTCCTTTAAGTCCCAACATCATTTTCCCACTACTTTTGACTCATTTGTTCGCACTGCACCAACTCCGTCGTACTGACAAGCGTCACAACCTGAGCCTTGTAACCGCGCGCTGTCACGTTCGCCCAACTTACAACGCACGCTACGGACGCAAAAGGACGCGCATATCCCCCTTCTCGCGGTCCTTGACCAGGACGTTCCAACTCGATTAGATAAAGCTAATCGCGCCAGGCTGAGCTGTGCAGCATCCCAGTACGACGCACAGAACGCATCTATCTCGTGCCGCTTCCCTCAGAAATTCTGAAGTTCAAATGGCGAAACTGATGGCGTTCGCGGCTCATAACGACGTGACAGTCAGGATGATGGTGGAAATATTCGCCTACACGACGTATCGCTTAACACGAATTAGCGTCCGCGAGCCAGCCCACTTCAAAGACGGTCTAGAGTCTGCAACAAAGGGGCGACTGACGCGGCAACGTCGAAATGCAAAAAAAAAAACAAAAAAAAAACAAAAAAAAACAATCGTTCGAGCTTCTCGAAAGGAGGAACAATTTACGGCCGGGCAATATTGACTGCGACACACTAGCCGCGGAAGGCGAACAGAGGTGAAGAGCGCTAACTCGCCGCGTCTAAGCCAGGTGCAAGAAGCCGTAGGGAAAACAGAATTTCAGTGCGTCTTAGATTCGAAGCTGCACGAACATATGCATTCTAGATGCCGTAGTCATTACATATATAGCCTAAAGAACCACAATTCAGTTGGAACACGACGGTTGCGCTCGCTGGTGCAGCGCTCCAGATTTTACATTTTCATGCGCGTAAGCATATCGAGGAAAAAAATTGCATAAAGATCCAAGAACGAGCAAGAGACTTAAAATTATCCGACGAAAGCTAATTCAATCAGGATTGCAGAAAGAACAAATAAAAAAAAGCGCGATGAAAGACAGTTTCAGCTGAGCAGGAAGAATAACTGTACAAGAACAACTCTGTGCAGCCAGTAAATCATGGTAGCCGTTATGGTGCGGCCCGCACCATCCCCTTGCAAAAAAGTTTTAGACAGTCTATAGAGTGTCTATAGATTTTTGTCTATAAAGTCTATAGACTGTCTATAGACAAAAGTCTATAGGCAATACAAATGCCATAGGCAGTCTATAGACAATCTATAGATTTATGGTCATACACTTTTAGTAGACTTGTCTATAGACACTCTATAGACTATGAATATACAAAAAGCAATATCTATAGGAAGTCAATAGAGTCAATAAGAAGTCTATAGACAGTCTATAGACCGTTTTTATAAGGGTCCGCCCGTTGTGGTACCTCATACGCAATGGATATTTCGCTTTCTATAATTGCTTAACTCCCCCTATGCCCCAAAACACTGCAATGGGGGTGGTGACGTAGCCATGGAAGCGCAGGTATACAAATGACTGCGCATTCAAAACGAACTGCGTAGTCCATCCGTATACACAAGAAATGGCGAGAAGCGTGCGCCGATAGCAAACCTCTGCACAGGGGCATGCTTTAAAAGAAGCCCGGTAAGGTTTACACTCACCTGTACTCCGACAGGGCCCTGTCGGACAGGCCTGCTCCGACGGCCTCCCTGCTCGTCCAGAGGGGGAACATGAAAGAAAGAAAGAAGAAAAAACAGAACCACAGAACGAGGTTACTATTCTGTTCCCGTTCAAACATCCCGACGTCGTGCACGACAAGAATGAACATCAGTACGCGCAAATGCCGCTCTTTGGAAGAATACAAGCGTTGCGAATAGGGTATACAAAGTACACGATCCTGTAGTAGCAGTTTATTTATTTATTTATTTAATTACTATCAGGGCCGCTGAGGCGTTACAGATAGGAGTGGTAAGTATACTTATACAAAATCAAATACAATAAGGAGAGTTGTTAACACAGGTGATGAAGAAGAGCAGATTTAAAAGCTTCTGGTTCAGAGATGGAGACGATGCTGGCGGGCAGGTGGTTCTAGTCTGAGCTGGTCTTGGGCAGGAAAGAATAAAAATCTGGTCAGTTCTGCAACTTGGAACACTCACTTTGAGTTGGTGATCAATACGAGATGACACATAAGTTGGAACAGCGAAAAGACTTTGTTTTAGCGATTGATTTGTGTAATATATTTTTTGGAAAGTGAAAAGTCTAGAAAGATGACGCCGCAGTGAAAGATCTGGAAGGTCTAGAGTTCTCTTCATGAGTGTTTTTTCTCCCTTAGAAGGGAAAGTGGTAAGGCATGATGTCTTCGAAGAAATCGTTCGTCTTGAAGAGCTCCTACATTGATGGCACTGCTCTCTACAATCCTGCCTCTGTGGTGCTCGCAGGATGAAGCGCGTATAACAAGCAAGAAAAAGTTTGCGGCTCCGCGTACCCTTACCGACGCAATTTTTGTAATGGCGTATTCAATCACTCTTCGTCTGAGCAGGGTGCATTGTAGGACTCACAGTCCTTGCCGCTCAAATATCAATACAGGACAAATCTCAAATACGTGGCGACACGAACTCCCCTATGCACAGCAATTAGTGGGCAAAAAGGAAAAGAAAAAAAAAACATTCTTCACATCGTAATAAAATTGCAAGAGTCCTTATGTCAAGTGCTTCACGCATTCGTGCACTGGTACTGTTCCAGGAACATACAGCTCACAGTGCGCACATGGCCGCGCGTTTTTGTGTAGTATGTTTTCTGCGCAGGAGCGTCCTGCACATAATGGTAAAAGTTGCTTACTCCGATCGCTAGTTGTATGTTACGGCACTGCGATCAGTATGGAAACCTCCAACGCAGAAAACATACTACATCTCTAGCCTTCCAAAATCTGCAAAGCAGCGCATATATCATGCGTCTGCATGACTGGGCCGTGCCGGGTGCACCGATGGAAGAGCACAATCAGTCAGGCGCTCGTCTGCCATCGTGCACAGTGCGATCTCGCTTTTGCTGCGATCCGAGTATTGCGCTGATGGCTGCTGATCGCGCATGGATGGATGATTGGATGGGAAGGGTTGACCGATTGATGGATTGACTGAAGGATTGATTGATGGCTTGACTGATTGCGTATGCATGCATGGACGCATGGATGGATGGATCGACGGACGGACGGACAAGACTCAACCCTTTCAATCGAGCGCCGGTTCACGCCATCTATTCATGACTTGTAAAATTTAACTCTTGATTTTAGCCACCAATCAGATAACCTTCGCTTGGCTATTCCTGACCGTATTTTGCCTCCACTGTCCTTAAACCCCAATGCTCTGAATAAATCAGCCCCGTTGCTTTCAACTGTAGTGTGAAGCTCTTTACAGAAAACTATCAATCAGTGGAACGATTGCAACATCCCCTGCGTAGCGAGTTGGTTCTCTGCAAGCCCGCTTTGTATACCGGGCATAACACAAACGCGTACAGTGTGTGCAGAAAGAACAGTGTGCTGCGGGATTATGATTACTTCTCCCCCTTCCTGCTTAACGAAGAAACCCTGCATCGTTTAGCGTTAAGGCTTTACTGCGTCAAGTAACGTCTGATTTATCTACCCTACAGGAGACTTCAACAACGCAGTACCAGCAAAAAAAAAAAGTGGAAACGCAGCACCAACGTATCCCATAACGCCAAGAATAGTTTCCGCTTCAACGACCAGAAAAGTTTACACAGTATATATGTAGGCATGCCTTTGTTCGGAGCAGTGGCGCTCATTGAAAATTCTTTTCAGCGCACCGTGCACACAGCCGAAGCGTGGTACAGGCAGCAGAGCGAAAGAAAGAACACACGAATAATAAAAAAAAGAGCTAGCGAAAAATGCTTTACCGCACGCACATTTTTTTTCATTCCGTTTTCTGCGGTTCAGCGGCAAGAAAATGAAATAGACAAGGGAACGCCTGAAAGAGAAAAAAGTACAGTTGCGCACACGTCCCACGCAATCGCCAGAAAATTGCCCCGTTATAAAAGGGAAGCCTAATCGATGTAGAGTTTCAATAACGATTTGGGAGTTACACGCGAGTTTTGCTGCTGCGTGGAGCCCGTTTCGCTGTCTCGATTTAAACCCGGGAGAAATTTCCCGACCTGATATATAGCCTGCCGGGAAAACACTTGTTTGGGTGTTTGCAACGCATCGATAAACTCTGCGGAGCTCGCAACGTTCAGAGCTATTTTTGGGAATGAAATTCGCCGCTATTGTTCGAGCTTCAGCGCACTTTCGAGAAATTCGTTCTGACATTGCGCCCGGGGAGTAGAAGCAGTTTAGGCGTTGTCTTGTAGTAGAATTGTAATACACCGTGCTGCAATGACTACCATGGCTCATGAAAGCGAAAAAACAATAGATTAGCAAGAAAGTGAAACAAATGGGACTAAATATTGTCACCCATCGGCCCGAAAGCAGTTTTAACGTGCTTATAAATGGATATTTTCAATCGCCGAAAATGATTTTCTGCCAGCTAAGACCCAGGGTATAATGAAATGTGACAACTTGCAGTTATTGCGTACCATGAAAAAGGAGACAAAGGGAGCTAAAACAGCTGACTCAACCTTCCTATTCTCCTCCATGCCTCACACTGCGCAAGATGTCTGGCGCGATATCGCACAAGACGCGTTCAATGAGAGTAGCTGCAAGAGCTTAGTATTTTTCTGTTTTACCTTGACATTGATTTACTGTTTCACATTCCTATCTTTGCCAGGTGCTGTGCAGCAACGGCCGTGAACTTTTCCCGCCTTGGCCCTGCTTGCAAGCGGTGCGTTTTGGTTAAGAATAGGAAGAACCGACACATCAAATACTTTTAGCGCTTTTAGCGTAAGGCGTGCCGCTACCGCGAGGGCCCGTGAGGCGCCATTGCGCGTGCTCAGATCTCACTGACGGCGCCAGATGGCGCCACGTTGCCGTCAACATACTGCAAGTCTGCCGCGTCAGGACCAATCAGCGCTTGCGGAGAGGCGGGGCGCGGTTTACTGTAAGCGGTTGCGGTACGCGCTATGCTAAAGATAAGAGAGATATAGCATATCGTTACCGTGTTTACGTTACCGTTTACCGGGCTCGGCTGGCGACATCTGCGCATGCGCGCCCATTACTGGGCCGGTAACACTTTACGGAAACTCTTTAGCGTTGCGGTTTGTAAACAAACATGGCGGCGCCCTATTCGCACGCTTCGGAATAAATGCATGTCACCGCTGGATTCTTTGATGCGACAGCTCACTCAAATGGTAGCGGTTCGCTTTTATTTCGCATACTCTCACCCATACGTCGAGGTTTAAGTGACAACTAGCCCATGTTGTTGAGATAATTCTGTGATTTTCGAGCAGTTAAGCCTAGCTATCCGCGTCGCAAATTTTCCTTCCTCCAAGCGCGTAGCCAAGGAAGCAACAACACTGTAGCTTTTGTGCCAGCTTTAATATTTTTCTCTCTATTTCCATAGTTTTCTTCCTGGAAAAACAAAAACATTCTGGTAATGCTTGTCATATTCACCACTAAATTCAGAAAAAAAAAGTTTCTCCAGTTCAGAGTTCAAGTGCTTTGACTTACTGTCACCAGATCGCGCCCCTATATTTACATCCAAGTCGTGCATCCAAACATCCAAAGAAGCGACGCTGCGCGCGGCAAACAGAAGGTGTTGTAGCTGCATTTTTTACAGCATTCGCAACGCAGTAAGCGCAGCGTACACAAGCTTAGTGCGTTCTGTGTAGTAAACTTGTCTACTGGTCAGGGCACTTTTGAAGCCACTGAGCCGGCCGTTAGCAGAAAAGTAGTGAGCACGTCTTTATATACAGAGAAAAAGATGATTAAAGAGCATGTAGCACCTCACTGCAAAGAAATGCTTTCAATGCATGCGTATTTCTGTTTGTAATTAATGCTGGGGCATCTACCATCATCATCCTTCGTTTTCGCCTTACGTTAACTTGTTACGGGAGAGACGGTATGATAAAACGTCTTCTAGCGTGCGCAGCGCTAACCGGAAAGTCCGGCGACCGGTAACACGGCAAACGGTAACGTAAACACGGTAACGATATGCTATAACTCTCTATAGACATCTTTAGCATACCGTGTACCGTGTTACCGCTACCGGAGTACCGGGATCCCGCCTACCGCCGGTGAGCACGCGCTGATTGGTCCCAAAGCTGCAGGCGTGCGCGTAGCTGCCGGAGACGTGGCGCCATCTGGCGACGTCAAGGAGATTTGCGCATGCTCATTGGCTGTGCGCGGGCTCCCGGTACTCTGGTACCGGTAACACGGTATGCTAACTTCAGCATGCGCGGGCTCCCGGTACTCCGGTACCGGTAACACGATATGCTACCTTAGCATACCGTGTACCGTGTTACCGGAGTACCGGGAGCCCGCTCACCGGCGGTGAGCACACGCAGATTGGTTCCGACGCTGCGTGCACCATCCCAGCTGCCGCGTACGTGGCGCCGTTAAGGCAATTTGCGCATGCGCATTGGCTGTGCGCAGGCTCCCGGTACTACGGTACCGGTAACGCTAACACGGTACACGGTATGCTAAAGGTGTTTAATATCTTTTGTAGAGTGCAGCAAATAGAAAAAGGCTTCGCTTGTACGATTATTGCATCAAGGGTAGGAAGGGCAGATAGTGTGAAATACGCATACTGTTATAGTTCGATCTCAAATGAAGACTTCTTTCTTCCTCCTTCCCGCCATTTTTTTTTCACCGCCAAGAACGTGTCGCTAATCAGTAAAAGCTCAATGATGCTTTGCACAAGAACCAACAGCCACCAAATGCACTCCGAGCTGACGTTATGCTCCAAGTAATTTTTCTTTTTCTCTCAGAACCCATACCTGCGGATGTACTCCTCGATACTTCCAGTGGTACTTCACCGCCTTTGTTTTCCCGTCCAAAACTCTCGAACATTAATTCAGTTTTCTTCGCATTAACTCTTTTCCTACCGCGCGGTACTTTACTTGTTTAGGTCTTCCACCACTCGCTGCATTTAATCCCTCGGACGATGTCACCAAGAAACGGAAGCTGCGGTATTCCGGAGAAATCCTGACGCATTACACTTCGCAACTGAAGGCTCTGAATGTGTCTGGAATTGCACCACATGATCCTAAACCATTTCGTTACTGAAACCAGCACGTTAGGGTTCTCACTAAATTCCCGTTATACCTGCTCGTTTCGTCAGGCTCCCGTTATATAATGATCCCCTCCCCCCCTTTCTCAAGAAACGGGAGCTGCGGTATTCCGGAGAAATCCTGACGCATTACACTTCGCAACTGAAGGCTCTGAATGCGTCTGGAATTGCACCACATGATCCTAAACCATTTCGTTACTGAAACCAGCACGTTAGGGTTCTCACTCAATTCCCGTTATACCTGCTCGTTTCGTCAGGCTCCCGTTATATAATGATCCCCTCCCCCCTTTCTCTCTTTCCTTGGGTCGGTTGCTAGGCAACCGGGCGAGCGGACTGCCTTCTCGGGTTCATCTTCAGCTCGTTCCTTTTGTCGGGCTCGCATATATGGCCGCGGCGCGAGATGAGCCGCGAGAAAAATGCGGTAATGTGCGGCTGGCCCAACTATAAAGCGGCGGCCGGGATGGTGAAATTAGTGTCGGCAGCGCGCGGAGGCTCCTTTGCATCCGGCGTCTGTGGTCTGCCGGCTGCGCCTAGACCCGGCGCGGGGAACTCAATTTCCGGAGCCGGAAGGAAGAGCCGGCGGGCCCCTTTTGCCACGATGCGAGCGGCTTAATGAAAGGCGCGCAACAAGCCGCCGCGCAGGGGGGCGCTGCAGTCGCTGCGCTCACACGCACTGACCCCGCCCGCGGCACTGCGGTGAACGCTGAAACGGGGGCTGGGTAAAGTGCACCTAGGAGTGACCCGGACTTGAAAAGGTAGGGCGAGAACGAAGCGGCGAATTCTCCTCAAAGGAGGCCGACGTATAGCCAATGGCGTCGACTGATTGGCGGGGCATAGCGGTTAATGGGCTAAATCCGTGGATAATCCGTTTGCTCCGCGAGCCCCCGATTTGTCACGATAGCAAATACAAGGGGATTAAGCACTACTTAGTGACAGTCCGTCGATGCAATTGGCTGGAGGGCCTACTTTGAAGGGAATTGCTGCTTCGGTCTTGGGTTATATCTGACCATAGCTCCGTGTTAGTCTCACTCAATAATCCCTCGCTTAATAATCACTCACTCTGTAATCGGTTTGTGGTTTTTGGGGGTTTAACGTCCCAAAGCGACTCAAGCTATGAGGGACGCCGTAGTGGAGGGCTCCGGAAATTTCAAACACCTGTGGTTCTTTAACGTGCGCTGACCTCGCACAGTACACGGACCTCTAGAATTTCGCCTCCATCGAAATTCGACCGCCGAAATCGGGATCGAACTCGCGTCTTTCGGATCAGCAGCTGAGCGCCACAACCACTGAGCCACCGCGGCGGCTCACTGTGCAATCACTCACGCAGTACTACATCGGCGTTCTCATTATCATCAACGGAGCATTGTAAGCAGCACCAGGAAAGCAAGCTGTGCTAATCTATCCGGCGCTTTTTATTATCTCATCAGATGAACGTCCAGTCACGTGGTTCGGCGCAACTGCGAGGTGAGCGTTGAATCACGTTGTTCAACGCAGTTGCCAAGGCGAGCGACGCCACCGGCTCCGCGCGCCGCAGCTGCGCCGGGGCGCGGCGAGTCACATGGTATGACGTCACAGCCACGCCCCCCCGCTCCACCGCTTGAAGGTCATTCTTCGGAGCGACATGACCTCGGGGTTTTGCGTGGGAGGAGTAGAGGTTCCGGTCTAAATGTGAGCTTGCAAGCTGCAGCACGCGCCAGTGAGCATCACAAGAGAGAAATGGCTCCCATCATCATTAGCTCACATGGCTAATGTAACAGGACCGAGGACTTTTTTGACTGCAGGCTCAGGGTGGAGATGGAAGCAGACGGCGTATTCCGATAAGTGATCCTGACGCCTTCGCTGCGGCGTCTAGCCATCAACCGCCGCTTTCTGTCAGCAGCCGACACGCAACAATACAAAGGGCGTGAACTGCTCCAAATGCAGACGACAGAGTTCTCAACGCACGCTGTTTAGCCCCACAGGGTGTGCGAGACGCAAGAGAAATATACAAGCGACGCAGCTTTATTGTGATCTCTGTCCCGACCTATGAGGACGCGGGTACTGACATGAAAGTCTGCAGGCTGGGGCGCCAGGCGGGACACAATGCAATTACCGGCAGGCGGGTTCGGCGACGACTATTGCAGGGCCGTATAGAAGGCATCCAAGGAATTCCGCGGCTGAAAATTACGGCGCCGATAGCAGCCCACTCCGCTTTGTGTTGGCTGCTCATTTCTTGTTTTTTTTTTTCCTTAGGCTTTCCGTCAGACATAAGCCATATATTTTCTATAATGAAAATGACACGAAAAAAAGCTTTGTAGACGCAGCGATATCGCAGCAAAAAAATGCGAGGACACTCTGGCAACTAAAGTGTTGAGAAGCGAAAGCAGAGGACACTATGTCGTGACAAATTCCGGTGGATGTGACGTCATACCGTTCCCGTTGCCCAAATTATACATCGTTCGGCGATCTTAAGTGTTAATTACACTTAATTACACATTTTTGCATCTAATTTCACACAAATCCGATGTTTTTATGACCATTCTGGGGCAATTTTCACTATGCCGTGACGACTTCCGGTGGATGTGACGTCACACCGTTCCCGTGGCTGTATAGTCGTCCGCGCTACTTCGGCGCAATTTTGACATTTTTAACTGTAATTAATTAACTAATTACTCTACAGTCATACAACATGGCTTCTAGGTTCATGTTTTCCTCCTCTATCTGAAGGAATAATTCGTTTTCTCCTATCTCTTTTAGTTCCCGAGTTAACACGAGTTAAACTCTGCCAAAGGTGTGACACCCTCTGCTAACGGACGACAGTATATGAGCCATTAAGGGCTTTCTCCTTGATATATTGGCGACTTTCGCGTCCAAGAGGGGGCGCCTCGTCTGGCGGCGATACGGAGGACTGCTTCCGCAGTTTGCACAGGTAGAATCCCGCTTTCTTTTTTTAAACTTTTAAAATTTTCACACTAAAGTCGCGCCTATTTGTCGATGGTGGCAACCTCGTGCGAGCCAAACAGTCTATTCTCGACGGTGCAAAAGATATCCCGAGAGTCAAGGAAATAATTGTTCCCTGGCGTTCTTAAACGATCGAAGGGACACCAGAGCAGTAGGCATACATTAGTCGCTAATATGCCTATATGGGAGTGAAAAGCCAGTAAGCTGCCCTCTCGCGCACTCTTTTTTTTAAAAAAAAGGAATGCAATAAAGGACTCCTTTTTTACTCCTCTGTGCTTAGAGTGCAGTCGGCGCGCGCTTTGGGACGAATTAAAAATTCATGACGTCGACACAACACGTGAATGACAAAACCACAAATTAAGGTAAGTGAGACCAAGGAACTGCAATTATCTTCTTCATGCTCCTTCGCAGAAAAGCGGGCTATAAGGTTTTACCGGCCACCGTTGCCTGAGTTTTCCGACAAAGCTTCCCCCTGTGTGCTTTATCATGCTCATAATTTTTTATAACCATACGCAACTTTAAATTTGCATACAGATTTATATTCTTGTTTATACATGTGGAAAGCCTGAACAATGAAGTCGCCTTTTCCGCACTGTTTTCCCGGAGCAATTGGGCACGCCTTGCGCTCTAGTTTGATCGTAATCAGTGGATGGAGGGAATGCAATGAATGTAATCCCGCTGTTTTAAAAATATTTTTGTCCGATTCCAGTTCATTTCTTGCGATCCGCTCGTCTGTCTATTTTAGCGACAGCGAGGGAATGGTGCGATTAAAGTGCACAAAGAATCAGAATGAAGTGGACCTGAAATGGACCCAATACATCACCCTCCGTTCACTCGCCGCGCATAACAAAAACCACGTCACCATGACACCATGATATAATAAGGCTATCATTTACCGAGACGGCCAGTCACATTTCATCACAGTCGGAAACAGTTCTCCAACTCCGCACTGCTGTGGCGCAACGGCCTCACATGACCCAGGAAGGGTTAGTTCAAATCGCGGTTAATGTTTCGGGTTCTTTTACTTTTTGGGGCGTCACAGAATTATTCCATTTAGTACTTTTTGTTATGAATTATCGTTTCACCCTACGCTCGTGTCCTGTTTGGTCGTGTACTGTGCGCCCTGGTGAAACGTTCGATGGGGCTAGTTCTATATAATACCACTTTCTTCATATGGCGTTAACGGAAACCATGTGAAACACACAGAGACGATATGGACTATATGAAGAAGCAATACTGAAAAGTCGGAACTTATACGTACTCTATATGACGTCATTCAGAGCGGGGGGGGGGGGGGATTATATACAAACTACATGGCAAGGGCATGTAAACCATACGGAAAACATATGGAAAGCACATGGACCTCTATGCATATATTGCCATATCATATAGAATTATAATTCCATATGAGCGGCTTATATAGAAAGTCTTAGTATGGCGTGTGGTACTCGTTCGCTGAAATCATGCGGTTGATCACGAGTTCAAAAAAAGCCCGACCTGCTGACGTGCAAGCTCACACCGCACCGCAGAGCATAACCTCGATTGATAGCGCAGACGAGTTCATTAACTGCACGCCCGAGCACGCTAGCGTATAACCCCATGGCAGACGCTGGATACAAATTAAGTTCCACGAAAGCCCCGCCAGCGGTGAACCGCTGCTCCCAGAGCCAGAAATGCCACAGCGGCAATTAGCAGCCGAGTTCGGCGCAGGGAAACACGCCGCAGGCCGCACACGCTCCATTCAGAACGCTGTCTTGCGAAGCGGAGTGCAAATGTAAAAAAGCTAATTCAGTTGTGCAGAACGAGAACAGACTCCAAAACCGCGCAGGGTTTGTATTTTTCCATAGAGCTCGCTCTAATGTGCGGCTCAAAGGATGGGGCATTCGGGGTGACTCATTCCGCAGTTTTGATATCGTGCTATACACAGATTGAGCGGCGGTCATCTGACGAATACTGCATTCGTGTGACATGTCGGGACCTATGTCGATGGTCGCGTTTCCCGAAGAAGCCGAATGGTTCCACTTCCTCGTTTCTTTGAATCTTTCTTACCACAGTTAACTTGCATTCCAAACCAATCGAGAGTTGCGCCTTCTACCGAGATGCCGAGGTTTCTTAAATATGAAAACAGCAAAAATATGGACTATATAGACTTGCGAACTTTACACACAGTGTTTGCTTCCCCCAGCGTTATAAATGTCATCATGAAAACGGTCATAACTTCGTCATGATTCACTGTGTCCTAGATCTAAAGGGTGCTCGCCACCGCCACGGTGGCTTCTAACAGTGAGAATACGGAGCATTTCCTTCTCTCCATATGCACTGCGAGCTCCGCCTGCAGCGCCCTTCAGTGCTCTACAGAGACCATGCACGACAGAAGGCTTAGCCAGCAGAGCACAGGTAACGTAGTCTCAAGACTAAACAAGGCTTATTGGTTTATTGGGGTTTAACGCCCCGAAGCGACTCAGGCTATGAGGGACGGAAATTTCGACCACCTGGGGTCCTTGAACGTGCACTGACATCGCACAGTACACGAGCCTCTAGAATTTCGCCTCCATCGAAATCCGACCGCCGCGGCCGGGATCGAACCCGCGTCCTTCGTGTCTGCAGCCGAGCGCCATAACCACTGAGCCACCGCGGCGGCAAAACGAGGCTTAGAGCCCAAGTCTCCACCATCTGAGCGTTGCTTTCCTGGCCTTACTACACGTAACGATCGAGGACAGACTGGTTTTGGGCAACACTATCGATCTGACCCTCGCGCATGCCTTCCGCTCCCTGGTTCATTTACTAAGTGCTCCCAAAAAAAAAACTCGCGCGCTCAGCAAAAGCGCAAGCGCGTGGGGCAAACAAGAACTGTGGGAGCTGATAATCACGGCCCCACCAAGCAGAGGTAAGGCATATAGGTCGTGCTCCTTTCAGTGCTAACGCGTGTATATTGTCGGCGATATGTGTGGGGAAGCAGCAGTGATACAGGCAAGTCGGTACAGAAGAGTGCTCGTATGGCAACGCCCAAATTTTTAGAGTGCAGTTTGAACAAGAGGAGGTGGGACAAGCCTCAGGATGTTTGTCGTCTGCTTTACTCTGACTTCACGGGGCCACGACATGCACGGCGCAGAGAAAATAGGTCACCCGAAGCAGCACTGAGAATAGCTTCGCAGAAGACGCCGCGAAAGCAAGCGAAAGCAACGACTACGAGAAGATTTTCGTTCTGCTTTCGGTTTACCTCAAATCAGCTTTAGTAGAGTGGAATGATTCACGTTTCGTCCGAAGGCAACGGATCCGTATCGGATCATGCAAGAGAGAAAAAAAAGAATAACAAAATTGGAAGGGACACTTAAGCTCCGCCCTAAGGGCATGACGCTATGGCGTTAATGGGTTAATGCGCACAAATGCGAAGTTCGTCATTCTCTACTTTACATTCATGAGTAGCTGGGAGTCCTCATGCGACTCCTGGCGCAGTGGTGCAGCGGTTAAGCGATGCGCCACTGTCCTGGGATGACAGGTGCTGCCACCCGTGGGGCTCGTGCGATCCAGGTTACTCTTCATGAGTGACCTCTGGCGGCCAATCATAGATTTAACTGGCACCCGCTACGATGGCCAGTTTGCTCACAATCAGGTGAGCAGGTTGTGATGACGTCACAAGGTCACGTGACCTATACATGGCCCACCTTGGTTGCTCCACCTGGGATTTTTCGCTCACAACGCCGACGACGTCGGATTTTCTGCTTAACACGCTCGTGTTAAGACTGCGTTCCTGTGTGTCGACTCTCCCTTGGCTGTTGTTTGCCGCTTCGCTGCGCTAACCAAGTAATGTTTAACCAACTATCCCAAAAGCATCTCTTAGCATGGAGACTTCGCCACAATGCTAAGAACTGGGATGCAAATGCCGATTTCTAAAAGCGAGGGAACTGCTTGCGCACAGCGCGTGTGTGTCTAGGCGGGAACCGGAAGATATTCAATGTCACATTTAGTGCAGCTGTTCCGCGGCCAAAGTAATGACTTAACTCTTCTCCATATAACGTAGGCCACATAGTGCTTACAACGTGCGAACTGCACAACATGTATTTGCTTAATGTCTGCACAGAATGACAGTTCAAGCGTCCGCGGGCGCAGCGAACGTATACAGTCTTTGCCAAAGATACACAGCCCAAAGGGTTTGCTTCCAAGCCGTGTAGCGAGGCTCTTAAGCACATCTGAGAGTCCTAAGCTTGGGAGGGCTGAGAACTTAAGATCCTTCCGTAAATTGGTTTTTTGAGGAAAGAAAATGACGCAGTATCTGTCTCACATATCTCGGCGGACACCTGAACCACGCCGTGAGGGAAGGGAGGAAGGTGGGAGCGAAGAAGAAAGAGAGAAAGAGGTGCCGTAGTGGAGGTCTCCGGAATAATTTCGACCACCTGGGGATCTTTAACGTGCACTGACATCGCACAGCACGCGGGCGCCTCTTGCGTTTCGCCTCCATCGAAACGCGGCCGCCGCGGTCGGGTTCGGGCAGCTACAAACGGGCTCGTACCCGAACCTACACGTACTCAACAAAATGTATCCCACACAATACATTGACAAATGCCCTTGGTGCCAAGAACCACCCACGCTGTACCACATAACGTGGGCATGCCAGAGGATAAGCGTGGTACCAGTTATAACAAACCCGAGTGCGGAGCAGTGGGAGGGAGTGCTCTCCAGCGATCGCCGAGTCGACCAAGAAGGTCTGATTCGGCGAGCACAACTGGCAGCAGCTTCCAGCGGAGCCCTGGACTAAGGGCAGCCGACCTCTGTGCAAGCAGATGGATGAAGCGATCTGACAGCTGCAGAAGAAAAGCAAATCTAGAGCTTAATAAAGTTGTTCACTCATTCACACTCGAACCCAGGTACTCCGGCTTGGTAGACGAGCGCCTTAGTACCAGGGTTCGAACCCGACTGCGGCGGCCGCGTTTCGATGGAGGTGAAACGCAAGAGGCGTCCGTGTGCTGTGCGAGATCCTCCCGCCTTCGTGAGATTAGGGTCTCTGAGTATGGAAGAGGTGCCGCGCTGCATGGCTCAGAAGCAGACCCTTTGGGATGTATACTTTTGACAAAGGCTACAATTCGCCTTGAAACGAGGTGTCTTTTGGTCAAAGAAGCCCCCTTTCCTGTACACTCACGGAATATAATCGACGAGCAGTCCGTTATCCCTCAGCGTACGCATGTCAAGGTAGCTGCAAGGTGGCACGACTGTAGCGCTCGAGGCCACGGTGTCGCTTAACTCATCAGATGGCGTCGGCAGCATTGCTAACGCAACGCGGCGCTAGTGACGCGGTGAGGCGTCCTTAACGTGAGCTCTCGCGACAGCTGCGCCGACGGAAGCAACGGAAACCTCGTTCGAAAAAAAAAGAACGAAGAGGAAATTAAAGTTAGTTTTCCGTTCGCCTAATGGGGACGAAGTTGCTTCGAGCGCTTTCAAGTTCATTCGTGCAGATATGATGAAATTTCGCGCTAGACTGCACTAATGTCTGCGGCGAATAGGCCGCAGCGTCGCTCGCACGTCTGTACAGCCCATTTGCCAAGACGCGTTCGAGGCCGAATCAGAGTTGATAGCCAACAAAAACGCCTCCCTGATTTGCCTTTAGTTGCACTTAACTTGAAGCGAAGCGCACGTGCAAACGTGCGGCGCTTTGCAACCACTTCGACATTTACCGTCGGGAACGACTTCTGCAGAGTGGGTAATTTTTAAGTAGAAAGCGTTTAATGGATACTGTCGTCAATTCACAAAGCGTGTCGCACGTGCTTAACTCGGGAACTAAAAAAAGATAGCAGAAAACCAATGGTTGCTTCAGATAGAGGAAGAAAAAATGAACCTAGAAGCCAAATTTGACTATGTCTATGTCTATTGGGGTTTAACGTCCCAAAGCAACTCAGGCTATGAGGGACGCCGTAGTGAAGGGCTCCGGAAATTTCGACCACCTGGGGTTCTTTAACGTGCACTGACATCGCACAGTACACGGGCCTCTAGAATTTCGCCTCTATCGAAATTCAGCCGCCGCGGCCGAGATCGAACCCGCGTCTTTCGGGTCAGCAGCCGAGAGCCGTAACCACTGAGCCACCGCGGCGGGGTGCCAAATTTGATGAATGTAGATTAATTACTTAATTCATTATAGGCAAAAATGTCGAAATTGCGTCGATATAGCGCGGACGTCGATATAGCCATGGAAACGATGTGACGTCGCATCCACTGGAAGTCGTCACGGCATAGTGAAAATTGTCACAGAATGGTCGGGAAAACGTCGGATTTGTGTCGAATTAGAAAAAAAAATGTGTAATTAGGCGTAATTAACACTTAAGATCCATGAAAGATGTATAATTTGGGTATCGATTAGCCACGGGAAAGATCCCCAAAAGATGTATAATTTGGGTATCGATATAGCCACGGGAACGGTGTGACATCACATCCCCCGGAAGTCGTTACGGCATAGTGTCCTCGGCTTTCGCCTCTCAACACTTAAGTTGCCAAAATGTCCTCGCAATTTTTTGTACGGCCAAAAGAGCGCCGGCTTTTCCCAACTACTAGAAAGGGCTTTAGACAAAAAGCTTAAACTAACATACAGCACCGTATATGTAGAAATGCCGAGCCATGGCCAGTTTCCTAATAGCTGCACAGAGCTGTGGATGGTACGTGCCCCACTGGCGGCCTCAGTTAACTGTGGCCCGAATCGTCAAAGCTTCCCGCGCGAAAGAACGGCTCGTAATTGGCATACGAGCTAAGTTTAAAAAGATTGACAGCCGAAAAAATGATCTCTGGCTAAAGGAGTGCGGTGGCCCCTCAGAGCCAGCCCGTCACGAACATGTATAGGCTGGCTACGGCGAGCGAACAGCTACAACCGATGACGGCTGTGAGTCCCACCTGTCAAGTGTAGGTCCAAGCAGTCCGCATGGTTTTATTCGCAGTGCGTGCGCGTGCGCGTGCGCATGTGTATGTGTATGTGTATTTGTATGTGTATGTGCGTGCGTGCGTGCGCGCCCGCGCGCGAACCCATGAACGCGCGTGCCAAGATAGAGGGGGCATTTCTTGATCGCCCACTGATGACTGCCATTTCCCTCAAAGGGATACCGCCAATGCGCTAGGGTGGTGTCAATCGGCCTGTACATCTCCAGGTGCTGTTTATATATTGATGCGCGTCGGAGGGCTGTGTATATCGGCGCATCTATCTCCGCGGTGCCCGCGGCGGAAGCTGGGAAGCGGGAGCGCCCTCCCTTCGTCGGCAGGGCGCCACACGACAAATTGGCCACCGCTCGCGGCCCCGCGGTGTCGTCGTCGTCACCGCCGCCGCTCTGGCGTCGGGCCACGGAGGAGCCGCGGTTATTTTTGCGACCCCGAAAGGCTTCGCTGTGCGGCGGACCCCGAAAATAAAGAGAGAGGCGCTGCTTCTCAGCGAGCGCCACCCCGAATGGCTCCAACCTTTCCGCCGAGGTTGCTGCGCGGCCACCGAGAGGAACCCCTCCGTGAGCGACCCTCGGTGCAAACTGTGACGGGCGAAGCCTTAACCGTCGCGCTAGTTGGTAATTTACATTTGTGCTCATGATTTTTTTTTTTAGCCCAAAAGGTCAGGGACAACAGAAAGACGACAGCCAACCTCACTCGCATGAAGTGGGGTTGCTCAAATCTCCAAACAGACATTGCGATATTGAAAGATATGTAGTAGTGGGAGGCACTGATGCGCAGCTCAGAGCCAGACGTCCAAGCGGCCGGCTTTAAGTGGGCTTCGGAGTTCGCCAGTGTCCAAGGGCTACCGTCCGCCTGATCTCTTCACCCTTCGCCTCTGAATTTATGAACAATGAAGTTTTCGACAATAACAACGATGAACACAGGCGTTTTAAACGCAGAAACATGAGGCGACCTGAGGACATTCTCCAGATGTGCTGCTGCAAACAGCGATGTCCCGCTAAGGCAAATGCACGAGGCTATGTGAACGGTCAGGGCGGGAAGATCGCACAGCTTGACATGGTTCCCACTGAAGAACGAATGCTCGTTCCATACGAATGCTCGTTCGCGCAGTATGTGACAATCCCCTGTTTACCGCCCGGAAAGTCGCCTGCAAAGACCTGTCGCTATGCAAACGCACTAATCCTAAATCCTTGAAAGTCAGAATTCCCCTAAAAAGTATTCACTCCGCTGAGTGTACACCAGTTACACTTGATCGCACACTTTGAAGCAACGTGAAGACAGTCGAGAAGTTACGGATAAAAAAAAAACATTTAAGATTTGTTTAATTTTTTTTTCGAAAACGATCAGTCGCTTTTGCGTAAAAACGTATACGGCGCAAAATACTGGAGACGATGCATTAATTTTTTTTCCTTCTAACAAAAAAGGTTTGCGGCGGAGGACCTATACCAGTTACGCCAAGGCTAAACCAAATGGCCGCCGCGGTGGCTCAGCGGTTACGGTGCTCGGCTGCTGTCCCGAAAGACGCGGGTTCGATCCCGGTCGCGGCGGCTAGAATTTCTTTGGAGGAGAAATTCTAGAGGCCCGTGTACTGTGCGATGTCAGTGCACGTTAAAGAACCCCAGGTGGTCGAAATTTCCGGAGCCCTCCACTACGGCGTCTCTCATAGCCTTATACCTGTGCTACACGGGTACTTTCGAATGACATCTGAGTCGAATGGCATTCGAGACTTGGAATGGCATTCGAACTCGACGGACTCCCGCGGTGCGACACGGCACTTTCCAAACGCATTCGAAATTCTCGGCTCGTTTTCAGTGTACAACGACGACGACGGTCACGCTAGTCCGACAACGGCACTATCACGGTGAACAGCATCATGTGATTATAGTGAACTATCCAGTTAACTTTAATATTGTAGTGGGACAAGTTTTTTGGCTAAACGACACCGACGAATCCGATCGGCGGACGGTCAGCCTTCATATGCCCTCGGGAGTTCGGCGGCTGAGCGAAAACACGCTGATGAGGGGACAGTGCGAATACATGCGCGCTTATACATTATCCGTATTGTAAATAAGCGAAACGAACGGCTATATTTCACATGTGCACACTTGGACACTCGATAGCGATAACCACTTGCCAAATTAATTTCAGTCGACGACGACTCCGTTCCCTTCAGCGACGACTAGGCCTATAGCGAATCCGCAGGGTTGGATCGGTGATTGCGGTGGTTGTGAAGAATGAATTCACAAGTTTTAGCGAATGCAAATGGTCAACGAGTGTAGTTTTGACAACAGGGACATGAAATCAACTATTGCTTACATCGCAGGACGCGCATACGATGAACGGGAAGCGGCGGTGTGACACGAGCTGCCGAGCAGTGCTTTACGGCCAGCAGCAGTCGTCGCCGTCGCTAGCTTGTAACTAACAAGTTAGGCCATTTCAGTTAACGCGAACGGTCACCAAACATACTTCTGGATAAAGTAGCTTAAAATAAAGTACTGGGCATATTGGAGGAAGCCGGGAAAATTAGCGAGAAGCGCCGATCATCCGATGTCAACAACCCGGCTGTCAAGTGTTTCTCAGGCGAGCGATCGTGTCGGCGCTTCCCACAGATTGTCGCACTGCGTAAACAAGCACGCGTACAACCGGTACAGAAGAGAAGAGATTATTTAATAGAACTAAAGCGCATATTTCGTTTTGTGTCTTGCAAACGAGCACAAGCTGTTCATACGAAGCGATGTAAACCAATGTAAACAGCAGTATGACTGCAGTCGTCCTCATCGGCGCACTCCTGGGGAAATTTCATGCTCACGCGGTAAATGTTCATTGGTGTACTATTATCTGCAAGCACTCACCTAGACGGAACACGAACTATTTGCTAAACAAACAGCAGAAAAAAGCGAGTAGCGGGTATCGAAATGACAGTCACAGAGCCGAAAGCAGTCGCGCGGCGGTGGGCGGGGCGAAGAGACGGCGGCGGCGACGGCTATTGGTTGGTTCGGGCTGTGTTCGCGTTTCGAAGGCATTCCAAAATCTGGAATGTCTCCGCGGAGCTCCTTCGACTGGAAAGTCATTCCAACCGAATGCCGTTCAAAAACGTCGTGTAGCAGCGCACGTTTGGCATTCGAGTCGAATGACGTTCGGTTGGAAGGCATTCGAAACGCCCGTGTAGCAGGGGTATTAGTCGCTTTGGGACGTTAAACCCCATAAACCAAACCAAACCTAAACCAAATGCATTCAAATCGCCCCACGGAGCGTGACAATTAGCACGATTCTGCTCGACACAAGGCATGCCTGCTTCACTATCACAGTCAGCCAGCGATACATGGGCCCGGCAAGCTTTTGTGCGTATTAACACGTTGGGCCTATTATATGGCGAGCTTATCGCTGTCTCGTGCGAACCGCATAATATGAACACTTAATAGTCTGCTACCCGCTTTGTGTGTACCTACTGCGCGTCGAACTCGACAGAATGCTTTGCAACCAGCGGATTCCGTTGTGCCGAAGAATAAAGGCTGGAATTAACAGGAATGCAAGTATAACGATGTCCACATCGTGAAACTTCTGCGGCAGCGTGCCGACTAATTTCTGGCGCCGGTCACGCGCCATGAATAAACAGAACATGCAGGATTAATTCTATTCCAGCTGCGCACCGGTGAATGCGAAGCCCCAACTCTCAATAAAGGCAGCGAGGGAAGCCAACTCCAGCTGTAAGCTAACTCGCTCACAACCAGCGAAAAATTTGTTCAACTCGCTTGAGTCTCCGCGCAACGAGCATCACGCTGTAGAGAAAAAAATTCTCCTTGTGGTCCTGTTTATGGAAGGCACTTGAAAACCACTGCATAAGAAAAGACAATGCGAGATGATGAGAAGTGGAAACGGGCAAGCGCAATGCGAAACAAGTCCGAAAACCGCGCGCAGATTTGTATCTCCCCAGTGCTTTATGCAATATAAATTATGAGTGCATGCGATTACGCGGCTTCGGCAAAGGACACGGAAATCGTTACGAGCGACACACAACGGTATATAGCGGTCTATAGAATGAAGTTCGTGGCCAATTGAAAATACTATGGGTTCGTTGGTGAAGAATGGCGGTGTTTTAGCGTCGGCTGCAGCCAAACATTACAAAATAACTGGATAACTTGCTTGTCTACTGCTGCAGCCAAAGAAACTAGGGTCGTGGACAAAAAACAAAGCAGGCAGCGTGTATACAAGGAAATTATCAAGGAAACAAGCAGGCACTGTCTGCGTTAGAGGTGCACTACTACTGTGGGTTCCCTCGCAGGTTTTCCGATCTGACTTAGCTGCCCGACAATGCCCCATATCTGTAATGGCGGTTCAACGCAGCTATGCGAGCTGCACCGCGTACTGCGTTCTTCCTTCGACACTATACAACAGCTGTCAAAGCTCTCCGCTTCCCCCGACAATGTAGCTTTCTCTCGTGGTGCGTTTTCTGGCGTCCCAGGTCTAAATGCATCTGTGGAATAACGTCTTTTTGAGCATATTTAGTGATCGACACTCTGAGGTAGCCTAGTGCCTATGGCGTTAAGCTGTTGAACAATATAGAACGCGGGATGGAACCTCGGCCGCAGCGGCTGCATCTCGATTGCGGCGAAATGCACACACACTCGTGTGCAGCGCGATGTCAGTTGACGTTGAAGACCATTATAGGTGATCGAAATCAGTCCGGAGCCCTCAAGTAAGGAGTCTCTCAGAGCCCATGTGCGGCTTTAGGGCGGTAAACACTACATGCCGAGTCGTGCCATGCATACCCTACCCTACCTTACCAATATATACCATACCATACCATACCATACCATACCATACCATACCATACCATACCATACCATACCATACCATACCATACCATACCATACCATACCATACCATACCATACCGTGCGATACCATACCATACCACTCCATACAAGCTTTAGGACGTTAAACCCCATACGCCATGCATACCATACCATACCGTACCACCCAACCCCATACCATACCATACCATACCGTACCACCCAACCCCATACCATACCGTACCGTACCGTACCGTACCGTACCGTACCGTACCGTACCATACCATACCATACCATACACGACACACTACCGCAACCAAGTCATGCCACGCTGAGCCACCATGCCGCATAGAGTGCACACACCACATTCAGGGGTCGGTTTTGTCATCGCGAGTTTGGTACAGGCGTACAAAAAACCTGCGCTTATCAAGGCGGCCCATGGAGAGCGCGACAAGAGAGACGCAACGAACTGGCAGCCGCTTCCTTTTGTGCACACACCAGCCTGCCAGAAAGTTACAACAGGATCCGCGCAGTTTTCTGACGCATGTTGCGTGCTGGACAACAGCTCGTCCGCTCTATCTCGACGCATTAGCATGCAGCTACACGCGCCACATTACGGTCCTAACGAGCCTCTCGGCTTCGGTTGCGCTTCTTGCAGCGAGAGTACGCGCGTTTCCACAATGAAATTGACAGCGACCGCGCCGGCAGCGGCGGTCGACGCATTCGCGCCGATGCGTCGCGCGATAGAGCAACGGCCAAGTTTTGTGGATTCCTAATTGCGACGCAGATGTATTCTGACGAGATTTGAATGATCCAACTGCTCTAAGACACTTAATCTTTTCCAAGAAAGCTGAAGGAAACACACGCGCTTAGCTAGCTTCTTGGCTTCTTTATCCCGCGCAATCATTTTTATCGGACACTAAATGAGGACAACACCATAGAAAAATTTCTTGGCTCTGTTAACTCGAAACTATAGCGACTACCCTGAAATTGCATTCGATTATATCATACAGGCGCGGCTCCCGTGACGCCAGATTAGGTCCAGCTTATTCGGATGAATTTGCAGCAATGGTTACCAAACTACGTCGTTCATTCAAGGTTGGGGAGAGTGAAAGCCGACATAGGAACCGCGGAGAGACCGCTTAGTTCTCTGCTAGGGTGCCTCGATGGCCAGCGCCGAGCGGGCATCAAGACAACCGATTCGCTGCTAAAACCCCTAGATGAACTAAAACTAACGACATCTCCTCCCTCCTCCTCCTATGCCGGCGCTCCTTCTCTCGGCTCCTACCAGGCGCCGACGGTGGCGGCACCTAGGCGGGGGGAAGCTAGCAGACGCGCGTCCAACGCTGTAGCCTTTTGGCGCGCAGAAGACCGCGCGTGCGTTTTCTGCCTTGTCTTGGCTCGAAATGAGACCATGACATGGGAGATTAAAGAATTAGTTACTCAAATAACTGGCACGAGAAGCGTTGTACTCTTTTATCGAAACTTCTTGTACTGCGATCGATTTGATTGCGGTGCACGCGGTGGAGGTGCCATGGGCGGCCGAGAGTATCCTCAGAGCGGAGAAAGACTGCAGTCGCTCGCTCATCACAACAAATCCTCCGAAAAAAATGCGACTGACAACTGAAGAATGACCACTCACATCGTAAAGACGGGGATCCAGCTCATTATGAATGTTTTTCCGGTAGATCCTATACAGCCAAACCTTTCGGCAAGCCGCATTGCTATTTCCGGGCGAAATGACGACAAACCTTTTCCCACTGCCTGTTCGGTTGTTGCACCCGTAAGAGCAACAGAAGTTCGGCGTCGCCGCAACGCGTAGCCGCCGTCAAAGCTGGCGAAACGCTTCCCGCCAAAACTCTGTCGCACAAAAAGCGCGCGCTAAAACGTGACCACAGTGCCTCGGCCAATGGGAGGCTCGATTATCCGGCCGCGCGCTAGGAGAGGAGAAGAGCCGGAAAGTTCAAAGCTTTTCGCTACTTTTGCTTCACTGAAGGGCTTTATTCGCTGCTGCCCTTGCGCAGCGCCAGCTGGTGTCAGTCATGGGAGATCGTCGTCAGTCATGGGAGATCGTCCGTCCAGCAGTGCGCCCGAGACAGGGAAGCCACAGTGGGAGGTAGCGGAAAAAGCCTCAGAACTTTTTAGGGCATCTGTTCAGCGGCTGTAGCCCTTGGGTCAGGATGTACCTACTCCCGGCATGCTTGTCGCGCTTGGAAGATCAAACAGCGATAGCACAAAACGGGCAGCGGCCGCGAGTATTACAGAATGAGTTTTGCATCAAAGATAGACCCGCCGCGGTGGCTCAGTGGTAAGGCGCTCGTCTACCGAGCCGGAGTACCCGGGTTCGAACCCGACCGCGGCGGCCGCGTTTCGATGGAGGCGAAACGCAAGAGGCGCCCGTGTGCAGTGCGATGTCAGTGCACGTTAAAGATCCCCAGGTGGTCGAAATTGTTCCGGAGACCTACATTGCGGCACCTCTTTCTCTCTCTCTTCTTTCACTCCCACCTTCCTCCATTCCCTTACGGCGCGGTTCAGGCGTCCGCCGAGATATGTGACAGATACTGCGCCATTTCCTTTCCTCAAAAACCAAGTTACCAATTTACCAAAGTGTCGTG
This sequence comes from Amblyomma mixtum, assembly GCF_055824585.1. Lineage (NCBI taxonomy): Eukaryota > Metazoa > Arthropoda > Arachnida > Ixodida > Ixodidae > Amblyomma > Amblyomma mixtum. The sequence goes on along the minus strand of NC_143012.1, from coordinate 197,066,355 downwards.
TCCGGTCGCTGTGTTCAATGCAGCGAAAGACGCACACGGTACTTTAAGACTTTGTTTATTTAAAGCTGATGAGGGTGCGACCAGCGTCGACCGAGGCAGGAGCCGGACTGGCCGCCCGAAGAAAGGAGGGAGCGGTGAAGCGTCCACGGGAGGGAGTGGCTTCCCAAAACAGGAGGAGGATGCGGGGGCGCACCGTGGGGGGGGGGGGGGGGGGGGGGGGGGCATCTGGCGACAGGGCGCGAAGAGGGGGCAAGTGGCCGTTAGGACGGAACACTGCACTGGTAACACACACACAAAAGCAGTAAGGGGACACAACACAAAGATAGAAATGAAGAGAAAGAGAGGTTGCCGCACTTTCGGATGCTGCAGCGAGTGAAATACGACTTAGAGTGTACGGCACGGGATTAGTTTTGACCATCTGGTGTTCTTTAGCGCACACTGACATCTCACAGCACATTTTGCTGTGAGCATTTTTGTAACATTTTTTGTAGCATTTTAATGCGATAGCATTAAAACCCTCACCGGGGGGAAAAATTTGTCGTCGGGAATAAAATTCGCCGATTGGTTGGAAGAAGTGACGTCATCACATCTGATAATTCCCATTGGCTGGAGGGAAGTGACGTGACTGGAGCCGAAATTTCCAACTGCCGGAGGGAAGGGACGACCTTGGGCTCGGCAGGTCAACGCCAAAGGCACTGGGCACCGCGGCACGAGTAAAAAAAACCGATATCATATCATATGGCGTCGGTAAGCGAGCGCACTGCCGACAGGGCAGTCCCACGCGTTTCCTACAAGGGAGCTGAGCACGCGGTGAAGAGGAGAGCGGTCTGAAACGCCCATTCTTCCACTGTTTGCGCAGAATAACACCGCGCAGTTGATTTGATTTGATTTATTGGGGTTTAACGTCCCAAAGCAATTCAGACTATGAGGGACGCCGCAGTGAAGGGCTCCAGAAATTTCGGCCACCTGGGGTCCTTTAACGTGCACTGACATCGCACAGTACACGGGCCTCTAGAATTTCGCCTCCATCGAAATTCGCATTCGAGAAGAGAACACCTTCACTACAACTGAGTGATATCGCTTCGAACGCAAGACCGTAAAGCACGAAGCAACCGGGCGAGACCACGCGAGAGACTGAACTTCTATTCCATGCATGCGAAAAAGAAGGCATATTCACATGAAGGCTTATGAAAATACCCAAACGCGCACATTTAAATAAGCAACTTGCCGCCACCATGTCGCAATGTTAACAGCCTACGAAACTCGACCACACGGCGAAACACGAAGGAAAAGAGAAAACGCAGCACAGAACAGAAAGTTAGCCTCGGAGTAGCACACTGACTCTGCTAGCAGTGTTACGAAATGTTCTCGTTCTCGTGTCATCTTTCTTGTCTAAGCATGCCATTGCGCAAACCCCCAGAGAAGGCCGGATCATTATCAGGCACGTGCACTAAGTATAAAGGAGGAGCCAAGGTACTCGTGCAAACGAGGAAAAAAAAGGAAGATGCATCGGCAATGCATGACCTTTAACCTTTTCTTTATACCCCATCACCCCCTATTTCATTAGTACGGCGTCACTGTTGGTTCTCTCCTATTATTTATTTGTTTGTTTATACCATAAGCTTGCATTACTATAGAGCTTCTATAGCTGATACGAAGCCGTGGTGATGATTAGGTTGCCAGTGACCTTGCAACTGTGACGTCACAAGTGACGCTGTAAACAAATGCGGAGCCGAAAGCTGAGCTTGTCAGCAACCGTCTCAACTGCTCCTCGCTTGAGTCCCAAAGGGCTCTGGTGAAACGGGCTAGAGACGGGGCATTGTCATGCGGTGTCCCGGACTAGGGACGCCGACCATGTAGCGTGGCCACTCTGTGGCTCCCAAACTCTATTTCAGAAATTAAAAGTTTTCACCACCACCACCACCACCGTGCACGGCAGGGCGAGCATGATAAAATCGAACAAAACATGCTAAGTATAGGAGCTGATTAGGTCTAGAACTTGGGTGCAGAGCCCATGAAATGAAACGCGTACAAGCCGCACTCATAATCCCGTTGCCTTCACTTCATATCTCACGGGAATGAGTAATCCTCGCAGACCATCGACTTAGACCGTTGTTACGCGGTCGATATTTTTTTTTATTCTGATTTTTTTGGTTTGGTTTTTATGGGGTTATCCTGCGGTTTTCTCATCAGGTATTTTAATAAAACGAAGAAAAGGGCCCGCATACACGTGCACTCAGATCACCTACATTACATGCACTAATAAGCGCTACGGCTCCTTCGATATCTGCGAGCGCCTCCGGAGAGATCGCCAAGTGGGATGTAGGAGCGCAGTGTTGCAAGAAGCCCTTTGAAATCGGCGCTTTCAGAGCGTGCCGACAGCCATTTTGTAGACGACGATTCTTCGCGACAACATGCACGTAAAGCAGGTACCACAAGTTTGCTTTCCAAGGGACCCTACTTCACGGAGCTAACGTATACGCTTGAAAGGACCTACGCTGCAAACGCTGACTTACACTATATATAGTTGGGAGCTCTTAGTCGAGCTTCACAGACGCAGCGTTTTAATCGCTGAAACGCGTTAGGGGACGCGCCTCTCGTGATTTTGCCGGCTCTTAAGTAGACTTTCTCGAACCATATATGTGCAAAGAAAATTGCGAAATGATGGCAGCTGAAGAAGTTCCGACTGGAACGAGTGCTCTCCAAAAGCGCTCAAACTGCGCAGGGAGTCCCCGCCTCCTCATTAAATAAAAGTAATTAAAAAATAAAGGGGGGGGGGGGGGGGCGCATAGTTGCAACGGATGGGACACGGCAAGGTACAGCGTATTTATTTTCAAGAAGCTCATAATGCCAGAGCTGACACAGGGGTTGAGTAGTTGAACAGCTTCATCGAATATACGGGATGTTTTTAAGGCTGTCAGCAATGTTTGAAAATAGGCTTTTTGAATTAGAAGAGCGCTTTTTTTTAGGCATAGCACAGTCAGCGGCGTAGGACAACAGAATACAGCTTGGAGGTGGTAACCAGCAAGCTCGTTAACTAACGCTGAATAGTTAACTTTTTCACTATTACCCTTAGGCCGCTTATGTACTGAGAGGCGATATCCGTATCTGCTTTCAGAACTTCTAAAACACGTTTACCCTCGCCGCCGCAGCTAAACAAATCTGAGCCATTTCCCGCGCCATTCAAAAATCGCGCTATGTCGTGACGCCCGTGTCACGTGACAACGTCTGCCCCACCTGCAAAGCGGGTGTTCATCGCTCCTCGCCATTCCGTTGTTTCAGCGTGAGCGGGGCACAGACTGTGAAGTGGCGCATGCGCCTTTTAGTGACGCTATTTGATGGACGTCGTTGTTAGCTCTCCGCAGGCGCTCCACTCTGCGCCCAGTTTGCATCACCACTGTCAATCAACGAAGGGAAATCCCCGCCTGAACATAGGCAACGAAAACTACACGCACAACCTGTTCAAACCGCTTACGCGCGCGTTTCAGTAGTATCCCACGCGGACCGACCAGAAAGAAGGAGACGTGCACGTATCAGGCTCGAGCATTTCCTTTGAAAAAATCGTTGCAAGATTTTTTCTCACGAAGCCACAGCCACAGGGTGCTTTACGTATCACCACGTAATCACCAAGCCACAGGGTGCTTTACGTATACGACTTAGGCTTGTCGTAATGTGATGTTAAAACTTTGATAACATCATAACATAACGTTGAAGGATCCCTGGAAAAGCTTTATGAAAACATTGAATAGGCGGCCGGAGAGGGCAGGAAATAGGGATGGGGGGGGGGGGGGCGTTGAGGCTGAGTGCGCGAACGCTCCTTTGTGAACGTTCGCGTTTGTTGAAAATATATTCGCAGTGAACGATATCAATGAGCGTGACTAATTGGCTTCGGGGGGAGAACAGCTCCTCCCGCACACGCGGAACCCGTCAGTGATGGAGCAACGAAATAAAGTGACAATAGACACCCACGAGGTTCTGAGACGAGTTAAGGCGCCCATGTTGAAACAGTACGGGGCTTTAAGAATATGCCTGCACGGAGGCCTCCTTTGAACATTTCAGCTTTCATAAGGCACATGCGATAACAGCACTCTAGTTCATAAGCGCAAAGTTATTGCGCGTGCTGGCGAGATGAAAAATGATGCAATACTCGTTAGCCAGGCCGCTAGGTTCCCAAAGCCGTACACTTTAAAAAGCTAATTACCGCTTGATGTCATAAAAGTTCCGGGTAATTTGTAATTACGACATAAATAAATAGCAGCACCTGCTGTAATCGATACACAGTTGTGAAATCCTTTAGAGCATTGTTGCGGCGCCGTGTTTGACGATTTTTAGTTTGGACCAGTAATGAGGCCGGGAAGAAAGCCTCAAGCTTTCGGACTAAATTATGAAAGAAACTGCTCTTAGCAAAAGTTCAGGAGAAGTCTCTCGAAGACCAACCTAACTTCTTCGAAAGAGCTGCACAGCTCTTGTTTGCGAAGTCTCCGAAGCTCTCTCAGACAGTCTCACTGCGTAATAGTCTTTTCTTAGTTTTTTTTTTGTTATAGCAGCCTTACAGATACCTTAAATATCTGCAAAAAACGAGAAATTTCAAGCTTGAAAGCAAGTACAAATTTACGGGAGTGTGTTCTAGCATTCAATAACTTCTTTCACCAGAAATTTACGTCGGTGTATCATTTTTACCTGCACAATAAAGTAAAGCATATAAAGAGTACACCTGTGTAGGTGTGGACATAAGTAAACGGAACATGCTAGTGTATTATAATTGCAATCACGCCTTCCGTATCGAGTCAGAAGAAACATTATTTGTTCACAAGAAAGCGCACTAGCATCCGCTTCCAGCCTAACGGGAGCCGAAGCGCCATTTTTGTTTGTTGTTTTTCCTTTTGCTCGGCGCCCATCTTTAAGTATTAACAAGATGGAACTCAAATCTGCACACACCACAGCTGCTGGATCGATTGACACGTGAAAAATGTTATAAGGCAATAGCGTGTTCCGTCTACCTTTGTCGGCGCCTTACATCCGGAGTTAGAAGATACCCTGTGCCTTAATTTATTTATTCATTGCTCCGTTGCTGCTTTCCAAAAATATTCCCAACCTCGCAGCAATGCCCAAAGTTTGGATAATGCGCCAAGCTTGGCTGCAGTCCGTCCCGAAGGGAGACAGACATTTGTGCAGCTAGAGATGAGTTGAGAATATCTGGGGGAACAGGGTTGGGTAATACATGGGAAATGTACTTGACCCGCAGGAACCTAGTCGTGATGATGATGCGGCGCATAAGAACACTTTTTGTTTTTATTTGTGAGTGAATGTTTCAGTAACGTTATTTAATTTTGCTGTGTATACACAAATAACCTTATATTTTGTTGTTCTGTCCATATATATATATATATATATATATATATATATATAATTAAGCAAACAAGGGAAGGGGAATGAGGGGCTCGTTATAAATATGAAAGAAGCCAACAGCCACAGAAACCAAGGGGCACAGGGGATTTTTAATTTATTTATTTTGTGGTGTCGATCAATTTAGAATATTACTGAACATGTTATCGCTTAAAGCTAATTGATTAGAAAAGCAGAAGAAAAAACAACCACTGCCGCCGGTGGGATCCGAACCCACGACCTCCGAATTACGCGTCCGGTGCTCTACCTCTGAGCTACGGCGACGGCTGTCAAATCTTCTGCTTTCGGGGGTATTTATGTTTACAAGTAACCTAACCTTGAGAGTGTTCATCAGCGCCACCCACGTTCATAAGCGGCGGACGTAGAACGTCCTGAGTTACCGCAGGTAGTGACGTAGAACGTCATCGAACGGAGAGGGTGGAAGCTGCGTGAGAACCCTCTTATGCTTCCTATGGAGTCAAGGCTGCCAGAACCGAGGCCCTCGCTAAGCAATTAAGCAAACAAGGGAAGGGGAATGAGGGGCTCGTTATAAATATGAAAGAAGCCAAGAGCCACAGAAACCAAGGGGCACAGGGGATTTTTAATTTATTTATTTTGTGGTGTCGATCAATTTAGAATATTACTGAACATGTTATCGCTTAAAGCTAATTGATTAGAAAAGCAGAAGAAAAAACAACCACTGCCGCCGGTGGGATCCGAACCCACGACCTCCGAATTACGCGTCCGGTGCTCTACCTCTGAGCTACGGCGACGGCAGTGGTTGTTTTTTCTTCTGCTTTTCTAATCAATTAGCTTTAAGCCATAACATGTTCAGTAATATTCTAAATTGATCGACAACACAAAATAAATAAATAAAAAATCCCCTGTGCCCCTTGGTTTCTGTGGCTGTTGGCTTCTTTCATATATATATATATATATATATCATTTTTCTTTAACTACGAAGTTTCGGGGAAACTGTATAGCTTTCCTTTGTAGCCGTATGGCTGCGCTCGGGTGGATGTCAATGATTAATTACTCCCTTATTATATATATATATATATATATATATATATATATATATATATATATATATATATATATATATATATATATATATATATATATATATATATATATATATATATTACATTGTGTACTGTTGTACTTTGGTTCATATGTTGTGTACTGTTTGAGTTCGTGTTTGAACTGTACATCGTCAGACTAAGTGATTTCTATGAACTGGTGAAAAGGAGTAGCCGGAGCCGCTATGCAGCACCAAACTCTCCTTTCTTGTTCATGTAAATAAAAAAAAGAAACGCGGGATGCGTTGTCAAAACGATAACCGCCGAACACAAGTGAGACAAACTTGAATGAAAGGTGCAAGTACATACATGCTCCACAACTGAGCACTTCGCCTACTTAACGCAAGATTCCGGGCTGAAAGATGCCCCAGGCTTAATCCCTAGTCTTCTCATTGCGGTAAAAGAACAAAAAAATAAACAGATGATTGATTGAAGATTGATTCACATCTCAAGATAATTCATTCACACTGATCCTAAGTCCAACAAAAATTTAATTACCTTTCAATGCGGAGTCCGGATCAGAAATTCCGTAAGAAATAGGCAGCAGAAACCTCGACAAGGTATGTGCGGTACGTGCTTGAATAAATTACTTGAAAAGTTCTTTCTCCTGTCGTATGTGTTCGCTTTAGGTCTCCTTAGTTTTGCGTTTCTATCAGCTTTTAAAAGCGATTATGAAGAGAGTTATGAATGGCAGGGACAGAACCCAGCATAGGTCACCTGAGTGAGCCACAGCCGATCAGTCTTTAAAATACGATATAGACCTCCTCCATGTTTGCAAACAAGCGAGGTGGCGCTGCAGTCGCGAACGGGCTCGCGGTAGGCAGGAGGCCAGGGAGTGGCGTCGAGTTGAGGTGGTGCAGCGCCGGTTTTCAAGGCTTGTATGCGCGTTTTGAGTTTCTGAGAATCATAACAATGGTTGATGCTTTCAACTTAGTATTCCTCCAAGTACAAGGGCTCGCGTTGGCCATGTACGGCGTATTTCGACACGGTGTGTATTGTATTATGGCTAGAAAGCGCTGCAGTTGGTTTCTACTCCAGGCATTCAATAAAATGATAACTTTTTGACACTGAACTAGCAAGAATGATTTTACCTCGGGACAGTGCTGAGGGAAGCATTGGCGTTTTTTCGGCAGAGCCGACGTGCGCTCACCGTCTGTTGACACACGTGTCGCACAGTGCGAAAAGTGGGGACAGCGTCGATCGTGTCCCGATCTCATCTGTCTCGCGTAGCCGCTCTTTTTAGCCGTCAGATCAGGCACCACCAGGTTGACTTCTCCCCTTGTTAAACTGGTCGATTTGGTGAAAAGTTTGGATGCCTGAAATTATATTTCTTCCAGCCCTGGGTCTTCTGTTTGGTTACTAAAAATTATAGCAAAATATTCAGTAGAAATTCATAAAATTACAGTTTTTAGATCTGTGGTCGTCAAAAATTGTGAGGTAATGGCGTTTCTGATGGTCCTGGCACGTCGCGAATCCTGCGGGTTTCCGACGACGGAGCACCACAATGGTAGTATCACTACGCAGAAGAGGGATCAGAGGTTTCGTTGATTTCAGTGCGGCATTTCTTTGACCAAAGCGAAAGCGAAGAGGCCATAAACGAGGGAAAAAACTTAAAGGTTTGTTTTGTGATCTACCACATTTTCTGATTGGCATCACTCACCCCTTCGTAAATTTGTAACGAATGGAAATAGAATGATTCTATTTGTCGCGAACGATTCCAGAGACATTGAGGAGTGCAATAAATCTCTCGACTTTTTTTTTTTTGCTACAGGATCAGTAGTATGGTAGTCATTTTTGATAAGAAAGGTACTACGAATCTAAAAAAAAAAGAAGTAATACCGCCATCATAGAGAATAGAGCGTTGGCAACGTGCTGGCATAAAAAATTTCCGCATTTTCTACTTAATTATTCAAGACCCGTGGTGACTTGACGAGGGTGTTAATTATAATTATCCAAGAACTTTACCAGGTATAGCTGAAAATAAAACGCATTGCTGAAATTAGCAGAGCAATTTCATATTTGCACCAAATTTGGTTACATATCTCAAGCATCAATAAAGAAAACACTTTTCATTGCCTCATCCCTTGTCAATCTCGCTACGTGCCTCTGTAGGTAGCCCGCCTGCGGTTGCTTTTTCCGAACAGCCTTCGCGAAGAAGCTTATGCTGCAATGAAAGTGCGCTGTTCGAAGCATGCCAACGCGACCGCGCAAGATTGTCACAACTTACCAGACTTTTCTACTACAATCAAATAATTATGTCGGTCATGTTAAGAAATATTTTGAAGTATATATTAAATGCCCTAAAATGCGTCATTACACGTTCGTATAACTTCTACACACGTTAAAACATGCTGTGCTATCAACAAAATAACGCACTCCCCGGTGGAGAGTGACCCTGCCGGCGCCTGTGCACACCAGCTCAGGGTGATAAATACGTTCGCAGCTACATACATGCTTTTTTTTTCCTTGCGCAATTTTAAGCGTACCATGCGGTTGTTCAGGTAAATGAGCGCGGCAATTTCCGTGCTATGAAGTACGCTGCCTAGCAGCGCCGGTCTACACCGAGACTTCGCGCTTTTACTACCGCGGCTCATTTCCTAATGCGGCATTTATTTCCGAGAAACCTATTAAAGCTAATCTAATTTTTCGTTTTATGATACTACGCGGATCCAACAGCGACGCAGCTGGTCAGTACATGCTGCTTCTGCAGTGCGCAGCCACGATATGCAGCCGCCGGTAGCTGCAGCAGCTGCGGTAGGCACGGCCAGGCGGAACCTGTTTTGCCTACCACGCGAAAGTCGCTACTGACATCAGCGCCACCGCATCTCCGTGACGTCGCGGGGTGAAGGAGGTCTATAGAAACATTTAAACGCGTTAGCGTTGAGGGCCCCGTTCACCGGAAACCCGTCGTCGTCGACGGCGTGAGCAAAACATCCCCAGAGAAGCAAGTCGCTCAATCTGCCACCTAGGTCACGTGACCTTGTGATGCCATTACAACCTCGTCACAGGATGGTGTGAAAACTGCCCACCGTGGCTAGTGGCAGTTATAGTAATGATTGGTCGTGATAGGTTGCTCGGGAAGAACGACCTAGGTCTTACCCTTGCAAAAAAAGTTTTAGACAGTCTACGGAGTGTCCATATACTTCTGTCTATAAAGTCCATAGACTTCCTATAGACAAATCCTAGAGAACAGTCTATAGGCAATAAAAATGACATAGACAGTCTATAGACAACCTATAGATCCATACACTTTTAGTAGATTTTTGTCTATAGACAGTCTACAGACTATCCATAGACTATCTGTCAAAAAGCATTATCTATAGGAAGTCAATAGAGTCAATAAGAAGTCTATAGATTGTCTATAGACCATTTTTGACAACCCCCACCGGTGGCAGCACCGTCCATCGCAGAACAGTGGCGCGTCGCTTAACCGCTGCACCAGGAGTGTTATGAGGAGAGGACTCCCAGCTAACTATGAATGTAAAGTAGTTCGCATATATGGGCAAGAACCCATTAACTCAAACGCGTCATACCCTTAATGCGGGGTTTAAGTGTCCCTTCCAGGTTTTTTTTCTTCGCCATTTCATTTCGAGTTTACGGAGGACATAGCCGGAGAAGAACAAAGACTGGGGCTGGAACGAACGGCCCAGAGTATTCAGCCTTCGCGAAAAATCTCTGTGCAGGCGACCAAGTGCCCCTGGCGAACGTTTCCACCCGAGCCATAAACGGTTACGAAATAAGCGCTAACCACCGCTGATTCAAGTTTAGTTTCTCTGTAGCCTAACAGCCCACATCACGCGCCGAGCACGGAAATTTCGTCATGCGGCCTCCGGGCGCGGAGTTTTCCGGCTCTGAGGCTCCACCCATACAGGGGTTACACAATGAGCTGTCTCGAGCACATTTGTACATAATATTCAAGACTAATTTAAGCCGAGCGCTGTAGGTACCGGACCACGTACCACCGCCATTATTAGTAGAACGAAAATCGGCTCGAGACTGTCGCGGTGAGAGCGCATGCGTCCAGAATATGGCGTAGGGAATCACAAGATGGCGGACCGCATCCCTTCCCCACTGTTCACTCGACAACTCTTCCTCGTAAAATTGTAGGCGGCTAATTCGGATTTTCCGCTGACTCTTGAGCCCTTTGGTTGAATCTGTAATCGGCTTAAGTACGGTCGTATAGCACCCGGGGAGAGAGAGAAAGGAGAGAAAGGAATTTTAATGAGGGAAAGGTGGAGAGGTCGGCCGGTGGTAACATGGCCCTGGCCTGCTACTCCACACAGGGGAAAGGGAAGAGGAGGAAAAGGAAAGTGCGAATGAAGGCTGATGATGGCATAATACAATGAGTTTCTCGGGTGATGTCTACACACCACACACACCACACTAGCTGGCACTCGCATCGCGGTTAGTAGACGCACATAAAACTCATAAAACTGGTGTCTGAAACACAAACACCGACACATGTCATTAACCATGTAGGTTGTGCACAGGCGGTCACAGACGGGGGATCCGCTCAACGCCAGCGAGCTTGTCAAAGCGAGCGGAAAACAGGAAGCTGATGGCAGCGAGGCAGTATTAAGCTTCTACCGCGCAACACTGCAGAGCAGGAAATGCGCTGAACCAAACAGATCTGATTTTACACGAAGCACATAAGCGAACAATCTTCTATAACATTTTTTTTTTGCGTGTTGTTACATAACGTCTAAACGGGTTTGCGAGCATACCCTACCTGCGAAACGTAGCCCTTGCCATAACTAAGGTACCGATAAACGGATTGAGCGAGATCTGGCCGCTAAGACGATTGAAGCCACGTATACAATTGCGCTGACTTCCAGAGAAAGAGCTACGCAGTAACGATTTCAAAACAAGGAGAACGCGCTCGATCGGCGATACCGTGCTTGGTGGTCTGAAGGTAGAAATGCGCCTCACAGAAATTCACAGAATATCTTCTTTTGGCAAAGCATAAGAAGGTGGTGCCACTAACAAGCATCATTGTACCCTCAGGTGAAGCCGCCGCACCTTGCGGCTCTAGCGCTGGACCATGATGGCGGTTAACAGCGCACAGACAAAGGGAAAACACAACGAAACTCAAGGCGAGCTTTGGTGGGCGCCTGCCCGCCAAGAAATTATCTATATGAACTCCAGACAGCAGGCAGTACGAGGCAAGGAAGACACTAAATTAATGATGCCAGTGAAAAATAAAAGGTGCAGCGAAAGCGCACTAACAAATTAATGGTTTGGTTTGGTTTATGGGGTTTAACGTCCCAAAGCGACTCAGGCTATCAGAGAAGCCGTAGTGAAGGGCTCCAGAAATTTTGACCACCTGGGGTTCTTTGACGTGCACTGACATTGCACAGTACACGGGCCTCTAGAATTTCGCCTCCATAGAAATTCAGCCGCCGCGGCCGGGATCGAACCTGCGTCTTTCGGGTCAGCAGCCGAGCACCATAACCACTGAGCCACCGCGGCGGCTACTAACAAATTAATATAGGCAAGTGGCCGCTACGCGCTTCCATTTGGGCAGCTGCCATGGTTGAAGTATTTCCTTATTTAGTCAGCAGAGGGTAATGAAAATGGCTTTCATAAAAAAGGTGCAAGTGTACTGACGACTAATTTTCGGCCGCTGAAGTGACCGTCCACGAGGCTTTCCTGAAGCCATATCACTTGAGCTGTTCCAGCCAGAAGATGAACGCCTCTTAGTGACACTCACTGAGACACCAAGTCCTCTACGCAAAGCAAAATTCCCGCATTTCGACACTACAAAATTGTCTGATCACTGCTCTCATAGCGACTGAACATTGCGCGGCGCAACGAGGTCAATGACGAGACGTATACAACAACTGATAAGTTACATCTCCACTAACGCCAGCTCGTTTGATGAGGATTTGGTGCCTTTTGTTGGACACCCTGGCAGTCGTTGTCCAGCTGGCCAAATCAGTGGAACGCCATCCATTTTCACGACGAGATGACGGCTTTGAGAGGCTCAGGTAGCACGTCTATCCCATCTGTGTTAGATGGGAAGTGTTCCGCATGGGTCGAAGAGACCCGCCTAAGCTGACAGAAGCTGTACTACAGTAGCTCGGATCACCGCTCTGCAGATCTTCCCCCAGGGGTCGTTTTCCGTCGATGCCTTCAGACATGCTAGCTACGAGAGGATCCATCAGAGGTGCTAGAGGCGCTGTTTTAGAGGTTTTATAGGTGATGGATGGCCCAGATGAAGCCGTTCAGGCGATGAAAGCCGTGTCTACATGAACGCGACAAGTATCGCATCGCATCGAATAAACATCGTTGAAATCGATCGATAAGGGTAAGCCGACTTAAGCGGCATAATTAAACGGAGGCACCATCCATCTTTCAACGCTGATGCGTTGAGAGATGGATCACATAACGGCTATCGCGAATGCTTTGCACACATCGCCGCAGGCGCCGGCTGCGGTTTTCACCGCCGGCACTAGGCGGCGCCACTGTAAAGTGGAATGTGGAAGCTGCAGTGTAAGTTAGCAAAAAGCGATTGGAGGATTGGTGGCTGAAAAGCAGAGATGTGACATCAGGTTAGAAGTGTAGGAAACCGTAGGTAAAGATGATGGCGAATCGTAATGAGAAATACCAATACAGTAAACAATAAAATAATAAAGAAAGAAAAGCTGAGCATGGTGGCAATTGCCACCACCCCGTTTCAAAGGGGGCGCTTCCATCCACCCATCCACCCATCCACCCATCCACCCATCCATCCATCCATCCATCCACCCATCCACCCATCCATCCATCCATCCATCCATCCATCCATCCATCCATCCACCCATCCACCCATCCATCCATCCATCCATCCATCCATCCATCCATCCATCCATCCATCCATCCACCCACCCACCCACCCATCCATCCATCCATCCATCCATCCATCCATCCATCCATCCATCCATCCATCCATCCATCCACCCACCCACCCACCCATCCATCCATCCATCCATCCATCCATCCATCCATCCATCCATCCATCCATCCATCCATCCATCCATCCACCCACCCACCCACCCGGCCATCCATCCACCCACCCACCCACCCGGCCATCCATCCATCCACCCGGCCATCCATCCATCCATCCATCCATCCATCCATCCATCCATCCATCCATCCATCCATCCATCCATCCATCCATCCATCCATCCATCCATCCATCCATCCATCCATCCATCCAATCCATCCATCCAATCCAATCCATCCATCCATCCATCCATCCATCCATCCATCCATCCATCCATCCATCCATCCATCCATCCATCCATCCATCCATCCATCCCATCCATCCCATCCATCCCATCCATCCATCCCATCCATTCATTCCATCCATCCATTCCATCCATCCATCCATCCATCCATCCATCCATCCCATCCATCCATCCATTCCATCCATCCATCCATTCCATTCCATTCCATCCATTCCATTCCATCCATTCCATCCCATCCCATCCATTCCATTCCATTCCATTCCATCCATCCATCCATCCATCCATCCATCCATCCATCCATGTGACGCGCTACACGCTGGCGCATCGCATTGCCCTGATTCGTCAGTCTCAACGTATCCGTCTAGAGAAAGAGAGATGAGAGGAGGAGGAGGAACAGGCAAAAATGTCTATCACTCACGGCATGGAGGCGACGTCGCAGCAGTCCTCCTCGTCGTCCCCGTAGAGCAGCTCTCGGGGCGTCCGGGCCGAGGGCCGAGTGTCAACGCAGGCCCTGCATAAACAACGCAGAGGGATGACGTCACGCGCGGTCCCGATGTTTGCACGAAGATGGCGAGACGCGGCAGCGTGTCAGCTAAGAGCGTTACAGCACTGACTGGCCAGCACTTCCGTGTAAGCGTGCAGCACAAAGTTACACGAAACAGGACTCATGTTTATGGTTCATGGGAGGAGGAGGAGGAGAAAAGCATTTATTTAGTAATGTACAGAGAGGTGCTCGGGGAGAGGCCCCTAGTGGGTCTCACCCCTTACAATACTAGTCGGAGTCCCTCATTCCGGGATCCCGTTGGTCGAGACCGCTACACAAGTCCGCCGAACCAGGGCCTGCTGGGCCGATAGTTCCAGGCAGCTGAGTAGGGCCGCCTCCCAGTCCTCTCGGGTAGGGGAAGGGGTGATTGGGGGGAGAGAAGGATTTTTTCTGCATGCCCAAACCATGTGGAAGGTGTCGGCCACCTCCCCACAGAATGAGCAGCGGCCGTCAAAAGAAGGATTAAAGTGCTTGAGAACCGCCGGGCACAGCAGGGTGTTTGTAAAGAGCCCGAGGAGAATTCGTTCGCCAGCTTTACCCAGTCCTTTCATAGGAACTGGGTATCGCCGGTGTTCGGCACGATAGTGCTCAGTAATTTCTTTAAAAGAAAGGAGAGGGCTGTGATCTGGGTTAAGCTCCTCCCAAGGGACGCCTGGTGCCCGGTGAGTGAGTGCGCGGGCTGCCTCATGGGCGGCTTCGTTACCTGGCATGCCTTGGTGGCCGGGGACCCATATCTTACATTTCATCCCGCAGCGACCACCAGTTCAAAGTTGGCGTACCCAGCAGTCGCACCAACTTACACTTCGCCTCTTTTATCCCCAAGACTGCTAAGGAATGGAACCACCTTCCCGCTTCCATCGCCTCCATTACAAACGCCGACTTGTTTAAAAACGCTGTAATTGATTTTACATTGTAGTGCTGCGTTACCTGTTCTGTTTTTGTTGTGTACCACCCACTCCTCTCTGTAATGCTTCGGCCCTGAGAGTAAATAAATAAATAAATAAATAAATAAATAAATAAATATGATTGAGCGATGAGTTGGATCGCCGTCGCGAGTACTGCGGTGTAAAATTTGGTGAGCGAGTGGAGTGATCCAACCGAACTCAAAGCTACGACAGGCTCCGCGAGCGTCTGTGAGGATGAATTTAGAGTCGGGATGGGAGGCTGCGAGGGCGATCGCCACCTCCTCCGCATGCGTTGAGTTGGGCGCTCTGAACGAGAGGCCGTCCACCTGTTTTCCCTCGTGTATGACTGCAGCCGTGTACCATTCCCCCCTGGAGCGGTAGGGGCCTGCAATGTCGACGTAGAAGACGTGTTTCTTTGAGCCATAGTGGCGGTGCAGGGCATTCGCCCGCGCCTGGCGCCGGCCATTATGGTCCTCCTTGTTCATCTTAGTCGGAAGGGGTCGAACGTAGAGGGCGCTTCTCCACAGTTCTGGCACTCGAACCCGTTCCATGGTGTGGTGATCATGTCTGATATGTAACCGGTCCAAGAGGCAGTTTAAGGTCCTAAAGCGACTCAGGCTGTGAGGGACGCCGTAGTGGAGGGCTCCAGAAATTTCGACCACCTGGGGTTCTTTAACGTGCACTGACATCGCACAGTACACGGGACTCTAGAATTTCGCCTCCATCGAAATTCGACCGCCGCGGCCGGGATCAAACCAGCGTCTTTCGGGTCAGCAGCCGAACGCCGTAACCACTCAGCCAGCCACCGTGGCGGCCCAGGACTCATGTATTTGACATCGCAGATACTGAAAAAGCGCGACATCAAGACAATGTCTCCTTTTCCCGTAATTGCATCATGTGAAGTTTCCCGATCGATATGTGTGTGAAGTGTAAACGCGCTTAGCCCTTTCTCAGAAACGTTTCGACATAGCGAAAGAAAGTCACGACGTTAGTTTAAAAAAATAAGTAAATTAAAATGGACGCCAATAGCGCTCACAGTCGTTGTTTGTTTCTTGCGTGGTGAGTTTTGCGAAAAACATGGACAAGGCTTAAGTGCAGGACACGGCATCGTCTCCTGTGCCGCCTCCAGCATTTTTGTCTCCCCGGTGTTTAAAAAAAACAAAAAGAAAAACGAAACCATGCGAGAATCTACGAAACAGAAACTTGAATCGAGACTTGGACAGTAAATATCTGCTATGGTTGTCGCAGTTCAGGCAGCAGGACGTCCCTGCTAAACTACGCGATGAAAGCGACTTTGTCGTGGGAGGAGGGTATACTTGAGGTCGAGTCCGGATTGACCAATCTTTGAAAAATGCGGTCATTGAGGCAAAAACAGAAAATGCTCTTTTAGTGCATTCCGTACAATAATAGCGTTAAATTTTTAGTAGTACTAAAGGCCAGGCACCGTGGCGCACACTACGTTTTGCAGCCATCAGTGAGACTGGTTTCGTGCTGAAATTCAGACATTCGTATATTAGCAGAAAGAAATGCAACTTTGCTTTACAATTCTAGCACAAAGAATGCAATCATCTAGTTCCAGGGAACAAAAGCTCTCTAGCATAACACCGACTCCAAACTGAATACATTTGTTATATGAAATTACCATAAATTACTCCGCGTTAGGATACATGAATACTAAATGGCTCCATTGAGCGTCTAAATTTTAGGGTGCACCAGACGATGATTATTTGTGATTGCGTGTTCACATGAGCTTCTGTGGTAAGTAGCGCTTCCTTAACTATACTAGTACAGGTGACGTCTACTCTAAAGCGATTTCCCACATTTTGAATCATCGCATTAACCTGAAATAAAGTGCCCGCGGAAGAATTCCACTATTATCACTTTTGTAATTTTTTATCGAATCACTATAAACCCCAAACGATGAAGGAAATTGCCCTCTGTTTTGACTAGGCAATGCCTACTACTCCATGAATCATTTGCTGCTACAGCCTCAAGCGAGACGGCGTTTGCTTGTTTCGAAAGCTTCTCCCGTGGGCTAAATTCCGAGCCTTCGTCACTCGAATTAGATGTGTTCGACACGTTCTGCAGACTATTTCCCTCGTATTTTTCCCTCAGTACCAAGAGATTTCAGCAGACAATGCGACCCGGTAGTCATGCTTTGCTCGCACGATTAACGGCTTGCTCAACGTCCCATACGCGCTTGCCAAATGCTGAAAATGTCTGATTGGCCCGAAATGACCCGTAAATCATTTAGCCAGCAGCTGATGCAGTAGACAGTGAAAAACATACGAAACTCCTACATTTAGTAACTTACATCATCGTTACTGCATTCCACACTGATCGATCGCCAATGCACGCCCTATAGCTGCCACAGCATGTCTGTCCTCTTCGAGCTGAAGAACATGTCAGCTATTTCTTCAAGCCGACAGCCTAACTGACAAAGCGTCGAAAGACATGCGTCATGTGCAGCTTGACCAGGAAAGCTTCGAAAATGCAAGTGCGAAAACTGAAAGTGAAGTAATCATTCCTGTGCGAGAGCCGGTTAAGTATTTTTCGTGGCACTTCAAAATAACTCGCGTCGCTTTATTTGTCACTCTTTCTTTAAATAACTTTCTATGAGCTTGTCGACGTGTCGATGTGCGAGTTGTGGGACTGTTTTCACGCGCCTTCCGTAACACTATTCGCGGAGCGGTGGTCACATGATCCCGCAATTTCCAATGTTCCAATTCGTGCCGGCTCATATCCTATGCATGAGTCGGCGGGGACCAGCCGCTCCCATTTTGAGCGCTGTCTGCTTTGCTATCCCACTGAGGGGTTATTGTAGCGAAAGCTACACTGGCCATTAACTTGCGATTTCGCTGTGGCGATACCCCGGGGAGGCACAGAGGCCGACCTTGAGCCGTTGCCTATCAACCGCCGCAGCTGGCGGACGCCGCGCGCTCGCCGCGCCATCTGGAATGACGTCACACCACGCGCCTCGCCGCGGAGCCGCCGCCGCCGTTTGGTTATGACGTCACACCGCTTGCCTCGTCGTTGAGCTCGCCTCCACTCGCTTCGCCAGCTGTGTCGCATGCCTGATAACATGTCGGAGATTAACCAAGGCTTACCAAACTATGCCTTAGTTTTCGCTACGTATATCCTGGCATAGCCGAGCTAAGCCACTGCCAGTTTTCGTAGAGCCACCACGTGAAGGAGGCGGGGTACCTCCAAACCGCCTTATCCTGTGGCTCCTGCCACACGGAAAGCGGCTTTCCCGCAGAGCTTGGAACATAATGGCGGACCTTCGCGCAACCGTGCTACCTGCGGGAGCATATACAGGAACAAAACGTCCAAGAAAGCTGGGCATAATTACACACTATGGCACTCAGCTGCTAGTTTTTCCCCGTGCTTTCAGACCTTTCTTTGCTAGAAGCTCTTCGCGTTTATGACATGCATGACATGTGCTCAAGCAAGTCTTTGGTGGGACCGCTGAAAAAAAAATATGACGTTACTGTCAGGTGACGTCCGACTTCAGACGGATACACGCGCAACTTTAAAATCTCGCACCAAGTAAGGAGAAAAAAAAACAGCTGCAGGAAATCAGTTCCGGAATCTGCCATCGGTAAGAAGCGGATTCAGTGGAATTGCGAAATGCAGAACGGCTGGCAAGGACACCGAAAGCCCCACTGGAGCTCATTTTTTTTTTTTTTGGGACACAAATCCAGATTAAGAGCACGCGTGGGTTCGTGAACTCATTTTTAAAGCCTCGCGTTTCAGGCACGGTGCCGAATTGAGCAAGAGTTAGCAAGACTGATCACAGGAGCCTGCCTGAATTCAGGGTCGCCGAAGGCAGGGTCATTCTAATAAGGTCGAACCTCAGTTACGACATCGTTGCGAAAAGTTGATTACGCAACATCCCAGTAGAGGGCGAAGCGGTTGGATCAAGACGGTGCATGCACCGACTCTGATTCCCGATGAACACTCTTTTTCCATGTCTTTTTTGTACAAGCGCGTTGTATTCCGGATCACTTGATCAGGATGCCTTTCAAGCGTTAACTCATTAGTTTCCTCGTTGCAATGCGCCCAGCCAAGTTATTTTCGAGTTGAAAGGGACCAATTCTTTGTTTCTTTTTCTTTATTTCTTTTTATTTGTTGCTTATACATTTGCCTAAGAAGGGGCTGAGGCTAAAGGCACAATGTTGCAGCCCCCTACTACATGACAAAGAAACATACAAATTACAAAAGTCCGGCGGGCCGGTACAATTCTCTCTGTGTTGTTCGGTCTCTGCGATTCCCCGTTACTGTGAAGCTCCTGTTCCTGAAGATGAGACATTAAATTTCCGAAGTCCCAGCATTTTCGGTCGAAATTTGAGTTGGCTTCACCGGTGCTTCAGGCACACTGTCGACGAAGTGGCGTTTACTGCTTGTCTGTGATTGCGTCATTGAACGCAACGCATGACACCGTCTCCGGGCAGCCTGCAGCGGCCCAAACAACATCGCAAAAATTCACTTGTGCTCCAAAGAGAATTAATATGTGTTAATATCTGTGCACCGCCTCGTCAGGACACTGCACAGATGTATCTAAGAACAGCCCTGAGTTCGGATGCGAGCCAAGATTTGACGAAGCTTCGGTTCTCTGTGAAGACGCATTTTTCGCTCGTTTTGTTTTTGTTGTTGACATATCACAGTGCTATTTATTTTTGTTATTTATTGATACTCTATGCCTTCTCCACGCAGGCACCTACAGCAGGTGAGTAAAATAAACTGAACACAATAACAAGTTAGTTAGTTAGTTTATGGGGTTTAACGTCCCAAAGCGACTAAGGCTATGAGAGACGCCGTAGTGGAGGGCTCCGGAAATTTCGACCACCTGGGGTTCTTTAACGTGCACTGACATCGCACAGTACACGGGCCTCTAGAATTTCTCCTCCAAAGAAATTCTAGCCGCCGCGGCCGGGATCGAACCCGCGTCTTTCGGGTCAGCAGCCGAGCACCATAACCGCTGAGCCACCGCGGCGGCCGAACACAATAACAAAAACAAAAATAAAGATTGCAGGATGGCTATGACAGGCTTCCAAAGAGTGAAGTACGTCAGTTTGTTGTGGTGCAGTGCGAAACAAGAACAATGTCACGCTCCTTTATTTATTTAATTCCACCACTCGGAGGTTAGCTCGGTAAAACACTCTCCATTTCAGTCGATTTTGCAAGGCCAAAGGGTGAGCACACAGGTACAACTTTCCGGCTTTCCATGTAAATACTCCCCTTTCCCCAACCACGCTTCCCTTCCCTTCCTCTCTTTCTTGGGAATACTGCGTGGCACACGACGCTCGCTGAATGGTGTGCTGAAATTCCACGGCTACTTCTGTTGGGCGAAAGGACGCGATGTTTTTAAGGAATTGCCCTTGTGAGAGCTTAATCTGCCATGGGACAGCTGACAAACGAACTTCAGTAAAGCAAATCTTCACCAGTAAGACAAAGCCGGGGACCCAGGGCTCGATTCCTAAGGCCACAGAAAGCCATCACAATCTGGGATACACAATAAGCGTATCTTGCACAAAAAGTAGTAAGAAATCAAAACATCGCACTAGGTTCGCCTATTCAAGATGCCTGAGGATGAAGCCCTGCCCACGTTTGCGAAAGATTCCACAAGTGCCTAGCTACCACTTGATTTTATCGAAACAAATGGAAATGAGATAGAAAAGTGGTGGCTAAAGAAGGATATTAAAACAAGGCAGGAATATGCAACTTCTGACTCGGGATAGAGAATGAACGACTCATCGGCTTGCAAGTCAAGCTTTTAATGAGGATTCGGGTAAATTTGCAACACGAAAGTAAGCGACAGCATCGCCGCCATTCTCCACAATCCACGCAACATGGGGTACAAAGGAATCAGAAGACGTCTACGAGAGAACGCCCAATCAAAAACCCCTCTAAAAGAAAAGGGAAGTCGGACAGTGCTAACGGGTACATCACGCACTATACAGCTGGTGTCTATTCACTAAGGCCCGCCGGCATTTCGCCGTGTCACCGGCGTAAGCGTAGGAGCCTGCCGAACGTCCCTTCGAGCCTAAAACAATCCCAATGCAAACACGTGCGGTCATGCATCAGGTACGGCGGAGGTAAAAAAGACGGGGAAAATATTCTTTGAGACCTTCGCAGTAACTTAAAGCCATGACATTCTTCAATAGAGCGGCGACAAATAGAAGAGGGGCTATAGGCTGTAAAGTAGAATTTACAAAAAAAAAAAGGTTCATAAAAGAGACAAAAAACAGTGATGCCTAGAAAAACCGACCTGCTGGAAACAGTCTAACCCCGGTAAGTGCGATAAGAATGGTCTGGTTATTGTGCCTAGATTCAGGAAACAATGTCGGCTGGCAGCTGCTGAATAGGAACGATAGTATAGTATGTGGCACAAGCCGGCCATCTATCATTCCCCCTCCCCTCGTTTTTTTTTCCGTCACTCTACGAGCGTTTTTGCTAAAGCCTCGCTAAACCGTTATTGATTACAGACTGGCGACCGCGATTCCTGGTCCACTGCACGGAGGATCCAGCACAGCTCAAAAATGAAAAGATTTCCAAAGCAAGACGGACACGAACACGCTTTATACCGCTTGCTGCGGCTTTGATGGAGTGTGAACCCAGATCGATCTGTCATTCGCGTGCGTGTTCCCGCTTTGCTAGCCAGGGATGCCTTCGTGCCGTCTCTCCGCACGAAGAGGGCGAAGAAGCAGCCGGTGTCAATCATCCCGGTCTCTTTCTCGCCATGATGAGCTCGGCGCTTATAACGGGAACCTAAATGTCAGTACTGGTTAAAAAACGCCAGTGCTCTCCTCTATCTGCACGTGGCAGCGGTGGTGGCGCGGCTGGAGCCAGTTGACAGGCCCGTGCACTTTCCATTTCATTTTTCTCTCAGTCACAACAACAACAACAACAACAACAACAACAGCAGTACTGGTTGGTTGGTTTATGGGGTTTAACGTCCCAAAGCGACTAAGGCTATGAGAGACGCCGTAGTGAAGGGCTCCGGAAATTTCGACCACCTGGGCTTTTCTAACGTGCACTGACATGGTACAGTACACGGGCCTCTAGAATTTCTCCTCCAAAGAAATTCAACCGCCGCGGCCGGGATCGAACCCACGTCTTTCGGGTCAGCAGCCGAGCACCATAACCACTGAAAACAACAGTACTGGTGCCTCACATGCAACATTTGCTTGAACGTGCGACGACTGCTACAACACGGTTTGAAAGAGACAATGGCACGAATCCTACGAAAAACGATAGTCAACTTACATGATGGAAGCCAAGAGCCACGGAAACCGAGGAGCATACATGATGTCCTTTCTATAATTTGTAGTTTTCATCAATGGGAAGATCAATAAAAGCAGAAGCGAAAAGAACCACATGCCACCGGTGACTACAAACCGGGACTTCTCACTCGTTGTAGTAAAGCCGGCACAAATGAAGAACCGATTCTAAACATATAAATAACAGCGCAATAACGCAAGACACACGACGAAGAACGGGGACACACAAGCGCTGAACTTCCAACTGACGTTGAATGGGTGAAACATGTGCTTAAATACTCATTACAAACAACAAAAAAAAAACGAAAACAAGAAAAAGATATCTTTGCTTGTCACTTCTTCAAGAAGAGCAACTCCGCATCTGACAAGGCGATTGAAGGCGTGTTGACACAATTATCTTGCAGCCCGGCTATCTCAGCAGCCTCCTTGATCTCCCGCACTATCTGGTCCGAGTGCCTGCTGATTACTGAACAGCTGGCCAAGTCCGGAGTGCACAGCTCTTCTTTCCCTGTAATTCGGTCTTTGATGATGCATTTCGTGTACCTGTCTCGAATGTCCTGTACCGATGTTCTTTCAGCCGCTCATTAAGGCAACGACCCGTCTGGCCGACGTAAACCGTGCCACATGAAAGGGGAATGGAGTACACCACACCTTCCACACATTCGACGAAGGGGTTCTGGTGTGCCGCGTCGCACCGCCGACGCTCGCCATCCCCCTTGTTGACACGTGCGCACAGAGTGCCTAATTTCATAGGGGCCGAAAAGACGACGTTAACCTCACTAGTGAGGTCAACAAGGGGGATGGCGAGCGTCGGCGGTGCAACGCGGCACACCAGAACCCCTTCGTCGAATGTGTGGAAGGTGTGGTGTACTCCATTCCCCTTTCATGCGGCAAGGTTTACGTCGGCCAGACGGGTCGTTGCCTTAATGAGCGGCTGAAAGAACATCGGTACAGGACATTCGAGACAGGTACACGAAATGCATCATCAAAGACCGAATTACAGGGAAAGAAGAGCTGTGCACTGCGGACTTGGCCAGCTCTTCGGTAAAGGCATATTCACGCGACGGTCCATTCGCCCGCGGCCCGCGCACTACGTGTTCATGCATCACCACATTGAGAGGCGCGCTGTCGGCCCGCGGCGTGGTCAGCGTGCCTCTACCGCATGCCGCATGTGCTGACGCATGACACGTGATGCGCGGGCCGCGGGCGAACGGACCGTCGTGTGAATCGGCCTTAATCAGCAGGCACTCAGTCCAGATAGTGCGGGAGATCAAGGAGGCTGCTGAGATAGCCTGGCTGCAAGATAATTGTGTCAACGCGCCTTCAATCGCCTTGTCAGATGCGGAGTTGCTCTTCTTGAAGAAGTGACAAGCAAAGATATTTTTTTTCTTGTTTTTGTTTTTTTGTTCATGTTTGTAATCAGTATTTAAGCACATGTTTCACCCATTAAACGTCAATTGGAAGTTCAGCGCTTGTGTGTCCCCGTTCTTCGTCGTGTGTCTTGCTTTTTTGCGCTGTTATTTATATGTTATGGATCACCAACTAGCCCGCACTCTCACCCTACCGATTCTAAACGTTAAAAGCTTCCTGGAATAAGTTACGATTGCGTCTTTCCCGGAGGGAGGAGTGAGAAAGTCAGCTGGAAAGAAAAGGTCAATGGCACTCAGCAAACGTGTCCGCTAAGAACCGTAACGCGAAGGAGTACACAGTAGATACATTTAGCATAGCGCGTACCGCTTACCGCCACTGCGTATGCGCACGTTGCCCTGAGGGCGCCAGATGGCGCCCTCATCAACAGTAGAATCACTGTTCATGGCAACATACGCGATATACTAGAAGTATCTGCTGGACACTTTTAGTTGGGCGTACTGGAGTGAGATAGCGTACACAGCGACTCTGCGGGCGACGAATGCGTATGCGCAGAACGCCAAGTATCTCACAGCGTCTTGCGGGCACGCTGTGGGATGTGTTGACAAGGTGACGGCGCCCTGTTCGCCCGCTTCGGAATAGATACATGTCACCGCTGGATTCTTCGACTTGATAGCTCGCTCAAAAATGGCAGCGGTTAGCTTTTATTTTGCAAGCTCTCGCCCGCACGTAGAGGTAGAAGCGATAACTAGGCCTCGTTTTTCAGATAATTTGGCGATAGTGTGTTTTCCTCGTAGCACCGACATCTGGCGAAACAGTTGTCTAGCTTTTAGTCAGTTGTTACATTTACTTTTATTCGCATAGTTAATCTTCTTGGCACAAAAAAAAAAAAGCTCGCAACGCACCCTCTCTCGTTATCAGTAATTACGGGTGGATATTTCTTCAACCTAGCGTTGACGGGCTTTCACGCCTTGTCACTAGATGGCGCTACCGCTTGCACGTGCCCCTGAGGGACGCTACGGCACGGCCAAATAAAAGTGTCGTGTTCGCACTATTTACAGCGTACCCAGCGTAGTAAGCGATGCGTACGAAAGCTTACTGCGCACGCCCAACTGAAAGTGTCTATCTCGCAAGCTAAAGTGTACAATCTTCTTGAGATGCGCCGCACGACATTCCCCAGTGTCCCTCACGTCGTTTCTAATCGAAGGCGGGTGTTGCTCGGGTAAGGGCATCGAAAGCAGCCTTAATGTATTTGGCCCTGAGAAAACCAACGTTCCCCGTGCTGTGCTTCAGGCTGTTTGACGGAAGAGTCATCGCGTTCGCTACAAATTTATCGCATAACTCTGCTAAGACTTGCTGAGAGTTAGTTTTGATAAGAGCGCGGAAAAATAACACACTGTTAAAAGAACCAAAATACAAAATTGGATTTAGTGCATGCATAACACTTAAATCTTCGCGCGCATACGCGCTTGCTCAAAACAGACTCAAAACACTGCATTTCCCTATTCTGGCAGGGCTTATGCAAAGCCTCTCGAATGACTTCCCTGCGGGCGAGTTCCAATGCATTCTTCACGAAGACGCATTGTTCGGAAATTCTGGGAGCGGACCGTGAAGCTAACACGCGAAGTTGATCCGGGGGCTGCTCCTGGCTAGGCTATACCCCTCGCCGTCCGGCAGGCGTATATTCAAGGAGCATACTACTTCGATATGCCAAGCAGTACGGACTTTGATGTTCGCCAGCAAACTGGAAGCAAAAGGCTGCACCCGAGCGAATTATTTCGTGCAGAATATTTTTGCGGGGGTAGTAGGAGTGTGTTCGATGGAATACAAGAGCGAAATAAACTTATCTAGATTACTCAGCCAAAGCATGTAGAATATCGGCCAACCAGAACTGAATGGTAGACAAAATTTCATAGAGGAAAGGGCAACGCGTCCGACGGGGAGCCGCACAATCCAATATGGAACGCCAAAACATTTTACCTCTTGCTCAGACTGCGTACCCATGGCGGTAGCTCTGTGGCTATAACGTTTGACAGTTGAGAGGTCCTGGGTTCGATTTACTGCCGCGGTTGCTGAATGATTATGGAGGTGAAACGCGAAAACGGCCGCATGTTGATATTTCGACTGATATGGAATGGTCCCAGGTGGCGGAGATTAATCAAAGGCCTTCAACCACGTATAGTCAGAAGCACTGCTTCGGCACGCGTTAAACATTAATTATTCTTGTTTAGACTAGAATAGAGTAGTAGAGAACTCTAAACCGCTGCAGTTTCAAGGAAATATATGCAATTCGCAGGGAGAAAAAGGGTGCGTAATTTTAGATATTTTAGCGAAAGTGACCTCAAATATATTCAATATATCTTAAATCGTAATCACGATGGATCAAGCAGGATCTAAAGAGGGGAGGTAGCCTGAAAGCGGTTACGAGGAAATAATTCCCTGGCAGAATTGAGAAGTAAGCGCTAAGAGACAAGGAGGGCAGTGTTATTACAAATATAAATAAGATAGTAAAATCAGCTGAAGAATTTTAAAACTTGCCACTCTGCAAACCCTGTGCCTCACGACCTCGGACACGTCAAACAACCCCAGGAGGTCGAAATTTCCGGAGCCCTTCACTACGGCGTCCCTCATAGCCTGAGTCGCTTTGGGACGTTAAACCACAATAAAGCAAACTGCCAGATTCTTGGAATAGCTCTAAAACCATATTAATCCATAAGAAAGGGGACGTCAAGGACATAAAAAATCACAGACCGGTCAGCTTACTTTCCATTGTTCAGGAGGCATTTTCTAACGCAATCACAAAAAAGATGTAGAGCAACCTTTCAATTCAGTCAACCAAAGGACCAGGTCGGCTTTCGTAAAGGCTACTCGACAATTCACCACATCCGCACCATCAACCACGTAAAAAAGAAATGCGCAGAGTATAACAAATCTATCTGTATAGCCTTCATAAATTACGAGAAAGCAAGAGATGCAGCGCGGGATAGACAGGACGCAGTACGTGTCCTTGTCCGATCAGAAGAGACACAGACTGCGTCCTCTTTCTCCCGCGCAGTATCTTTTCGCTGCGTCACACCAACTAGCCCAAAGAACCACCAGGCTGTATTTCATTCGACTTGGTCGAAACCTCAGCCTTCATTCAGGCACTGCGCAACCAAGGTGTCCCTATTTAAAAATGTGTACAGGGGTGAATGGGTCAGAAAATAAGATTATGACACATTTGGTTTGGTTTTATGGGGTTTAACGTCCCGAAGCGACTCAGGCTGCGTTAAAGATCCCCAAGGTGGTAGAAATTCCGGAGACCTCCACTACGGCACCTCTTCTTTCACTCCCACCTTCCTCCCTTCCCTTACGGCGCGGTTCAGGTGTCCGCCGAGATATGTGAGACAGATACTGCCTCATTTCCTTTCATCAAAAACCAATTATTATTACCATTATGAGGGAGGCCGTAGTGGAGGGCTGCGGATAATTTCTACCACCTGGGGTTCGTTAAAGTGCATTGGAATCGCACAATATGCAAAGGCCTCTAGCATTTCGCCTCCATCGGAATGCGACCGCCGGGGCCGGAATCGAACCCGCGTCCTTTGGGTCAGCAGCCGAGCGTCATAACCACTGAGACAGCGAGGCGGCTTCTTTCTCCTTCTGCATAGCGCATGAAGAGTGGCCTTTGTTCTGCGGCGGACGTAGTTAAGCTGACGACCATAGATAGTCGAGCCATAGATAGTCGATAGTTTGAAACAACTGTTATCCCGAGGAAGATCTGGTTTATTGGTTTAGTTTATGGGGGCTTAACGACCCAAAGTACTCAGGCCATGGCAGACGCCGTAGTGGAGGGCTGCGGATAATTTCTACCACCTGGGGTTCGTTAAAGTGCATTGGAATCGCACAATATGCAAAGGCCTCTAGCATTTCGCCTCCATCGGAATGCGACCGCCGGGGCCGGAATCGAACCCGCGTCCTTTGGGTCAGCAGCCGAGCGTCATAACCACTGAGACAGCGAGGCGGCTTCTTTCTCCTTCTGCATAGCTCATAAAGAGTGGCCTTTGTTCTGCGGCGGACGTAGTTAAGCTGACGACCATAGATAGTCGAGCCATAGATAGTCGATAGTTTGAAACAACTGTTATCCCGAGGAAGATCTGGTTTATTGGTTTAGTTTATGGGGGCTTAACGACCCAAAGTACTCAGGCCATGATAGACGCCGTAGTGGAGGGCTGCGGATAATTTCGACCAGCTGGGGTTTGTTAAAGTGCACTGACATCACACAGCATACACGGGATTCTACCATTTCGCCTCCATCGAAATGCGATCGCTGCGGCAGGAATCGAACCCGCGTCTTTCGGGTCAGCAGCAGAGCGCCGTAACCACTGAGCCACCGCGGCGGCCGCTATTCAGAAGAGAAGAATGCAACGCGATTATAACAAGGCCAATGCTAATGCTACATGCATGATTGCTTCGTCTTCTCCGCTCCCGTTGTACCTATATGTACAGTACGGTCCACTGTTAAAGGGAACATGCGGCAGGGTTGCCAGATTGGGCTATTAATAGCCAAATTGGGCTACTTTTCGTCCGAGTTGGCGTCAGAAATTTCGTTTTGGCTATGTGGCTACTTTTGGGCTACATCTTTTTTATACGTGAAAAAAAAAGTTAAAGTAGTTATAATGTGCTCTGTTACAATAACGCAGGAACAGAAATAAAAGGCATGTTGGTGTAAACGCTGTGTTCGAGAAAACTAGTGTGTGTTAGGCGGCCAAGGGTCATGGCCTTTCGATTTCTTTTATAAAGAGTAGACACTACGTGAAAGTTGCCCCCAGGAAACACTTCACGGCCTATAGATTCCACAATTAATTCGCGAACTAACGCCACCCGCGCCCGCGCGCCACCGAACATAGACTGTTGCCGTCTGCACACGTGAGCGTTCTCCCATTGACGGTTCACCACGGGTGACCATGGTACCAGAATAGAGGTAAAACACGAAGAGAACTTAAGTCTCCCTACGTGGTGCGAATGCGTAAGCATTAAATGCTACTGTTTCGCTTCTGTTGCGCGGTTTCGTGATCCTCACATATTAACCGTTGACCGTAGACGCGGCCTAGTGGTTTGGGCGTCCGCTTCGGCTGCGGTAGGTGGCTGGTTGGAAACCCACCGCCAGGCATGTTCTTTACTTGTATTGTTTATTCTGGTTCTGCGGACACATTCTGCTCAGGATACGCATGAGGCAAGTAATGCTTACGCATATTAATAAGGTATTCTTCTGTTTCTTCCTAATCTCGTGGTGGACACAGCAAGCGCGCCACTCGCAAGAGCCTACGCTTTTTCTGCAGCCTCAAACGGCACACGTGCAGCCCTCGAGATTCATTGCGAGCTACGCGAGAGCGCAGTGTCCGTTGCGTAATCCGCGTGCACTCATGCGGTGCCATGGCGTCATCCTCTGGCCCGGCGCGGAACCCACTGTAACAACGAGGACGGCGGAAGTTAGTGGCATGACATGTTAATCAGAATGGGCAAGTTGGCTATGTACATCCGGAACTACAAAAAGAAATGGAAAAAGGAGCCGGAATTCAAGGGTAAAATGTTTTTCTCATTATTGTGAACGTACTGTTAGATTGAAGATGAAATCGACATAGATTATTATCTAATGGCACATATCCTTAATTTATTCTGAGCTCATGCATATCGTAGAATGTAGCTTCAAGAAGGCACATGCTAGGTGCTTTGAGGTGACGCTCTCAGCGAGAACCTTTCTCTTAATGCATAAAATTGAATGGTGAGGCTGCGTAAGTATACAGCAAGGTATTTTCACTGTCGATGTGTGTAATGTGCGCGCGAACATTTAAAAGGTGAAATATTTATAAACTAGAGCTGGCTGTCGTAACCCACCTCAGGTGATATGGCCTACTGCCGCGCATGAAAAGTGGAACTGCGGCCCCATCTTCAGGGCCTGGCTAGCGCACCTGGTTAGTCGCACTGGTTAGCTCGTATCGGCTCGCATGAGGGATGCGAAACGTAATAACGGAAAGAACACACCGTGGGCACCACCTCAGACGGAAAAGAAATCTAATATGTAAATATGCTTGCCGAAAATTAATTTAATATGCTTAAGAAATGTCGTCCCAAAAACAAATATTTTTGGCTACTTTTGGGCTACGCAAAATTTTCGCTTTTGGCTACGTTTGGGCTACTACGCAGGCTCATTTGGCTACCAGAGGCCGGAGCCATCTGGCAACCCTGACATGCGGTCGCGCGGCCTCCGCGCTTCGCGAAGCGCTGCCGCCGAGAACTTGTGGGAATTGTCGGCACAAGACACATGCGCAGTAAACATTACAACAGGTCATTCCGCACATGCACCTGATGCCACCTATTCTTGCCGCATCTAGGTGGCAGGGCTTCGTAAAGCGCGGTAGGCACGCGATCGCATGTTCCCTTTAACAATGGACCGTACTGTACAGCGGGCAAAAAGCTTGTCTAGAACACGTTCTGGGCGTGTTTCGATCTGACCACGTGATACCTAGCAATAGCATTTGGTTAAAAACGGTCTGGATGCAAGCATGTGCTGCTAAACGCATAGGATTTCGTCTTCATTGCTTGCTTTCCTGGTTTGGTTTGGTTTGGTTTATGGGGTTTAACGTCCCAAAGCGACTAAGGCTATGAGAGACGCCGTAGTGAAGGGCTCCGGAAATTTCGACCACCTGGGGTTCTTTAACGTGCACTGACATCGCACAGCACACGGGCCTCTAGAATTTCTCCTCCAAAGAAATTCTAGCCGCCGCGGCCGGGATCGAACCCGCGTCTTTTGGGTCAGCAGCCGAGCACCATAGCTACTGAGCCACCGCGGCGGCCTTGCTTTCCTGGTCGCAGCAGCTATGCGATCTGCGTAATGCACAGTTCGGTCGTTACAGACATGTGTTTCGCCCTCTGAGCTCTTTTCCACCGCGAACCAAACATGCCACAACGGAAGTTTTACTTAATTCAGGCACATGACCTTGTTTGCCCCGCCCAGCATTGCGCGTGACACATGCGGCGCATCAAGTGTAGTGAGGGGAATGTGGTGTAGTTTCCACCGCGAGACTGGTCTCCAGCAGTGTCTGTAACTAGCTGTCCGCATACACGAGTTTTCGCTTGCGGGCGTGCGCTCCGAGCGCGATTTCATTTCTTTCCGACATTTCTGAACATAACAGCGAACTTCACCCCGGGCCCGGAACCGCCATCCTTAATTTCCGGCCACTGCAGCGTATGGCGAGATAAGCCCCGCCTGAAACTTCTTTTCAGGCCTCGGTACCCCCCACCGTAAGACCTGAGTGCTCGAGTTTAATAACTGCAGTGAATGCAGGCGAAGGTTCTCTGCGAGGAACAGTGAACGTCGTGCCGCCACTTTGTGTTCAGAGTGCCGTGCAACGTCGCATACCTTCCGCGGCCTAAAGGCACATGACAGAGAAAAATAACACAAGAGAGGTAAAAGAGAAGCAGCAGTGAACAGAAACGGAATGAACGAGGGAAGGACGTTGCCAGCAGCCGGAGTTGCGTCTGGAAGTTTTCCATGAGTGGGAACATCGGCACTCTGAAGCGATCTACAGGCGTTCGCTTTAGGCTTAATCAGACCATGATAAAAGTGCGCTAACGAAGTTTGATGCTGAAACGGAGCAAGTGAACACGAAAAAAACAACAGAAAAACAAAAGACGCAACACAGCCGAGCGTTTTTTCTTTTTTTCGTGTGCCGTATACGCCGTTTCACTATCACATCAGACCAACTCGCCCATCGATTCGCGTTGTTAACAGATTTTGTTGTTTGCGCGAGGTTGAACGAAATACAGGTGTTTCGCCGACCCTTTCCTCCCTCCATTGTGCAGCCGTTCAAAGGAAAGTGAACTACCACCATACCAGAAAAAAATTAGTTGGTCCTACTCGGCCGGAATAACTGCGATAACCTTGAAATCACGTCGAGCTGTACGCTGCCACCACATTTAATCTCAATTCAAAACTCACTGTTCAAAAACTGCAATCTGCGAGATGAAGCGCGCAGTGCGGAGGACTACGAATTAGTTTTCCCACACCATGCTAGCAACCGTGAGTCGAAGGGCAAACGGCGAATTTGCCCTCTCGTCTCTAGCAGTCTCAACAAGAGCACGTGAGGACAAAGCATGCTCATAGGCTCAAGCTGAAGTGGGTAGCGGCTTACCGAGGTCAGTCCACCGGTACGGCCACGAGGCGCACTGCTTAAGCATGGCGAGCAGAAAGAAGGTCACGTGGTAGCTCAGACAGAGACCGACGCTGGTATGCACTGAACAGAGAATGCGGCGTGGCGGCTGTCTCACAGA